>NW_026880608.1:0-324626 GCF_032173495.1 Musca vetustissima
GTTGAAATTTTACATGGAGAAGGGGATCGGGCCAAAGAATAAACATACCTGTTTTGATAAAGATCGGCTAATATTTAGCGGGTCGAATGGACCCTGACTTTTGTGTGAAAAATGACAAAATTTGGATTCTATGGCGTATATATTTACTCCTAAGGGACATAGACCCGAGAAGTTGATAGTATATCCAAGAGGAGTGGCTGACCTTTAAATTGATGCCAATTATATTGTCATATGCACTCAGATGTGAGAGTTACACTTAAATATTTACAGGTGCATACGTACTCAGATATTATATAGTAACCCCTACCACACTAGAGGGCGGAAATATAACGCTGATCGATTTGAAATTTTCAATGGGTTTCCAGTTATGGTCAAGGACAGCGCTTGTAATTTTCGGTGATAATCAGAAATTAATTTTGGGATAAAATGGACCGAAAACTTAATTTTTTGCAAATTTTCGAATCGAATAGACCACACCATACAACCCACACTGAAGTCAATCTGGACAAGTAATAAGAAGGGCTGTACTGAATATTACCAATATTCGAACCCTATTGAAATTCGCAAAAATCGTTTCAGATCTAGATCCCATATATATTTTCGTCCGATTTAAGGTAAATGGGGCACCAATGTCGCTATATATCTTTCGATTTTCACGAAATTTAGCATATAGTACTGAATTAGGTCCAGAATGATGTGTGCCAAGTTTTGAGAAAATCGGTTCAGATTTAGATATAACTCCCATATATAGTTTTGTCCGATTCTATGTAAATGGTGCCCAAAGCCCTTATATATATTTCGATTTGCACGAAATGCCGCATAGTGTACTGAATTAAGACTAGAATGACGTGTGCAAAGTTTGGAGAAAATCGGGTCAAATTTCTATATAGCTCCCATATATATTTCCGTCCGATCTTAGGTAAATTGGGCTCCAATGTCCCTATATATCTTTCGATTTGTACGAAATTTGGCAGAGGGCACTGAATTAGGTCCGGAATGATGTGTGCTAAGTTTCGGGAAAATCGGTTCAGATTTAGATATAGCTCCAATATATATTTTCGACCGATTTAAGGTAAATGGGTCTCCGAAGTCCCTATATATCTTTCGATATGCACGAAATCTGGCACAGAGTACTGAATTAGGTCCAGAATGATGTGTGCCAAGTTTCGAGAAAATCGGTTCAGATTTAGATATAGCTCCCATATATATATAGTTTCGTCCGTTTTAAAGTTAATGGGGCTTCAAAGTCCCTATATATCCTTCGATATACACGAAATTTGGCATAGGGTACTTAAGTGTTGAAGGGTATCACATAGTCGGCCCAGCCCGACTTTACTACTTTCCTTACTGGTTTAAAGAATAGTTTTTCTAGTACCAATATAGGCGATGATTTTTTAAAATAATATTTTTTTCGAGGGCTACCATAGACATGGATTGTATAAAGAATATTTTTTTAGAGGGCTACTTGGTATATTTTTTCGACGCTACTATAGGCATGGATTGTTTATAGAATTTGTTTTCAACTCCTTTAACAGGCATGGATTTCTTAAAGATTTCTTTTCAATATACACAACTTAGTTCCAAATTACATTTATGAAATCCCAAAAACACAAAAAACCAATGAATTAATAGAACTTTTCCGCTCAGTCTACCTACAAACATTTTGGTATCATGGCTAAAATGGCATCGAATGATAAAAATCAAATCGGATTACAATCACAATGTACATCATATTGGCAAAATATTTATTTTCTGTGTTTGCTATTTATTTTGGGCACCCACCCCACCCCTACCATCCTCACCCGAATTTGGAGAGGAAAAACAAACAAAAAACCTTTTTATGGGTTTCCATTTTTATTTGCTAATCTACTTAAATAGACTGTCAGTTTGCCAATTGTTCTTTTTTTGTCGTTCTCCATGCATCAATTTCACGCAAAGAGCTTTAGATTTTGTTTATGGTTATGGGTTTTCTATTATAACTTTATATCGTCACATCATCAATGAATGATGAAAATATGCTGATCTTGTTTTATGACAGCTATAAATCCTCACTTTAATATATGTGAAATAGTTTATTTGTTTTGTCTTCTTCTTTTTGGACAAAAATGTATTTGTATGTCAATATTTATTACATCTAAACCAAAAACGAATATATTTTGTGTCTATGGCTAAGTATCCGATTTAATGCAAGGGACTAGTGCCTCGTTAGGAAAATACAGAAAACAAAAACAATTTTTACACATGAATATCTCTATTTAATATGGAAATATAATACATTTTTATTGCGTGCATAAGCAGACTATATTTCGGACAAATAATTATTGGCATAAATACCAATATTGATTTAGTGTTTAATTTTGTGGATTTATATGATACAGTGTTTTTATGGATACATATGGACTGTAATGCTACTAAAATCTACCAAGCAGACTGACAATCTAAATAAATATCTACCAGTGGTTGTGAGAAATATTTGACTTTTGAAGTAATAAAATGTATAGGAAAATTTAATAGCTCACAACTACTTAAAAATATATACATGGTAATGAACTGAGTATGCGATTTGGCCCAATTTCATTGTTATTCGATACCTATATTAGCTCTTAAAAAAATATTTAAACAAACAAACCTATAGGTGTCCCCACAAAAAATTCTTAAGTAAATAAAAACGTCTATAAATTTTGCCGAACATCTTATACCGTCCACCTAGTGGTGTGCACTCAGGTTGGGGGACATATGTCAGAATATTGTCTGATAGTAAGTTGTTCATATTCGCTGGGAAAATTTTGCACAAACTTCAAAATAACAAAAATGGATCGAAACATTTTATGAGTTGGAGAATCCATACCATAAGCAAAGATACAGGATGGGATTCATTTCTGCGAATCGCTTTAATAATACAAGGTGGCACGATATTGAGAAGCGAGATTTTGCTCAACTAAGGGAAACTATCTTCCCACTCGATTGTAATCTTTAGGAGACGAAAAGCGTAATGTATTGCGGATTTTCCACCAATTCCATGTTTTAGCCGATATTCGTTTTTTGAATTTATCGGAATATTTTAGGCAAACCCAAAATTTAATTCATTTTAAGGCAAACTAGGTATGATCAATGCGGATAATTCGTCCTTTCCGATTAAATGGAGGGAAAGTCATGTTTATCATTCTGAGCATCTGTTTGTTGTTCGCCCTTGTTGCTGCGGTCAATCTGGCTATTTTTTGTCTCTGGCCACCAAATAACCCAGATTTTTCTTTGTTGTGAGTTTGGTGATATTCTTGCTCCGTTCTCGTACTATTTTATCAGCATATTCAGTCTTCCGGTATTCTATGACGATAATGTTTGCTTGGCCCTCGTTTTTAGACTCGGAATTTGAATTTGAGAAACCGCCTCTCTTGAAAGGTTGGGTCAAAAAAAGAATGCCACTTTTTAAACTCAGATCCATTTTTGCCTTAGGTTGAGTGCTTGTTGTAATATCGTTTGCTCACGATCGGAGTATAATGAAAGGGCATGACTCATGGACAGATCAACGAAAACCGGCGGTACTGACCTATTGGGACTTTCCACACTGTGGTACAGGGTATTATGTCTTTGAGGATATCTTTGTAACAGGCGAAATAATTGAGATAGACCCATGGTTCCTTTTGAGAATATGCATAGAATCACTTTCTGAGTCGATTTACGCATGTCCGTCCGTCTGTCCATGTTAAATTGTGAACAAAGTACAGGTCGCATTTATTATCCGAATTGGATGAAATTTTGCATAAAAGAGTCACATTTAGGCCGATTGGTAAAAAATTCCACAGCCTACTAAAGTTAAGGTAGTCTAACGTGTGCCAAGTTGTATTCAAATCGGTTCAGATTTAGTTATAGCTCCCATATATATTTTAGTCCGATTTTTATACCCTTCACCACACTGTGGTACAGGGTATTATGCCTTTGTGCATATGGTTGTAACAGGCAAAAGAAATAGAAGATAGACACATGGTTCCTTTTGAGAATATGCTTAGAATCACTTTCTAAGTCGATTTTTGCATGTCCGTCCGTCTGGACGTCACAGCTCATTTATTTAACCCAAAGGACGAACCCTGTTTAAATTGGGAAAAATCGGTTCAGATTTAGATATAGCTCCCATATATAGTCTCGTCCGATTTTATGTAAATCTTGCACCAGTACCTATATATATTTCGATATGCACGAAATTTGGCATAGCGTACTGAATTAAATGCAGAATGACGTGCGTTAAATTTCGGGAAAATCTGCTCAGATTTAGATATAGCACCCATATATATTTTCGACCGATTTAAGGTAAATGGTGCACCAAAGTCCCTATACATCTCTCAATCTGCACGAAATTTGGCACATCATACTGAATTGAGTCTAGAATGATGTGTGCTAAGTTTCGTAAAAATAGGTTCAGATTTAAATATAGATCCTACATATATATTTTCATCCGATTTGAGGTAAATGGTGCAGCAAAGTCCCTCTATATCTCTCGATTTGCACGAAATTTGGCACATCATACTGAATCGAGTCTAGAATGATGTGTACTAAGTTTTGTAAAAGTCGGTTCAGATTTAGATATAGCTCCCATATATATTTTTGTCCGATTTTTAGGGAATTGTTCACCAAAGAGTCGAATTTAGGCCGATTTGCACAAAATTTTGCACAACGTACTGAAGTTGAGGTAGCCTAACGTGTGTCAAGTTTTATTGAAATAGGTTAAGATATAGATATGGCTCCCTATTATATTTTCGTCCGATTTTTAGCCAATGGTGAACCAAATAGGATTTTAGCACAACGTACTGAAGATGAGGTAGCCTAACTTCCCATTTATATTTTCACCCAATTTTTAGCAATTTTGGTGTACCGTTATATGGGGGCTACCAGGAAAAGTGTAGGGTAGTAGTAGGGTTAAGTCGTTTCACATATAGACACAGATCACATATTTAATGTAGTCATATTTAATGCAATGTTCCGTAAAAAATGTGAAGTCTGTTATGATGCATCTCTTAAATATAGATAAAGTGGTAAAGGGTATCATATAGTCGGCCACGTCCGATTTACTACTTTCCTTACTGGTTTCCTTTAGGTTAGGTGCTTGTAGCGATAACAGACACCCATACCTGTAGGAGATATTTGCTCACGGTAGGAAAGGGCATGGGCATATCAACGCCAGGCGCCGGTACTGACCTATTAGAAAATTTCATGTTTGTTATTTTAGTGGAATTCCATCATAGTAAATTTCGGTCCGAGGGGACAAGATCATGAATGTGTGTGATCAAATTATCACATTATCTCCAAAATTGACTGATTTTAATAGATTAGTATAACCACCACTTTTTCCCCTTATCTGCCACATGGCGACGAGCCCCTTTGGAGACTGAGAGAAGACCGATAAAGGTCCTCTTAAATGAATAGCATCAATAAATAAATTAGTATTAAATTTTTATTTGTATCCCACCATAGAAAAAATCCCATCATAGTCAATATTGTATATCCGTCTAGGATATAATAATATTATTCACATAGATTATTAGAGCAAACAGGATAAGCGAAGCCGACATACAATAAACGAACAATAGGATTTTGTGCTGAGTTTTTTCGTTATTTTCTTTTTTTTTTTTTTTGCTTTTATAATGTCATAAATTTATGTTTATCATGATTTATGAACTTCTTTTGACTTTGGTGTTGTTGTTATTTTTTCTCGTGTTCTTTCACAGATTCTGTTTCATGTCGGCATTTGTGTTCTTTCATTGTTGTAGTTGGCGTTTTTGCTATTGTTGCGGACTTAAGGCCACAAGTTTATATCCACAATAGCCTTTGTTGTTCTGGTGTTTATAAACAACTCAAGAATTGCGATTTTCCTTATTTTACTCTTCTTCTCCCCCACCATATCTAATCATGAGCCTAGTTATCCCATCATATACATTCACCCATATGCCCATATATATATAAAGAGTAAAACTAGAAAAAAGGAAATAAATATTCTTCCATACTCACCCTGGGCAAATTGTATAAATTTACACACCAATTCACCGAAGATGAAATGCCTCAAATAGGTACCCACCAGCGTTATTGGCATACACAGGACACCCAACAGCATATCCGATATGGCCAAGTTGGCCAGAAACACATTGGTGATGGTACGCATTCGTCGATTCTGAAAGAGTGTTGAGGCCACCAGAAGATTACCGACAATGGCAAAGATGAAAATGATGCTATAGCAGGGTATTAACCAAATTGGTATTTCCGTACTGCTGCTACGTGAACGTTTCTCGTGGCGTACGCTGGTTTGATTGGTTAGCAGCAGTAGCAGGGTGTCATTGCTGGCAAATTGTAATAATGTAGCGTTATCGCCATGAGAGTGCATAAATGGTATTGTCGATGACGGCGATGATGATGATGACGTGGAGGATATAATCGTTGAATTGCTATTATTTAAGCTATCCATTATATCCCATGATTGTTCCAGGCTTATACCAGTTGTTGGTGTTGTATCTCGGCTGGCGGCCGTCATGGTTTCATTGACCGTCAGAGCCAATGATATGATGTGATTTGTAACATTGTGCACTGTAAAGTAATTGATTAGATCACTGTATTCTTGATTGGTAATGGTCATATTGAAGGTATTCTTTGTGTAGTTGTTGTTGTGGTGGATTTTTTATATATTTCTTTTTTCGATTTCACTTCCGTTTTCGTTTTCTCGTTGCTACGATGATGCTCTTTTAGTCACTTGCGATTCTTGGAATTTTCATATCGAGTTCACAGTTTCGCTGTTTCAACATCTTTGAGTGTGAATTGGATTTCATTTCTTTCATTGCTTCGCTTTGATTTTCTTTATTTTGTTATTCTTTTTGGTGAAACGTGCTTGAACTTTACCATACATTCTTCGTTTGATTTTTCATTCATGGCGCTTTGTAAGATTCTTGAATTATTCCTTTTATTATATTATTCTCTTCTTCCTTTGGGGAGGAAAGATTTTTGTCTTGAAACTTTTATCGTACGTGTTGGTGTTGAAATTTAAAACTTGATTTTTTATTTAACTTATTTTTTTTTTTTTCACTAGAAATAAAAATACACACACAGATAAAAATCAATGAGGTGAAAATAAATATTTGTAGGTCTTTGTGGATTAGATTTTCTATATTTTTTAGCGAGATATTCATATAATAAAAGCGATTTCTAAGCAGTAGCAACAGTCGTAGAATTTCGCTGTGGAGAGTCACTTCTCAATTGGACAAAGATCTGTGCAAAAAAATTCTGCACAGCGTTTCAAATTAAACATAGAATGCAAACTGTGCACAAAATATCAAACTTTTGTTCCATTGGCACGAAATATCACACCGCATACGGAAATAATATGAGGCTAATATGACTAAAGGGCGACAAATATTGATTACATAGCTAAGAGATAGCGAATATTTGGGGTTATTATATGAGCTCAATATAGCTCAATTTCGAAACCATAGTTATATTTTTTTATAGTTATAGTTTTTTATCCCATTATCCTTAAAGGCGGAATGATTACAACAGACGACAAAATCGTCTTAGAATTCCATACTTTGTAGCTTAAAAACTGACAAATTTCAAGTAAGGATATCCGACATACTATAGCAGAATACGCCTATATGGGGTTAACACCAACACACGGAACAAATCAGATAAATATTTTAAAATAAAACTAGTAAGGAAAGTTCAAAATTCGGACGGGCCGGTTATATGATACCCTTCACCACTTTGGGTAAATACAAGATACCCTCATATATACAATATTCTTTAGATGGAATAGGCTTAGCATCTTTGGAGGACCATTGAAATGGATACCCAGACAAATCTGAAATTTATGAAATGGGATGGAAATACATATGGAAGCTATATCTAAACCTGAAACGTCATCAATCCAACACGCTATGTCATATTTCATATATAACGAAGAGACATAGGTTCCTCCATTTGATGAAATATATATGAACCGATTTCAACAAAACTTCACGGACATCAACCTGCAGTAATTTCATTATGGATGTCAACCTGAAGTGACTTCAATACCCTATGCAAAATTTCGTCCCAATCCGGCAAACATTGACAGTATGGTGCACCATTTACATAAAATCGGACGAAACTATATATGGGAGCTATATCTAAATCTGAACTTCGCATACAACAATCTGGACCCATTTCAGTACTCTGTGCAAAATTATATCCCTATCGGACCAATATTGGCAGTATCGTGCTCCATTTACCTAAAATCGGACATATCTAATTTTGAACCGAATTTCAATAGGGTTCATCCTTGTGCCAACTAAGTGACATGTGCCAAATTTCATACAAATCGGATCATAAATGCGATCTGTACTTTGCACACAAAAATACATGAACGGACGAACAGACATAAAGTGGTGAAGGGTATAAAAAAGGGGATTATATGGGACTACCCCTAAAAGTGGGCGAATATTATTAATTTTTGGGAGGGATATTTTTTACCATATACGACTATAAAATATCAAATTACAGCGAATTCGGTTAAAAACGTACAAAAAACATCAAAATACCGACAAAACAGCTTAAAGCTTGTCTAAAGCATTGCAGGCTTGGTGAATACCATGAGCAAGAACATCAGTAATGAGGGACTTCTTCAAGACTTCTTGCAAAGCTTCATTAATGTCCATGGCGCCACCAACAGCGGGAGCAGCGGAGGGTACATCTACATCAACGTCAGCTATTGTTATATAAATTTGATGTTGTACATGAATGGACGGACAGACATAAATCGACTCATAAAGTGATTCTATGCATATGTTCAAAAGGAACCATAGGTCTAATTCGATTCCTTTTTCCTGTTACAAACATATGCACAAAGACATAATACCCTGTAACACAGTATAGTGAAGGATATGAATAATTTTTGGCAGGTAGATTTTTTACCATATACGACTATAAAATACCAAATTAAAGCGAATTCGGTGGAAAACGTGTTCAAGAACCCCAAAATACCAAAATTTGAGGGTACTCTTATATGGGGACTATCCGAAAAAATTGACCTATATTTATACATTTTAGTGGAGAGATTTACTACCCAATAAGAATTCAAAGTTCTAAATAACACCAAACTCAGTCCAAAAATACGCACAAAATCCCCAAAATACTGAAAATTGGGGGGTACCGTTATATGGGGGCTAACAGAAATATTGGACATATAGTTATAATTTTTAGTAGGGGCATTTGGTACCCAATAAGAACCCAATGTATCTAATTTCAGCAAATTCAGAATTCAGAAAACGCGCTCAAGAATCCCAAAATACCAAACATTAGGGGGTACCCTTATATGGGAACTATGTCTAAACATGGGCCGATATAGCCCGTCTTCGAACTTGACCTGCCTGCAGACAAAATACTTTGATAACTATGTTACATGCTAAATTTTGGTGATCTATCTCAATTCGTTTAGAGGCTAGAGTGATTGCATCAGACAGATGGACATGGCTAACCGTCATGCAATTTTACGTTGATCAAGAACCCATAGTCTTTATACGATCAGAAATGATTATTTCGATGAGTTACAAACGGAAACACAAAATTAATATACTATGGTTGAGGGTATAAAACTATAGGGGTCTTCTTTGACCAGAAACCGTCCCAACTGTGGCCTGTAACATGTTCACAAATTATAATGGACAAATGGACGGACGAGCACAAATGTCTTGATCGGCTCAGCTAGTCGAAATACGACGATCGGTTAATATTTCGCGGTGTTACAAACTCTTGAGTGATAAAAAACAGGGTGAGATAAAAAACTGCAACAAATTCAAGCGCCATAATTTTTACTTTTTTTTTAATATTATTGAATGAAAGCAAAAATGTCGGCAACAGCGTCATATTTTGGAATAAGTATTGGTAACTTTTTGGCGCGAATTATAGCCTTCAAACGGCCAATGAAACCATCACACGCTGCCCGACTTTTGCTTTGCGGTATTTTGGCCCATTCTCGGCGAAGCCCTTGCTTGAGGTGGTATTTTTTAATGCCAACCTTTCCAAAATAAAAATACCCCAGACACAATAGTCCAGCGGATTGGTATCAGGAGATGTTGGTGGTCATTGTGCGCTGGAAATTAAGCGAGGAACCTCATTTTGTAACCATTCTTGGGTCCAAGGTCTGCGGCCAAAATGTTTGCGTGCCCAAGGCTTTAATACACCCTCCAGAATATTTTCGCGATAATATTCAGCATTTATTCTGATGATATTTGATTAACACGAGCGAAGAGCTACCATCGGCTGTTATGGCGGCCCACACCATCACCATGGCCGGCGCTTGAGTTTTGGTGGCCAACCGAAGGTTCACATTTCAGCTGACTTCTTTGGCAAGTAAACACGATAATTTCGTTTATTTACAAACTGCTGGACAACGAATGTTTTCTCATCGAAGAAAACCAAATTCGGCAGTTCACCACTTTCGGCCATGCTCTTTAGCACTTTTCAGTCTATTTTCTTTCTGTTCTATCACGAATAACTTTTTTCTGGAAAATTCTTACTAAAATGCTTTTGTACGCTTGCGAACAATATAATGAGCTGTCACTGGAAAAAATTTAACGGCTTTCGGACGAGTGGCTTAGAAATGACAGCAGTCTGAAGTAGGTTGCAGTTTTCTCATCTCACCCTGTATAGTTGTGTAGGGTATAATGACATGTGTTGTATGGTTGAATATTACTGCAGGTTTAAAAAAAAAACCAACCTTAAGGCCACGCCTTGTATATATCCAAGGTAATGTAGTTTATAATTTTTGGCCAAAAATGTACCAAAATACAAAGTGACAAAGCAATAAATTGGCTGGACCCAAAGCACCTTATTCCATATACTGTGTAAAATACATTCACAAACATGACAAATTGTATTCTTCAATCCAAAAAAATCCTCACTGTATTCCGGTTATTGGCAGAGATATCTATTATTTCACTTTTTTCCTTATTTATGATGTTGGGCTTTCAGATCGGCATTATAGTCACGATAATGGAATATGAACCGTATATATTTTTAACGATATTCAATCACTGAAATCCCGAACTGCTTACAATACAGATAGCGCTTTGTTTTCATTGCTTAGATTAAACAACTGCGTTTAATTTTAAATTATATTTTCACACAATATTTTCTTCAAAAATATTTGAAATATTCGAAACATTTTATGTTTTTTGCATTTTTTACCGAACAATTTGTAATTTGATGTATTTAATACATTTTCTTTATATATAATTTTATTTCAAATTTTCCATATCTATTTGTTAATTTATTAATTATTATTTTATTTTACAAATTTTCAATTCAGAATTCACTTACATTTCACTCGTAATTTTACATTTGAGTTTGAAACGTTTTAAATGATTTTTAATATTTTCTTATAAAAAATATTTTTAGATTATTTATTATTTTTGATATTATCTATTTATAATTTTTTTATAATAAAATTGTATTATATTTCGTTGTTTTGTAATTTTTGATTGCAGTGCAATATATAAACATATATATTTTTATTTTATTATAATATATATTTTTTTATTTTATTTTATTTTATTTTACACTCAATATTATTTTTTATTAATTATTTTATTTTACACTCAATATTATTTGTTTATTAATTTCATTCATTAATTATTTTATTTTTTCAATTTCAATTCCACATTTTTCCGTTTATTATTAATTATCTCGCATTATACATTTAATTAGCACTGACACTTTCTTTCGTTTTGAAAATTCTCCCCCATCTCCTTGGGCTTACACGCATACACACACATTTCTGTTACAATTTATCCCTTTTTGATTCAAAATTTAAATTTGTTGCTCATTAATTTGATGTTATGATGATAAATGTATTGCTCATTTATTTTATTTTAGTGTATGTATGTGTGTGTGTGTTGTACAATTTGTTATCCTTTATCCTTATACCACTGCACTGCATAGATAGATTTTGTATCGTGTTTGCTTTTAGCACCGTAGAATGCTTGTTAACAATACGACGCACTGCCTGAAACTACCATCGTCCTTTGTTGGCGAATATCAAAACATTTTATCTTCCCAACAAGGCAGAAAACAAAAACAACAACAACGGGCCAATTGCAATTGAAATTCACCATTCAACACATGCGCCGCTTGCCGGCTATTCGGAGTTATATTCATGAAACCAAACAGAAAACAATTCATTCACATTTTACCAGAAATTCACCACATATTATTAGTGGAATGTGGGCAGCGCGAACATGCCGTCGAGTTGAAATTGAAAGTTTTACTCTCACTGTTGTCTTATGCCGGAATGTTGGGTTTCCTAGATACATGTTGTATGTTTGATATGTTTACTTACATTCAAAATGTTGCCCTAGTTTTATGTAGACCAGGTGAAGGTAAAAGTGAAAATGTATATAATGTAAAACATTGTACAATTCGTAACATTACAAAAAAATGTTAAAAAGTATAACATTGTCCTTCAAATATGTTTTCTTTGTTAAAGAAAGTTGTACATGTTTAAAAACAACAACAGACATCAAAGTAAATGTTGGAAACGATAAAGTAAACCAGTGAGCGGAGCAGTATAGTCGGACGGGGCCGACCATACGATACCCTACACAACTTCCATGAAAATCTAACTTTCTGTGGTTCTTTATTCTGAGATTGGGCAATATTTTGCGATATTTGTACACTTTTGACTGTGTGCACCTCTAATTACTTGTCCAGATTCCCTTCACCGTGGATTGTGTTGTGATGTTCGGCTTTTCGGTCCTCTTCATCCGAAAAATATTATCTGATCATTACCTAACATTTTAGGCGTTGTTCTTGACCATAACTGGAACCTCATGGAACTTTCAAAGCGATCAACGCTATATTTCCGCCTTCCAGTGTGGTAATAGGTTACTAAATAATATATGAATACGTAAGCATCTGTAAACATTTAAGTGTAACTCCCGCATCCGAGTACCTACGACAATATAATTGGTATCAATTTAAAGGTCAAACACTCCTCTTGGATATACAATCAACTGCTCGGGTCTATGTCCTTCAGTGGTAAATATATACGCTATAGAAAAACAATTTTGTAATTTTTCACACAAAAGTCAGGGTCCATCTGACCCGCTAAATATTGACCGATCTTTATCCAAACCGGCATGCTTATTCTTTGGCACGATCCCCTTCTCCATGCAAAAATTCGCGGTGTTTATGCCATAATTGCGGCCTAACTGTGGCCTATATCGTGTTTACAAATTATAATGAACAGACGGACGGACGGACACATATGTCTAGATCGACTCAGCTCGTCGAGGTGTGACGATCGGTATACTTATAGATGGGTATAGGACCAATATTTACCTGACAACATAGTTGTGTAGGGTATAAAAATGCATAAAGTTGGCATCTACCCTCGGTAAAACCGAACTGATACAAGGACGTGGCTTCGGTGTAGCATTCCCCTAAGCAGTGCCACCATAATCCTCTACGGAACTTTTCCAAGAAGTGGACGAAACCTTATGTCCCGATACCAACGAGGATCACTCCTCACCCGATCAGACGACTTAAGTAACACAACAACTGGGGCACACTTCCAAGCACCATCCTTTCAGTAATACCATTCATTCTGGCGAGTTTCTACCTCTATCCCGGCAGACAATGTTCACAACTTCTATACGATCCAAAACCCGGAGGCTTCCTCATTTCATCAACAACTGGAGGAAATGATGGAGTCTCCTAATCCGGAAAAAAGATTCCCAACAAAAGCCCTACGCTCTCCCTCCCACCCTGAGGTGATTGTTGTAGAGCTGCCACGCAAACACTGTTGGTCAAACCGTCTTTTTGACCTAACATGCTGGCACACACGAATCAGCCACGGATCAACACCATTGTCCCACACAAATCTCCTACAATTGGCTACTTTACTCCTAGACAGCTCGTCTTTTTATACCCTTCACCACACTGTGGTACAGGGTATTATGTCTTTGTGCATATGTTTGTAACAGGCAAAAATAATCGAGATATACCCAAGGTTCCTTTTGAGAATATGCATAGAATCACTTTTTGAGTCGATTTATGCATGTCCGTCCGTCCGTCTGTCCATGTTAAATTGTAAACAAAGTACAGGTCGCATTTATGATCCGAATTGGATGAACTTTGGCACAGCTCATTTGTTTGGCCCAAGGACGAACCCTATTGAAAATGGGAAAAATCGGTTCAGTTTTAGATATAGCTCCCATATATATTTTCGTCCGATTTAAGGTAAATGGGCTACCAAAGTCCCTATATATGTTTCGATTTGCACGAAATTTGGTATAACCTAGTGAACTAGGTCTAGAATGATGTGTGCTAAGTTTCGTGAAAATCGGTTCATATTTAGATATAGCTCCCATATATAGTTTCGCCCGATTTTAGGCAAATGGTGCACCAAAATCCCTGAAAATCACTTGATTTGCACCAATTTTGGCACAGCATACTATATTGGGTCTAAAATGATGTGCGATAAGTTTCGTGAAAATCGGTTTAGGTTTAGATATACCTCCCATATATATTTTCAACGGATTTAATGTAATTGGTATACCAAAGTCCCTATATATCTTTCGGTGTGAACAAGATTTGGCATAGCGTACTGGATTGAGTCTAGAATGATGTGTCTACAATTTCTTGAAAATCGGTTTAGATTTAGATATGGCTCCCATATATATGCCCCTAAATATCTGTCGATTTGTACGAAATTTGGCATAGCGTACTGGATTGAATCTAGAATGATGTGTGTAAAATTTCTTGAAAACCGGTTCAGATTTAGATATAGCTTCCATATCTTTTTTCATCCAATTTTAAGTAAACTCCTTAAAACTCCCCATGTTTGTAATTTTGACATGAAATTTTGAACAATGCATAACATTGAGCATAGAACGACGTAATTGCGTTTTGTAAAAGTTCAGATTTTGTCCATATATATTTCCGACCGAGTTCGTGTTTATGGATTGACCTAAGTCGGTTCACATTTAGATAATGTTCGGTTAGGCTGCATCTGTTTAATATACCCACAGTGGTGAAGGGTATCATATAGTCGGCCCCGACCGACTTTACTACTTTCCTTACTGGTTTTACGTTCGAAGCAGCGAGAAATTCGTATTTTCGCTGCGCCTGAACCCAATTCAGTGCCCTATGTCAAATTTCGTGCAAATCGAAAGATATATAGGGACTTTGGAGACCCATTTACTTTAAATCGGACGAAAATATATATGGGAGCTATATATAAATCTGAACCAATTTTCTCGAAACTTGGCACACGTAATTCTTGAACTAATTCAATACTTTATGCCAAATTCCGTGCAAATCTTTGGTGCACCATTTTCCTTAAATCGGACGAAACTATATATGGGAGTTATATCTAAATCCGAACCGATTTTCTCGAAACTTGGCACACATCACTCTGCGCCTAATTCAGTACTCTATGCCAAATTTCATGCAAATCGAAAGATATAGAGGGACTTTGGTGCCCCATTTACCTTAAAACGGACGAATATATATGGGAGCTATATCTAAATCTGAACCGATTTTTCCCAATTTCAATAGGGTTCCATGGGCCAAATAAGTGACTTGTGCCAAATTTCATCCAAATCGGATTAAAAATGCGACCTGTACTTTGTTTACAATTTAACATCAACAGACGAACAGACAAATCGACTCAGAAAGTGATACTATACATATTCTCATAAGAAACCATGTGTCTATCTCGTTTCCTTTTGCCTGTTACAAACATATGCACAAAGACATAATACCCTGTACCACAGTGTGGTGAAGGGTATAATAATATTGTTAGGGAAAATGGGGTCCTTGGGTTTTTGTATTAATACAGCCTCCCTTATAACAGTACCTCCCGATTTAAGGTATTTTTTGTCTATTATACACCCGATCAAATTGTCAGTTGTTTGTCAAATCGTGTTCACTATGGGTGCCAAATAGCCAAGCAAATATTTATAGATTTAGGTCCATGTTTTCTGATAGCCCCCATACAAAGGTACCCCTATTTTGAGAATTTACCCTAACCTCTCATTAACTGGCGAGCAACTTTACATAGGCGGCCAAAATTTGGCTCAAAAAAATCCACGATTTCGGGTACTTTCCCAAAAGCTGGGTAAAACGAACCCCTGAAACGCTCAGTACCCGCTCATCGGAAGCGATTCAGGTGACCAAATGTTGACCTGATCATCTTGGAGAACCACAGCAAGGAGGTTGCGATGCGTCTGTACAACTACTCTAGAGGAGCAGTACCGTATCCATATACCTTAAATATAGTTCCAACGGATAGGCAAATTGTCAGTAGATGCTAGCCAGCAACATCTTCCCATCTCCACCATTCAACGGACACGAACACCCGATCTATGTCCTTCAGACCCCTTGGAATTCAACTTTTACCACCTTTCACACAAAAGTCTTGGTCCATTTGGCCCTCTAAATATTGACCGATTATCGTGAGAAGAGAAATGTTTGTTCCGTGGTCCCTTTCTCGGTGTGGCAAATTCCAAAACCCCCAAGGACGAACCCTTAAATCGTCATAGAATTTTACGCTGATCAAGAATATATACACTATATAGGTAAACTAAATTAATATACCCTCCACCGATCGATTCCTGGCACATTTATTGCCACCCTATTAAATCCCTACCCACCTATTAAATCGTTTATATTAATTATAAATAAATTATTTACCAAATATATTTATTCCACCAACAAGCAATTAACACATCATTTATCATAATTTCATATTACACCAAAATTAAGCGTACAAAATATGTAATACACACACACACACATTGAACCATATTTTTACCATCTCCTTCTACAATATAATTGCATTATTATCGATTTGGTAATATCTATCGATTATATGTAGAGCCTGATATGCATACAGAATATATGAATGAATGTAGTGGGTTTAACATAACTACTTCGCAAAGCACACACACAAACACACAGATTCTCAAATACACACACACACTCATAACGGCATGATATGGGTTTACCATAGTGACAGTTTCGTGTTCATTTCATGCCCGCTTTCTTGCTGGCTTGGCTGCCAGCTTGTTCGCTTGTCGTTCTGTCATGCAGTCAGTCATGGATCCTTGTAGCGACAACTAGATAATGAATTAATTTATACACCCCATACCACCCATCAAGGCACACATTCGCACATAAAGCGATTGAAGAGCTAACACAATTCCACAGCTGCTGCTTTGAAAGCAGCAAAAATTCAGCGTAGCACGTGTCCTCAATAAAATAAAGATGACACTGCCAGAACCAAATGGCAAATTTGCGATTCTAGAAAGGTAATAATCACGATTATCGGTAAAGCTGCTGGTGTTTCTGCCACTACTGCCACCACTTCCTCCTACTACAGCTACTCCAGATCCACTGCTATTCACTCGTTAAAACCATAAGCCACATCTTTTTGCGCCATTCTATTCGAGCACATAATCGATAGCTATAAATAAACATTCCAAATGGAATACTTGTACCGTTATTTGCCAAAGATATCCTTGACAAAAGTAAAGAACGCTTTTGCAAAGCCATGCGAATAGCAGAACCAGCTAACGGCAGTAAGTTCAAATGTTGTCATTGACACAACACAAATGATTGACATTTTCACACTTATCCTTTAATAATTCCTAGCCTCTTCAGTAAAAAACTTTTTTATGCAAATGAAAATTTCAGTCAATGTTCGAGGATGTATGTATGTGTCATGCTCGATAAAGTTTTGAAATTTATTAATAGTTTTGATTGTGTAATATAAATATATATTTTGAATTTCCAAGCAGTATTGTAACAGGAAAACGATGTAGGATATGTTAATGTTAAGGGTCCCACTTAAATTCTTGACCTGATATTTCTATGTTTTTAATGTTGAACTTGTAAATGCAAATAAAATATTTTGTAGAAAAACAATTAGAAAAAATTATTCATATTAAAATTTAGGGCTAGGACCTTTAACATACCGAGAATGACGTGTGACTTTTGTATGGGGACTATGTAGCCAATGAATCCGGAATGAATGAATCATACGGATAATTAAACGGGATATTGGTGTGGGGGCTATTTATACCCTTCACCACACTGTGGTACAGTGTATTATGTCTTTGTGCATATGTTTGTAACATGCAAAAGGAAACGACGTAGACACATGGTTCCTTTTGAGAATATTCGTAGAATCACTCTCTGAGTCGATTTATGCATGTCCGTCCGTCTGTTACTGTTAAATCTGATGCTGTTAAAATGTAAGCAATGTACACGTCGCATTTATAATCCGATTTGAATGAAATTTGATACAGCTCATTTGTTTGAACCTATAGAAATTGGGGAAACTCGGTTCAGATATATATTTCATCCATTTTTATGTAAATGGTGTACCAAAGTCAGTCAATTGGTTCAGATTTAGATATAGCTCTCACATATATTTTGGTCCGATTTAAGGTAAATGGTACACCAAAGTCCCTAAATTTCATTCGATTTGCACGAAATTTGGCATAGCTTACTGAATTGAGTCATGAATCATGATCGGTAAGTTTCGGGAAAATCGGTTCAGATTTCGGTATAGCACCTATATATACTTTCGTCCGATTTAAGGTATATAGTGCACCAAAGACCCTTTGTATTTTTCCATTTGCACGGAATTTGGCACCATGTATTGAATTAAGCATAGAAATTTGCCACAGCGTATTGAATTAAGTCTGGAAAAATATGTCTGGAAATTCTCAAAAATCGGTTCAGATTTTGATATAGCTCCCATATATATTTTCGTTCTATTTAATATATAGTGCACCAAACTCCCTATATATCCTCCAATTTTCACGAAATTTGGCACGGCGTGCTGAATACGTGGAAATCGGTTCAAATTTACATATAGCTCCCAAATATATTTTCGTACGATTTTATGTAAATTGTGCAACAAAGTCTTTATATAACTTTCGATTTGTACGAAATTTGGTTTAGCGTACTGAATTTAATCAAGAATGATAAGGGGTAAGTTTCGGGAAAATCGGTTCAGATTTCGGTATAGGTCCCAAATATACTTTCCTCCGATTTTATGTAAATGGTGCTGCAAAGCCCCTATATATCCTTCGATTTGCATGAAATTTAGCATAGCGTACAATAGGATACCCCTTACCAGTGTGGGTATATTTTACATATATATCCCTACAATAGCGTGTCATTCATGTTTTTCTGTAGATTTAGAGTCGCTTGCCGACCATGGGACAAATTTATAGAAAACGCACTAATTACCTATATGGGAGCTATATCTAAATCTAAACCGATTTTCACGGAACTTCGCAGTTCGTGCAAATATAAGGACTTTGTTGCAACATTTACATTAAATCCGACGAATATATATATATATATATATGGGTGATATATTTAAATCTGAACCGATTTTTCCCAGACAGACGGACGGGTTGATTTAATGTGTATTCTCAAAAAGAACCATGTGTCTATCTGATTTTCTTTTGCCTGTTACAAACATGCGCACAAAAACATAATACCTGTATCACAGTATCATGAAGGGTATACAAAAACATAACTTATGGATAATTTGACTTTCGTGATATTTCCACCACCCCTCGATTTTGTCGCACAGTGTAAATGGTCCCTCATATTAAATGTGTTGGATTATTTAGACAAACAACGACCTCTGTGAAAAGCTTTTACTCATTGCATCTCCATGGGCTTTTCAATATGTATGATTGTCATAGACAATTAAATATATGTACACCACAACTGCTATATGTAAGCTCTTAACGTCACAAAGCTTATAAAACTTTAATTAAGGAAGCTTCGTCGTAGCGATGTCAAAATCATAAAATGCCGATTTTACAACAGATGTCACCACTAATACTGGCAGGCAGTTTGATATATTTCTATAATGGTACAGGGTACACGATGTTATGTCTTGGTACATATGTGTGTCATGTGCAAAAAGAAACGATATAGACCAATAGTTTTGTTAGAGGATATATTTAGATTCACTGTAAACAAGGTACATTTATGATCCGGATGTATTGAAATTTGGTAAAGCTTTAGTTGGCCGAAGGACAAACGCAATTGAAAATCGGTTCATATACAACTATAGATCTTTAAAAAATGTCTATTGTACCCCTAGAAATATTCTTAAAATCACACCTGTAAAAAAATCAAGCCTATAAGAGGCCTTGGAAAAATATTCTTTACGCAATCCATAACACATATTCAAAACACAGGCCTTCGTGCTGGAAGGTACCAAATGGGTCCCATCTTCGAAATTATTGGCTTTGGTGGGAAAGTTACCCAAAGCAATGTTCCGATAAGTCCTATCTACCAACAATATAGTGGATAGTCCAGATAGTCCGTTCGCATGATATTGCAAAACTAAACTGTTGACCATTTTGTGTGGGAGGTGCCAGAAGAAGTGCACGGATATTCCCCATCTTCGAATTTGATTTAAGTTTGGAAAAAATATTCCGATGTGCAATGTTTGCATGAAGACTTTTAGCAAGGCTTGAAACAATATATATATTTTTTTAAACACGCCAACAGTGATGCTTGGAAAAATATTCTTTAAAAAATCCACGCCTGTAGTGATGCATGAAAAAAAAATCTTTTAAAAATTCCACGTCATTAGTGAGGGTTCAAAACATATTCTTTTAAAAAAATCTGGCTAATGAAGACACCTATCGTTTCTGCTAAACATCGGTTAATATGTAGGGGATGAAATTGACCAAATACTAAATTTTTATCGGATTTTCTGGTCGCTCCAGAGGCCGCAATTATGACCCGAACATCGTGAAATTTTACATGGAGAAGGGGATCGGGCCAAAGAATAAGCATGCCTGTTTTGATAAAGATCGGCCAATATTTAGCGGGTCAAATGGACACTGACTTTTGTGTGAAAAATTACAAAATGTGTATTCTTTAGCGCATATATTTAATCCTGAAGGACATAGACCCGAGAAGTTGGTGGTATATCCAAGAGGATTGGTTAACCTTTAAACTGATACCAATCATATGGTCGTATGTACTCAGATGTGAGAGTTTCACTTAAATATTTACAGGTGCCTAAGTATTCAGATATTAATTAGTAACACATTACCACTCTGGAAGGCGGAAATATAGCGCTGATCGCTTGGATATGTTTCATGAGGTTCCAGTTATGGCCAAGGACAACGCCTATAATTTTCGGTGATGATCAGATAATAATTTTGGGATGAAGTGGACCGAAAACTAATTTGTTTCTGTTTTTTTCGAGTCGGTCTATAGGCAACAATTATAATCCAAACATCACCACACACCCACTGTGAAGGGAATATGGGCGAGTAATTAGAGGGACTGTACTGAATATTAGTAATATTCAGAAAATATATCAGTGTAAGGAAGGGCTGCTGTTGACCTCAAATCGGGCAATCACTAAATATTGCCCAGACTTGGAATAAAAATCCGCAGAAAGTTACAGTTCCGTGGTAGTGGTGTAGCAGTATAGTCGGACGTGGCCGACCATACGATACCGCTCACTGGTTTTAAAATATCCATACTGGTGTTTGAAAAAAGTTTTTTTTTAATCCACGCCTGTAATAGACCTTGAAATAGTGTAATATCAAAAAAGCCACGCCTGGTAAGCCTTTAAATAAAAAAATAAAAACACACAAACATATTTTACTTTTATTTGTATTTATTTAAAAATCTCCTACATAACCTCTCATATATTCTACTTTTACCATTTTCTCTCTATATAGTTACATTTTTCACATAAATAAACTAATTTATTATATTTATAGATTTTAATATAAATTAAAAATAATATAGTCAATATATAATAATAATAATAGAAAATAATAAAATAAGAAATTACATGTAAATAGGAAATATAGTTTGTATAGTTATATAATGTTTATAAATACGTTTGGAGTTCTATATATGCGATGAGATAAATGACGCTTTTCAACTACATAGTTTAAATATAGTATTTGTATATATATTATTCTTTCATTACAACACTGGATAACATTCTTTAATTGTTTCGTAACATTTCGGCAAGGTCTATAAAAAGGCTTCACTGTCTCATTATTATTGTTGTTGTGATATTGTTGTCTTCAAAATACATGCATGCTTATATGTATGTAGTTGTTGTTCCACATAAGGTACAGGAGGACACAATAATATTTATTTATTTAATTTTTATTTTTGGTTTTCAAATATTTATTTTGTTGTTGTCAGTTGTTTATTGTTATGTAGTTTTCATATAATTTCAGGTTGTTTTTTCATTTTCCTCTTATAACGATAATAAATTTGTTTATTATTTCTTTTTAGTTTATTAAAATAGGGAAAAATATAACAGTCTCTTAAGGAATTATTTTTGTTTCTTTTCAAAATTGTTACAGTGTTCTTTAGTAAAAACAAAAAACTGTGATATCATTGTGGTATATTTGTTAGTTCGAGATAAAACGATTGTTCCAGACACATATGTATGTAGTTCTTTGTGTATTTATAAGAGCAAATTCAAAACTAGCTCTTCTATGTTTTTGATTATGATTTGATATCGTAATTTTTGTATATTTCATATTATTTAATTTTGTTTTAATCGAATTCGAAAATACTACTTTGGGACTATCGAAAATAAGAATTATCATTTTGTGTAAATTGTAAAGTTCGGTTCGGTTTGATATATCGTTTTAAATTCATATATACTTTTGTTTTAATTTGAGAATTTAATTAAGTGCTTTGTTGTTGTTTTTTTTATTTTTTATTTATTTTTTTATATTCGATTTTGTTTTGTATTAAAATAAATTCTTTCATTTGTCCTTGATATGAAAGCTGCCATGTTTTGTTTGTGTGTATTTTGTATATCTGTAGGAATTCTTCTCTAATTATTAAAATAATAGATTTTTCTTAAATTGAGCAATTGTTTGTGCTAAGAAAGTATTTAATACAAATTAATGCTTCCCATTATGTGGTGATATACACAATAGACTCACTATGGACGACCATAATTGACACAGAGCCACCAAAAAAGAACAGCATTATCTAGGTTTCCACTCCTGAAGCAATATTCTCGAAACTTCGTCGAAGTCATAGTCTTACTGGTACGGAAACATCATACAGCGGATATATAGATTCAAAGTCTATACTAGTTATTTCCTGTCGACTATGACGTGAATTTCAATAATAAATTTTAGCTGTTAGGTTACCGATTACGAAATTCGATACAAGTCAAAAAGTGTCAACCGGTGGTGGCGCCGGCAGACTTTTTTAAGGGAATAGGCGTCTGTTTGTCCGTCTTATTAAGATAGAGCTCTGAATTTTTGTTAGTATTCATTGGATGTTTGATATTGCAAATGGCATATATCGGTCAATATTTTGGTGTAGCGCCCATAAAACTATACTCCCAATATTCGGTATTTTAGGGATTTTAGACAAGTTCTCAAACCGACTTGTCTGTAATTAGGCATTTTGTGTTCTCATGGTATAGCACAGCTACGTACCAAAATTATTAACATTGACCCATGTTTCAGGGTAGACCCCATATAAAGGTACTCTTTAATGGGAATTTTGGACACTTTTTCCAACCGTGTTCCATAAAACTCTAAGCCCGTAGTAGCATATGAAACAAGTAAGGAAAATAGTAAAGTCGGACTGGACCGACTATATGATACCCTTCACCACTTTGGGTATATATTCCTAACAGACGTCGCCTTTTCGAAAGAACATTGACAGGAAATCGAACGAAAGATATTAAGGGACTTTAGCGCACCATTTACCTTAAATCGGACGAAAAAATATACGGGAGCTATATCTAAATCTGAACCGATTTTCACAAAATTTAACACACATCGTTCTAGGCCTAATTCAGTAAGTTATGCCAACTTTCGTGCGAATCGATGATATATAGGGACTTTGGTGCACAATTTACATTAAATCGGACTAAAATATATATGGGAGCTATATCTAAATCTGAAGCGATTTCTTCGAAATTTAACACACATCGTTCTAGACTTAATTCAGTACGCTATGCCAAAATTCGTGCAAATCGAAATATATATAGGGACTTTGATGCACAATTTACCTAAAATCGGACGAAACAATATATGGGAGATATATCTAAATCTGAACCGATTTTTTCCAATTTCAATAGGGTTCGTCCTTGGGCCAAAAAAATGAGCTGTGCCAAATTTCATCCAATTTGGATCATATATGCGACCTGAACTTTGGACGGACGGATTTGCATAAATCGACTTAGAAAGTGGTTCTATGCATATTCTCAAAAGGAACCATGGGTCTATCTCGTTTCCTTTTGCCTGTTACAAACATATGCACAAAGACATCCGACATCCGAGTACACACAGCCATATAATTGTATCAATTTAAAGGTCAACCAGTCCTTCTCGGGTCTATGTCCTTCAGGAGTAAATATATACGCCCCAGAATACAAATTTTGTCACTTTTCACACAAAAATCTGGGTCAATTTAACCCGCTTAATATTGATCGATCTTCACCAACACAGCGATGCTTATTTTATGGCCAGATCCTTCTCTATGTGTAAAATTTCGTAGTGTTCGGGTCATAATTGTGGCCTCTACAGTGCCTAGAATCACAGACAAGAATAACGTTTTTGGTTCATTTCATACCGTAAATACTAATGGATGGTTACCAAAAACAGAATCCATCCTCCATTCAAAATTTCGTGACGATTCGTCCATAACTGTGGCGTGTTTACGGACGGACGAACACACATGTCTAGATCGACTCACATAGTCGAGATATACTTAAATCGACAAAGGTATACTCAAGGGTGGTTCTAAGGCCAATATTTCGCGGCGTTACAAACTCTTGGGGTTACACAAAGCTATAATACACTGACAATATAGTTGTGTAGGGTATAATGACTTTAAGTTCGTCCGTCGAAACACATTGTGCGCACTAGGCAGACATAGGGATGGAGGGACTTTTGTAAATCGACTCCAAATTGTATGACCCGTATTTTAATGGTTTCCCAACCATAGCCAGCGGTTGGCATATTTCTGTATATATTCCACACACAAAAGTTAACCGTTATTATACCCTTCTCCCCACTGTGGTACAGGGTATTATGTTTTTGTGCATATGTTTGTAACAGGCAAAAGAAACGAAAAATCGGATCAGATTTAGATATAGCTCCCATATATATTTTCGTCCGATTTAAGGTAAATGGAGCACCAAAGTCCCTTAATTATTTACGATTTGCACGAAATTTGGCACAGCGTCCTGAATTGAGTCTAGAATGATGTGTGCTATGGTTAGTGAAAATTGGTTCAGATTTAGGTATAGGCCTATATATATTTCGTCCGATTTTACATAAATGGTGCACCAAACTCCCAATCTTTGTCCGATTAACACGAAATTTTGCACAACGTATCAAATAGAGACATGAATGACGTTATTGGGTTTTGTTGAAATTGGTGCAGATCCAGCCATAGCTTCCATATGTATTTTGAACTGTGTATAATTGAGATGAAGTTTTTAACAGTGCGGCGTACCGAATAGCGTCTATCAATTTTGCTTTATATCATTTTCCATAAATTTGTCCCATTGTACGCAGACGACTATAAGTCTGCCCGAATTAAATTAAATTTTTCATAGGTTGCCGAAGGACACGAGTATGTTCCTTCGAAGGAAACATTGACATACAATTGTAAGGATACATATGTGCAATATACCCATGTGGTGAAGGGTATCATATAGTCGGCCCAGTCTGACTTTACTACATTCCTTACTGGTTTTTTTATGTTCATGTTCATGTCATCCCAATAAAAAAATAACTATAAAAGCTTAACCCATTCGAAAGCTATAAAGAATTTACTATGATTATTTTAGATAGATTATCATTTAAGCATGGATTTAAATATATATTATTTTAATGTATATTTAATTTTGAGTTCCTAGATCTATATCGGATCCGTATAGACTAATTTAAAACAAAAAATGTACCACGGTTATTGATCTACGTATAATTTTTTGTTATTGACCGTAGGGTTAACTGCGTTTTTACATGTCCAACTTTCAAATGGAAATGTTAAAGGTCGGAAAAATATACATTAGCCCTGCATAATGCTTTCTGAACAAGGTAAAAGCGGAAAAATACACAAATATCAATTTCTTGATGTGGAAGACCATGTCGAAAATTTTATGTTCGTAATTTTTATACAATCCAGGATTTTCATCGCCAAACATAATTTGTTTACCTCCCATATTGTTCCATAGTGTATATTAGGTTAAATAAAAATTATTTTTTTTACAATTTAGTATGTGTGTATATAAGTGTGTATTTTAATATATTAATTTTTGTAAATTGTTGTATGTATGTTTCTCTCTCTCTCTCTTAGTGTAAATATATAATTCTGTAATAACTTTTTTTAGTTTGTTATTTCTATTTCTTATAAATTGTACCTTTATTCTTTTTTGGGGGCATCTTACTACTAATGCTACTAACAAAAATGATTGTAGGTTTCAGATTTTGCAGGGTACTTGATTTTAACAATTCTTGTAATGTTTTATATATCAGAGGGAATTATGTTCAAAATATTGAGACATTAGTATCACTAGAACTACACTAAACTAACGGAAGATATTTGATTTCAAACTTGGGGGGACTATTCTTCCAAAATAAACAAAATATAATAACAATCTAGGGGAGAGGGGGCTATGTTATTAAATGTTATATTTTGATAAAATTACTTTATTACTTTACTTATTTTCTATAATCATTTGTAATTGTAAAACCAAACTTCGAGCCAGTTGTAAAATTGCCGCTGCATTATGTCGCTCAGCCATTTCTAAGAAGAAGAAAAGGAAAATAAAAATCAATAATATATTTAACATTGCTATGTGATTCCACTTACCATTAAAAAACTTAATGACATCGGTAAAATCCATACTATTCGACAATATAATATCTCGATATGTTTCCAGCAATGCCAATGCCAAAAATAATACAAAATGCCCAGAGGCTACATGTTTCGCCGCCCATATTACCTCCCACGTCGAGAAGACATCATCATAGACCAGTTCCCGCTTGAAATCCAACAAAAACCAACGATAACAAAAATAGAAATGTGTATAATCACCATTCGAATCCATTAGATCGTACATTTCCGAATCGAGTATCTGAATCAGTGATCTATAAGGGAGTAAGAAAAGAGAATAACAGAATTACGTACTCTCACACAAACTTCTTTTCAAACTCTCTTTAACCTCATATTGGCAAAATGCATATCCATGGCACCGCCATTGGGGAAATTATCAATCATACGTTCCATTAGTTTGCAGAAGCAGCTGTACGTTAGCGATTCATCATCGAAGATGACTAGGAGTGGGGCGACCAAATCACACATACCTTGCATATAGCCAATGTCGAGGTGTTCCCAAACATAGCTGGAATGAAATAAAAAAGGTAATAGTTGTGCATTTTTCTGTATAAAAAATGTCCCGATGGTTTGGAGATTGTAGGACATTGTTTCTCTATCTTGACTCTCTTCTTAAATGAGTTGTATTTTATTTGGAACCTTTATTTGCGGAAATATATATTTTTTTCGAAAAATAAAGTCAAACTTACGTGGATATAACATTTCTCAGCTTGTCCAAATTTTCATTGGCAAAATAAGGATAATTTCGATCACAACGCTGTACATCCTTTTCAATACGATGCAAATTCAGGCCAAATTGTTCCAACAGTTCACTCTGAAAGTAAAATAGTAAAATTTTTATTTTATTCTAAAAATGTGTGGATTTTAATCTGTTAAAGGAACACCGATCATGTTAAAACGTCATTATGTTAGGGAAAGCCACCATGTAAACTCCACTTTATGTACCCTATACTATAAATACTCTATAAACCAATACTGAAGATTTTCAGCAGATGTTTACCACCCTCAGAAAATTTGGAATGCCGAATTGCGGGTAGTTCGGTTGGTAAATAATGTTAAACCAGGGTGCGCAAAAATTGGCTTGCGAATGACTCAAAATGACGTTTGGGCTCATTTTACGAATGAATATTTTTTTAAGTATTTAAATCAACGTCTTAACGTCGAACTAGATCTAATTAAAACCAGTAAGGAAAGTAGTAAAGTCGGACTGGGCCGACTATAAAATACCCTTCACAACTTTGGGTATATTCTACATATGTATCCTAACAGACGTCGCGTTTTTGTTATATATGTATATCTGAACCGATTTCAGGGAAACTTGCCAGAAACTAATTTATATTAAATCAGTACGTTGTGTCAATCGGCCTAGCTATGGATCTTTTCACGAAGCTTAGCAACATCATTCTATACTTAATTCAGTACCCTATACCAAAATTCGTGCAAATCGAAAGATATATAGGGACATTGGTGCACCAATTACATAAAATCGGACGAAAATATATATGGGAGCTATATCTAAATCTGAACCGATTTCCACGAAATTCAGCACACATCGTTTTAGACTTAATTCAGTACGATGTACCAAATTTCGTGAAAATCAACGGATGTATAGGGACGTTGGTGCATCATTTACATAAATCGGACGAAAATATATATGGGAGCTATATCGTAATCTCGACCGATTTACCCGAAACTCACCACTCATCATTCTAGACCCAATTTAGTACGCTAAGCCAAATTTTGTGCAAATCGAAGCATATAATATAATAATATATATAACACACATCATCCTAGACTTAAATCAGTACGCTATGCCAAATTTCGTGCGAATCTAAGGATATATAGTATTGGACTCTGGTGCACTATTCACCTAAAATCGGACGAAAATATATATGGGAGCTATATCTAAATCTGAATCGATTTTCACAAAATTTAATACACATTTCGTGTAAATCGAAGTATATAAAGAGACTTTACCATAAATATGACGAAAATATATAAGGGAGCTATATCCAAATCTGAACCGATTTTCACGAAACTTAACACACATCATTCTAGACCTAATTCATTACGCTGTGCCAAATTTCGTGCAAATCGAAAGATATATAGGGACTTTGGTACCCCATTTACCTTAAATCGGACGAAAATATATATGGGAGCTATATCCAAATCAGAACCAATTTTCACGAAACTTGAAACTCATCATTCTAGACCTATTTCATTACGCTGTACCAAATTTCGTGCAAATCGAAAGATATATAGAGACCGTTTACATTAAATCGGACGAAAATATATATGGGAGGTATATTTAAATCTGAACCTATTTTTTCCAATTTCAATAGGGTTCGTCCATTGGCCAAATAAGTGACCTATGCCAAATTTCATCCAATTCGAATAATAAATGCGACCTGTACTTTGTTCACAATTTAACATGGACAGACAGACGGACGGACATGCATAAATCGACTTAGAAAGTGATTCTATGCATATTCTCAAAAAGAACCATGTGTCTATCTCGTTTCCTTTTGCCTGTTACAAACATATGCACAAAGACATAATACCCTGTACCACAGAGTGTTGAAGGGTATAAATATAGACCTATACTGAACATTTTCAGGTAATTTGCCAAATGCTGCTAAAAACTTTAACTGGTACAAAAAGGAGTGTTCGAAGTTCAGACACATCATCTGCTTGATATGGGATTCACAAATTTTCAAAATGTGGACAATTTTTTTCGGGGAGGTACCAGAAGTATTGGAAGATATTCTTCTTAAATCCAACCCAAATTGCCTTGAGCAGATTTTTTCTGAAGATACTTGGGATCTAAACCCGTTCCCTAAATGTCTACCCTAAAATGTCTTAGTATATACGTTTGAATATCTATAGAATCTATAGGGAACCCTCTGAAAACCCGAAATGTTAACTAAATATACTTCTGTTCAAAAATGAAGCTAGAAACGAACGGACACACATTCAGTAGAACAATTGAGCTGGATGACCAATATTTTGTGCTGCTTTAATCTCTTTGGACCACACACATAACACATAGGGCATTCTAAATGTATTTCTCCCACTTACACTATAAACTCCACCATTTGAACTGGCCGGTGAGACACATGTTGACTTGGGTTCCTGCAAAGCATCTAATGATGTAGTCGCCACTTGCGCTTGTTCCTCCAATGGCGACATGGGTCGCGTACTTTTCTGCGGACTTGGATCCCAATTGACCACATCCACAGAGGCATTTGTTACAATTACCGATGTTTTGTTTTCGTGCTCCTCCAATTTACCACTACCCATTTGGTCACGATCATCGCGCAACTGTTCTTGAAAATCATCAGCACTCAGGTACTCGGGACTTAGTACAGACTTAGGTTCCATATCATCAGATGGTAAAAATTGAGCAGATTGTGTGGATTTTATACCTTGATAACCATTACCAACGGTATCGTAGGATGACGAAGAGTTTGAGGCAGATTCTTGACGTTCCTTGGGTGTGTCTTGCGAGTTCTGATGGGATAATTGTGCTATTAGCTGATCATCAAATACTGAATCGTCGGCAATTTCATCAACATGCCCCGAGTCGGTGCTGGTTTTCATGGCTCTTGGTATTGGTTTGACCATCAGATGACTTGTGAAAGAGGAGGTATGGGCTGGGGTTTTTTGTTCATCATCAAATTCGAGATCACCAGGATCAGATAAATCGGACATATCTTCAAATACCTCATTTTCTAAATCCCCAATTTCGATTTCCACCGCCCGCACAGTTTTATCTTGACCGCTGTTACTGCCGGAGCTGAGTTTGGCCACGGCGCGAGCGGTTTTTTCTTTTTCCCTCTGCTGGACAATGGCATCCACAGCCAGCCATTCACTCATTGTGGTCTCATAGTAATGTTTACATGTTTCATCTTGCTTCTGACGTTCCTCCAGGGTGGAACCAAAGGTATAGTGCCCCAGCAGATAGGGCCACACCTCCTTACGCAGCTGCGGTGCTACACCACCAAAATATACTAAACGGAAGACTTCATTGGCATTTTTTGCCACACCATTTTCATTTAAGGCGTTCCATTTTTCCACGGTTAGACCTTCTTCATCGGCTTTCACTGGGAAGGGAGTAGGGGAAAACTATTATGTCGAATTTCAAAATATTCGGAAAGGAGTTGACTTACTTTCTGGGGTTATTCGACCATTAACCAAACCCGACAAATGTGTCCGCACCGTGGATAGGTGCCGACAATAGGCCAACCAGCCATAAAAGGCCCGCGATATAATTTGCCTTCGCATTGTGGAACAGACCATTTCAATGCTGGCATTCTGTTGAGTCTGCAGTAGGGGCGACTCCAATGGATGCTGATCAATGGAAAGACTTTTGCTGGAACAATCACTGCTGCCAGTGGTGGAGCAACTACTCAACTGGGCTCTACGCGGAGCACTGCGCACAAAATCCAAAATCGAATGGGCAGCAGCTGGGAAGGGGAAAATATTTCAATAAAAGTTATCTTTATGTGAACCTCTTGCGAACTTACCAAACTCTTCATGTTTACTCTTGCTTACAATACGAAAAACATAATCAATGGGTGTTTCATCAAAGGACTCCATAACCGAGGGCAGAATTCGCCTTCGCACACTCTTTGGCCAAGGGAATATTTTACCAATGCCACGTTGAGACCATAGCGGTGGATCCAATTGGCCATGGGGCAATAGACCGGTTTCCAGACAGCTTAGAAATTGTTGCATATGACCACCTTCGGGAAAGATTATTGGTGGTCGTTGGACACCATCTTGACTCACCAATATAACAGTTCCACCGCTATCTTCACCACGATTCTGATGGCAATGGACATAGACAATGTCATCGACATTTATATTCAAGGCATAGGCCCAGTATGACTCTTTGTCTTCTTCATCCTCCGCCTCTTGATAGCCGTTCATGAGCTGATTGGGAGTCCATTTAATGGTCAAAGTTTGGATGTGCTGATGCAAACTCAGATAGCCCAGCATGGGTTCACTGCAATCCTTCTATAAAAATACAAAAAAATGTAATTATCATTTCATCCTGCTACATCGAAACCACCTCAACCTACCGGCAACACCTGCACATTATTTTTCCCATACAACAATGTGGCTCTGGAATTCTGATGCAATGACTCAACATAATCTTTGGCCACCGCACATGAAGCAATTGACTTAAATGTTCCTGTGTTAGCTTCATCGGTACTTGTATTCAGGCTTCGTTTGAAATTGATAATTGGTGCCCTTGATGATACAGATGATGATCGTCGACCAGAGCTAATACGATGCCTCTGAACCAACTCATCAGCATGTGGATCTGTCCAATAATGATCTGCAGTTTTAGATTTTGTAAATTCCAATGCACATGGCCCCACCAGCAATGAGCTTAAGATGCAGCCATAATCCGAATCAGCCACTAAGGAGTCACGATCATAATATGAGCTGGCGTTTTCTACCAAGTATTCAATAATTTTCACCAAACGTTTTTCGTAGAGTGCCAAGCGAATCCAAAGGTATCTGGAATTGGAGAGTGATAAATTGTTAAGGGAATTCTGTTTTTGAAAAATTTTTAATATTTGAGGATTGAATATCGTTGTTCAGAACCAGAAAGGGGAATATCCGTCCTTTATACACTGATAACATTTTGGAATCGTGTCTTTCCTTTATTTACTTACTTCATGGAAGCCAATGTATTGGTCGAACAACTGGCACTCATAACACTGGTCACCGAACTACTGCTGCCCTTCTTCAACATCGGTGGTCGATTGAAACTTTCACTACTCGACGATGAACGTTTACTGGGATCTTGAGCCTCAATGTCTTGTACCATTTTACTGATGTGTTCTGCATCTGGGCAAAATTTGGCAATTTTATGTAGAAGAGCTGTGGTCGACGAAGTCTTAAACAGACCCAAAGCTCGACGTCTCAATCCCTGACTCAAACATGCTTCAACGGCGGCACACAGCTGTGTAACTGTTGTACTTTCTTCGTGAACATATTTCTTTGTAACCGCCTCTTCCATTAGCTGTTTGACTTCTTTTTTGACAGCCGATATAAGACGTTCCTTAAAATCTGTCTCTGTAATAATAAGTAGAAAATAGAGGAAATAAAATTAATGAGATATCGTAAAAAATGTGTGTGTAAAGGTCACAAACCAAGAAAAAACAGAATTTAATTCCAGAAATGTCAATTTCTATGCATTTCCATAATTTTATGACCTTATAAATATTATCGACATCATCTGAAGTACCATTGCCGCCATTCAAATATTAATAAAGAGATAAAAGGTTTATTACCCAATCAAGAGAACAGCAATAACAACGAAAAAAAAACAACAAAAACAACAACGCAATGCCAAGTGGCAGCTGTACGGATGTTGATTCAACGTAATTATGTTTTATGTGGCACCAAGTCACAATAAATAACTTTTACGCAGGCATTAAACAAACATTAGCTAACGTCAGCATGAATATCCATTCAGCAAAAGCAACAGGCTAAACACCACACACACACACACATTTCAACTTCTAACGCTGATATACGTTTTCACCACACCCCCACCACCACAACCATAATGCTAGTCCGTTACCACTACAAGTTGACTTACCAAAAATCTCATAAAATTTACACACAACCACAACGAGGTCTTCGACTCCCCACTGGGCACAAATGCGGACCATTCTTCCTCAGACATCGTCGTCGACCATATGAAGTGCCAAGCGTAATCATGTGCAACAGTCGTAGAACTTATTGGCAAATGAAACTTAGCTAACGAGCAATTCACACCCCATTGATCCAACTTCAAACACACCCACCATGCATTTGGCGTCACACAAGTCGCCATGCCATGTGTTCAATGGGGACACCAAATCAACAAAACCCAACATGCAACAAGTCGATTAAATATGTGAATTTAACAAGGAGCGGGTGTGGTAGTGCAGGATAAAATTCTCTATGGAACAGTGGCACGAAAAGAAGAAAATGAATAAAAAACCAGTAAGGAAAGTAGTAAAGTCGGACGGGGCCGACTATATGATACCCTTCACCACTACGGGTATATTAAACAGGACTATTAACAAGAAATTGGATAAAATAAATTATGAATCTAATCTAAATGTGAATCTACCTAGATCTATCCATAAAGTATGTAAATCGACTTCAAACAAATATAAATAAGTCATCCGTTGGGCTATGTCTGTACTTCTAGAAAACCCAACTACGTAATTCTATGCTCAATTTTTTAAGCTGTGCAAAATTTGATGTCAATCTGACTAACATGAGGAGTTTGATGCCCAATTTACTTGAAATCGGGCGAAAATATATGTGGAAGCTATATCCAAATATTAAGCGATTTCAAACAAACTTGTCACAGTTTAGGCCTATTGGTTCCTTGGTGAATCAACTACTTAAAATCAATAATAAAAGGGAGCTATATCTAAATCTGGACCGATTTTCAGGAAACAAGGCAGACATCACTCTAAGCTCACTTCAGTACGTTATGCCAAATTTCGTGCAAATCGAAGGATATATAGGGACTTTGGTGCGCCATTTATATGAAATCGGACGAAACTATATATGGGAGCTATATCTAAATCAGGACCGATTTTCTCGAAACTTGGCAGACATCACTCTAGGCTTAATTCAGAACGATATGCCAAATTTCCTGCAAATCGATGGATATATAGGGACTTTGGGGCACCGTTTACATGAAATCGGACGACACTATATATGGGAGGTATATCTAAATCTGAACTGATTTTCTCAAAACTTGGCAGACATCATTTTAGGCTCAATTCAGTACGTTATGCCAAATTTCGTGCAAATCGAAAGATATATAGGGACTTTAGGTTACCATATGGGAGCTATATCTAAATCTGGACCGATTTTCTCCAAACTTGGCAGACATCGCTCTAGGCTTAATACAATATGTTTTGCCAAATTTCGTGCAAATCCAAAGATATATAAAGACTTTGGGCACCATTTACATGAAATCGGACGAAACTATATATGGGAGCTATATCTAAACCTGGACTGATTTTCACGAAACATGGCAGACATCATTCTAGGCTCAATTCAGTACGTTATGCCAAATTTCGTGCAAATCGAAAGATATATAGGGACTTTGGGGCACCATTTACATGAAATCGGACGAAACTATATATGGGAGCTATATCTAAATCTGGACCGAGTTTCTCGAAACTTGGCAGAAATCACTCTAAGCTCAATTCAATACGTTATGCCAAATTCAAATCGAAATCGAAAGATATATAAAGACTTTGGGGCACCATTTACATGAAATCGGACGAAACTACATATGGGAGCTATATCTAAATCTGGACTGATTTTCACGAAACTTGGCAGACATCATTCTAGACCTAAACGATTAGGCTGTACCAAATTTCGTGCAAATCGAAAGATATATATGGGGACCGGTTACATTAAATCAGTTAAATATATATATGGGAGCTATATCTAAATCTGAACCGATTTTTCCCAATTTCAATTGGGTTTGTCCCTGGGCCGAATAAGTGACCTATGCTAAATTTCATCCAATTTGAATCATAAATGCGACCTGTACTTTGTTTACAATTTAACATGGACAGACAGACGGACGGACGGACATGCATAAATCGACTTAGAAAGTGATTCTATGCATATTCTTAAAAGGAACCATGTGTCTATGTCGTTTCCTTTTGCCTGTTACAAACATATGCACAAAGACATAATACCTTGTACCACTGTGTGGTGAAGAGTATAAATATATAGAGGACATATCGTAAGATCACACCAATTGGTCTAGATCTTTATACAGGACCAATTGGGCTGTATAGAGACCAAAGGTCTTTATATTGACCAATTGGGCTGTATAGAGACCAAAGGTCTTTATATTGACCAATTGGGCTGTATAGAGACCAAAGGTCTTTATATTGACCAATTGGGCTGTATAGAGACCAAAGGTCTTTATACAGGACCAATTGGGCTGTATAGAGACCAAAGGTCTTTATACAGGACCAATTGGGCTGTATAGAGACCAAAGGTCTTTATACAGGACCAATTGGGCTGTATAGAGACCCTCATCCAATTTTTTTCCTCACTACTGTAATTCATTATAAATAAAACAACAACAACTATCCAACATATTTTTGTGACACCACTTCACGTAGTGTTTTTTCTATCTTATCTTTCTCACACACACGTACATACATATGTTGTGTAATATAATTACAAAACATCCATCTTCGTAACTAATTCTATTTCTCAAAACAGTTCAATAACAAATGAACCAAGTGGTTTTATCCCATCTCATGCTGTCTGTGTACCAGACAACAACAGCAGGCAGACGGACACACACAGACATAGAGACAGATAGGCAGTCATTAAATCCATACAACCACAAATGAGATTTAGAGAAACCGGATGTAAACGTGTTGGAAATTTGTATTTTAGATATTAATATTATCTACGACACATAGGGTGTAGAGAGGAAATGCATAGTGGATTCCATTATTACCGGTATTGGCTAGTTGTTGTTTTTTTCTATTCCTCTTGTTTGTATTTATTATCCACTTGGTTGTTCTATTTTCTGTATCATCAGTATTAGCCCTGTTTTGTAGTTGATGGACATTTGCTAGACTTGCGACAGACAACAACAGAAGCAACAAACAATAATAGTACAAACTGTTGTAAATCCTAACCCACATCCGGCTGCAGATGAGTTTTGTTAAGGAAATCCAGATGCCAGGAAAAATGCAATAACTGAAGTGAAACTGAATAGGATGTGAAATTTCTCCTGTTGTTCGGTGATATGAAATCTAGGGAAAAGTTTGAGATCCTCTTAAATGTTTGTTGAGTAGCTCTGCAATGTTATACAACAGTGCCTACATCCTTCAAATAAAAACATAGGAATTAAATTGTTTTGCAGAAAAAAGAACAGATGGCGTTTTAAGATTTTTTGAAACTCATACTAACGTTAATAGGCTAAATTTTTTGAAGAATTCTTCTTACTCTCCACACTGAGCTCTATAATGATAATTTTTTTTAAAGAAGGGCAACACCATATTTTCCACAAGAATGGTCTTCTCTTATGTTCTAAGAATCGATTTAAAAAAGTCTTACACATTTTCCTTGTCCTCATACCGTTTAAAATTTCTTCTGTATAATTTACATAAATCCTTTCTGCTCTTTATGTGTCTAGCCTTGTAATTTTTTCCTGTGTCAATGGATTATGTCTGACACGAGCTAGTTGAAATCTCGTAAAGTTTTCAATTTCCACGAAATACTTAGGAGACGTTAAGAAGTTAAATTGTTTGAAATCAAAGTTATGGTTTCTAGAAAATCTATGTAAATATTTCTTCTGTTGTCATCGTAAGAAGGAAAAATGTGAAGGAAATGGAAATTTCAATGGAATCCGAAATGCAAGTTGGTATTTTGTGTAAATTGTCAAGGAATTAAACAAACTGCCCAAGTCACGTTCTAGATGTATGGGTGTCGATTTACAACAATTATTAATTTTGTAAAAAAAAGAGAAATATAGAAAACCCCATATATCAAATTTGATCCCCCTAATATATGCTTTAATTTTTGCATCTCTAAAAGGGTATTTTACTTGCTATCTTCTTTTCATTCCCATTAAATTCCGTAAATGCCAAATTCTGACATTTGTTAGTTTTCTCATCCTTTGGTACTAACGAAGCAAGAAATATACAAACAAATATTTCCTATAAAATTTTCAAATAAAAACTTTAATTAAAAACAACATAGTTGTGTAGGGTATAAAAATCTGAAACCTTTATTTAAAACTTATTCTAGTTCTTAGGAATTCATATGCAAGCTATAATCAAATTTTATAGCAATTATTTTTCGACATAAATTGGAACATAGCTAACGAAGTACAGTGCTTTTTAATTATTGGGAAAAGGAATTCACGCGAGTTTTTTTTTTTTAAATATCCAAGTCTATAGAGTGGATTTTTGAAAAAAATTTCTTTTAAAAAATCCACGCCTTTAGATTGGAGTATGAGGGTTTGAAAATTTCTTTTAAAAAATCCACGCCTTTAGATTGGAGTATGAGGGTTTGAAAATTTCTTTTAAAAAATCCACGCCTTTAGATTGGAGTATGAGGGTTTGAAAATTTCTTTTAAAAAATCCACGCCTTTAGATTGGAGTATGAGGGTTTGAAAATTTCTTTTAAAAAATCCACGCCTTTAGATTGGAGTATGAGGGTTTGAAAATTTCTTTTAAAAAATCCACGCCTTTAGATTGGAGTATGAGGGTTTGAAAATTTCTTTTAAAAAATCCACGCCTTTAGATTGGAGTATGAGGGTTTGAAAATTTCTTTTAAAAAATCCACGCCTGGAGTATAGATTGGAGTATGAGGGTTTGAAAATTTCTTTTAAAAAATCCACGCCTTTAGATTGGAGTATGAGGGTTTGAAAATTTCTTTTAAAAAATCCACGCCTTTAGATTGGAGTATGAGGGTTTGAAAATTTCTTTTAAAAAATCCACGCCTTTAGATTGGAGTATGAGGGTTTGAAAATTTCTTTTAAAAAATCCACGCCTTTAGATTGGAGTATGAGGGTTTGAAAATTTCTTTTAAAAAATCCTTTAGATTGGAGTATGAGGGTTTGAAATGGGTATTCTCATTTTTTTTTAATTCAATTAAAAATAATTGTTTTGATTTGATCTTTATCAATAAATGAACCGACTAACATCAATTCATATACATGCTTTTCTGCAACCTATGCTAAATTTCAATGGGACAAATTTGGGTAAATCGATTTATAGCACACTTGATACACACTATTCGATAATATCAATCAGACACCCGTTCGAAATATATATGGAAGCTATGTCTGCATCTGCACCCATTACAAAAAAAGCGCAATCAATCTAGTCTCAATTGAATACGTTGAGCAAAATTTCGTGTCAATCAGAGGAGGAGTGTGGTGCGCCATTTACCTAAAATCGGACGAAAATATATATGTGGCAGATATATCTAAATCTGCATTTTCAGGAAAATTAACACAAATCATTCTAGACTTAGGTCATGTCAAATGTCAAATTCTACACTCCATTCAGTTCAATATGCCAAATTTCGTGCAAATCGAAAGATATATAGGGGCCTTAGTGCGCCATTTACCTTAAATCAGACGAAAATATATATCAGAGCTATATCTAAATCTGAACCGATTTTCACGAAACTTTGCAGACATTATTCAGTTCGATATGCCAAATTTTGTGCACATCGAAAGATATATAGGGACTTTAGTGCACCATTTACCTTAAATCGGAAGAAAATATACATGGGAGCTATATCTAAATCTGAACCAATTTTTACGAAACTTAGCACAAATCATTCTAGGCTCAATTCAGTACGCTGTGACAAATTTCGTGCAAATCGAAAGACATATTGGAGACTTTAGTGCACCATTTACCTTAAATCGGCCGAAAATATATATGGGAGCTATATCTAAATCTGAACAGATTTTCACGAAACTTAGCACACATCATTCTAGGCTTAATTTAGTACGCTTTACCAAATTTCGTACAAAGCTTTGGTACACCATTTACCTTAAATCGGACGAAAATATATATGGGAGCTATATATAAATCTTAACTGATGTTTCCCAATTTCAATAGGGTTCGTCCTTGGGCCAAATAAATGAGCTGTGCCAAATTCCATCCAATTCGAATAATAAATGCGACCTGTACTTTGTTCACAATTTAACATGGACAGACGGACGGACGGACATGCATAAATCGACTTAGAAAGCGATTCTATGCATATTTTCAAAAGGAACCATTTGTCTATCTCGTTTCCTCTTACCTGTTATCACAGTGTGGTGAAGGGTATAAAAATTTGAAAAAATACAGTGACGACGTGCCCGACCATACGATACCCTACACAACTTCCATTGAACTCCAAGTTTCTGCGGATGTTTATTCGGAGCCTGGGCAATATTTCGTGATATTTGCACCCATACGCTGACTTATTGTCCGAATATTACTAATATTCAATAGAGCCCTTCTAACTACTTGTCGAGATTCTCTTCACTCTGTCTTGTGTAGTGATGTTCGGCTTGTAATTGTAGCGTATAGATCGACTCGAAAAAAAAACAGAAAAAATTTAGTTTTCGGTCCATTTCATCCCAAATTATCTGATCACCACCGAAACTTATAGATGTCGTCCTTGACCATAACTGGAACTTCATGTAGAATTTCAAAGCAATCACAATTCCGACAACTCCGCCCTCCACTTGGATATATTATAAATTTCTTGGATCTATGTCCTTTAGGATAATGTAAATCCGTCATAGAATACAAATTTTGTCATTTTCCACACAAAAGTCATGGTCAATTTGACCAGCTAAATATTGATCGATCTGTATCTAAACATGCATGATTATTCTTTGGTCCAATCCCCTTCTCCATGTAATATTTCGCGATGTTTTGGACATAATTGCGGCCTCTACAGCGACCAAAAACCGACGAAAGTTAAGTATTTGGTCCGCTTGAATATAAATGATCTAACATGAAACGCTAAATATATTTATGTTAATATATATTAGCCGATCTTTACCAAAAACAATAGGAGTCTTCACTGGCCAGAACCGGTCCTACGTGCAAAATTTCGTGAAGATTAGTTTATAATTGTGGCCTGTATCCTAGATCGATTCAGCTAGTCGAGATATAACTATCGGTATACTTGAATACGTGGGTCTAGGAAGGCGTCGCAAACTCTTGGGGCTGCACAAAGCTATAATACCTTGACAACATAGTTGTGTAGGGCATAAAAATTGGAAGACTTTAAAATCTCTACGCCGTTAGTGCTTAAAATTTTTTCCCAACTCCCTTCCCATAGCAATGACTATGCAATCGCATCTCCATACAAATCTGCATGCACTCATTCATTGTTGTTGTTTTCTGTTCGTTTAGTTCGTCGAGTTGGTATGTTAATACCCAGTATTGCATTGTTCAAGTTGACGCCAGTCACCATAAATGTTAGTTTGTTGTTTGTATTAATGCCTTAAGGATTATCCGTTATCCTTGTTGCAGTTGTTGCCGAACCGTTTTGTTAAATAATGGCCTTCATTATTGTTATTGCAATCGCCATTGTCAACGTCGCCGACTTTGCTGCACAAGAGACTCTAACGTGGTTCCAATGAGTATGTGTGTATATGTGGCGATGGTTTGTAGACTAAACGTTAGACTTTTCCTTGACTCCAATGCATTTCATTTAATGTCACAATGTTACAAATCCATGAACTCATACCTAGACATATGGTGAGGTGGGGGAAGAAGAGAAATGCAGAGAATATTTGTAGCAATTTTAATTACTATCTTTGTAATGTGTGTGTGTTCTTTTATATCTTCTTTAGAGTTTTCTTTTTTATAGAATGGAGAAAAAAGTCGTGACTATTATTAGGAAAACACATCTGGATTAATAGCTGAACTAAATTCATCAGCACAATGAGATATCTAGATTTTTTGTGGGATAAATTTTAAACGTGGATGACTTAAGAATTTTTTAAGGCCCCATACCGAACTCTATAGGGGTGGATTGTTTAATATTTTTTCAAGCCCCCATACTGAACTCTAAAGGCGTTCATTTTTTTAAATAATTTTTCAAACCCCTATACTCAACTCCATATGCGTGGATTTTGTCTAACCCTATACTCAATGTTGAAGCCAAGAATTTTTAAAAATAATTTTTCAATTTTTCAAATTTTTTTCAATTTCAAAGGCGTCGATTTTTTAAAGAATTTGTCTAACCCCCATACTTAAGACAATACGCGTAGTTTTCTTTTTAATTTTTTTTTCAAACATTCTCCACTTTAAATATGTGGACTTATTTAAAATAATTTTTCAAACCCCCACAATCAACTCTTAAGGACAATGATGTTCCTCATTTCCATTTTTCCTCGCTGTTCACCTTTCCCAACATATAGTTTCCAACGTATTATGCAAATTCCTCCACACAAATGTGCGAACAAAAAAAAAAACATAGCAGGTGAAAATCTAATCTGCTCTACGTGAGTTGGTCGATAGTTCTTGTTATTGTTGTTGTTCTTCTTATTTGGCCCAGCCAGGTGACTTTGTTAATGTTTTAATTTGTATTTATTAGTGAGGATAAATTGCTGTTGAATACGTGATGCTCTGGACAAAAATAACAACAACAACAATTTGCAAAACGATTGGTGTATAAAATGTCATACCACGATTAAACGCATACACACACACTCACGCACACATATTTGCAATAACACATTTGCATTGATAATGAAGATATATCGTAGAATTTTAAATTACTTAGGGGGGTTTTCTGGTTCTCTAAATCTATATAAATGTGCAACACTATAGCTTGTGTTATGAGTTTGTTAGCTTAATTGTAAACACAGTTGATATTTAATGGAAAGCATTTTGCATACATTAAAACTATGGTATTAAAGTGTGATTTAATTGCACACCTATGGGGCGGCACTTTATATGAGGACTATTTCAAAACATGGGACTATACAATGGACCGTCATATTAAAGCTATGTCAAAATTTAATATAAATTAGATATTTTCTTATATTTTGATAGCTTCCAATAGTTATATACAAAGCCCAGGCCAATCATGATTCCTCTTTCATATCAATTGTCGACACTGACCTATCCGCGGAGTCACCTTAGGTAGCTACTTTCATCATCCGTTGAAATAGTGAGATGATATGTGCCATGAATTCACCCATAAGAACTTTAAAAAATGGGTTGTGGGGTCGGGTTAGTTGACCACTCTCGGAAAACCCCTCCTACTATGAAAAATCAAAGAAAAAGTAAACCAAACCCCAACAATGTTGGCGACCCCGCAAACGTATAAAAGACCACGATATGCGAATCTGCACTTGGAATGTGCGCACGTTATACAGAACATGTGCAGTTTTCGCCTTGGCGCATATACTCAAGAAGTACAAAGCCGTTATTATTGCCTTACCGGAAATGCGATGGAAAGGGACTGGTGCAAGTAAATCGGATGATTACGTCCTATATTATAGCTACCATGAAACGAGACATGACTTTGGCTGTGGATGAGAAGAATAAAGAACAGGAACAGGAGAATAAAAGACCTCGACTCCAGATGAGCGAATTGCTATAATCCGTATAAAAGCGAAGTTCTCTAAATCAGTTTTATTTGCGCCCATGCTCTGACGGAAGACAAAGATGAACAGACCAAAGACATTTTTACGAGCGCCTAGAAACTGCATATGACTGCTGCCCTGGCCATGACATTAAAATTCTGCTAGAGGATTTTAATGCAAAAATTGGAAGGAAAATATTTTTGGTCACACAGTCGGAAAATTCAGCCTCTACGAAGAAAAATCCGACAACGACAAAAAACATGGTTGTTACAAGTACCAGATACAAGCAACGAGAAATCAAATTGATAATTTTTTGATAGACGGAAGGCATTCATCGATACGAGGAGCGAATATCGATTCGGACCATTACCTTGTGGCAGCTAAGGCAGCTAAGGTCTTAATATAACAGCAAATATGCGATCTAATCCAACACGGAAACTCGACGTCGAAAAGCTGCAAACACAACAGGTAGCAGAAGCCTACTCCGCTCAGCATATCCACTTGCTAGTCGATAGCACGTCTTGTCCCGATAATAACACAAACAGCAGCAAAAGCAACAATTTAGTACAAAAGACCACCATCAAGAAACCCATGGTACAATCAGGAGTGTCATAATGCTACTAATATGAAAAACGCAGCGTATAGAACAGTAGCAACACACAATTCGAGAGAGAATTATCGGAAGAAAAGGAGAAAGGAGAAACGTAGCTTCAGAAAGAAATAACAGATTAACAGCTAGGCCGATTGACCCAACTGAAGTAATATAAATTAGTCTCTGACAAGTTTCCTGAAATCGGGTCAGATATAGATATATAACAAATATGCTACGTCTGTTGGGGTACATATGTGGTGAAGGGTATCATATAGTCGGCCCAGTCCGACTTTACTACTTTCATTACTGGTTTAATCTCGGCTTACGGAACGAATGCTCTGTCACAAGCCACCTAAGTAAGTAAGAGGTGGTATATTACCTTCAGAAATGCCAAAATGACATTTGAAACAACGAAATATTCAAATAAGTAAAAACTATGTTAGGTTCGGCCAAGCCACTTTTTATACCTTACACTATGAGAATGAAAATCAAAGTATCTAAAATTAATGTGGGCTCTAAGAGAAAACTCATGTTATGGTAGGACCCATAATGAAAAATATTTTAGAAAAAGATGATTGAGGAGATCAATATTTATTATTATAATTTTTTGTAATGAGATTTGACAGCGGATAGGAATACAAAATATCAAATTACAGCCAATTCTGTTTAAAAAGGGTTCAAAATTCTCTAAATAGCGACACGGGTCAATATTAATAATATTTTGTACGGAGAAGTACTATACCATGAGAACTCAAAATGCCAAATTACAACCAATTCTGTTAGAAAACTTCTCTAAAAACCCTAAAATACAGAATAAGGGGGAGACAGACAGGCGGAACACGAACTCCTATTGATAATACAGCAGAAAATGAACCACTCAAATGAACTTGTATTAAAAATCGTAATCCAAATAAAAATTTAGCCACTGGCGGACCTTCAAATACATTTAAATATCCATAATTAAACAAAGTCTTTATATGAAGGAGGCTTCTAAATGTCAAATTATTACCACTGAGTCAGGATGAAACCCCGAAATGCCACATGAATGAATTAATACCACCTCGAATGAGAAATGCAGTTAGGATCTTTAAAATGGCTTAAATGGAGCCAAATTACGAATGAAGATTCTGTGTAGATTCTGCTCGACAATCCGTGAACCTTTGAGAACCCGCTGAGCAAAACTACAACAATTTCCAATAGAAACATTGGTTACAACCTTCGTACTGTTTAATATTTACTACTCAACAAACGGGAACAAAATATTTCGTTTTCAATACAAAACCAGTAAGGAAAGTCGGACAGGGCCGACTATATGATACCCTTCACCACTTTGGGTATATTCAACAGATGAATCCTAACAGATGTCGCATTTTTAAAGGACCAGTAAAATGAAATTGGACCCATAAACATGTCATTCTGCAACCGATACTAAATTTTTCATTTGGACAATCTGAATCTGAACCGATTTTGAGGAAACTTAACACACGTCATTCTAGACCTTATTCATTACGCTGTGCCAAATTTCGTGCAAATCGAAATATATATAGGGACTTTGGTGCACCATTTACATTTAGGACGAAAATATATATGGGAGCTATATCTAAATCTGGACCGATTTGCAGGAAACTTAACACACATCATTCTAGACCTTATACATTACATTTACCTTAAATCGAACGAAAATATATATGGGAGCTATAGCTAAATCTGAACCGATTTTTCCCAATTTCAATAGGGTTCGCCCTTGGGCCAAATAAGTGACTTCTGCCAAATTTCATCCAAATCGGATCATATATGCTACCTGTACTTTGTTTACAATTTAACATATACAGACGGACGGACGGACAGACATATATAAATCGACTCAGAAAGTGATTCTATGCATATTCTCAAAAGGAACTATGGGTCTATCGCGTTTCCTTTTGCCTGTTACAAACATATGCCCAAAGACATAACACCCTGTACCACAGTGTGGTGAAGGGTATAAAAAGTAGTAAGAATGTTGTACTCATTTGGCTTCACTATATGCTTCCACATCTAGCACAGAAATTTTTAAATTAAAAATAAATAAAAGTTAAAACATACTATCAACAACAACAACAACAATCAAAATAATGACCATTTAAAAGTGGTCAATGGCCATGAAATGTGATTTCGGGCAACAGCTGTTGACATTTGAAAATATTCCCAGAATAATATTAAATGTAAATATTTAAATTTTCTACAAAATATCTTATTATGCATACACTTCTAGTTCAGTAAACAATAGTTGATATTATTTTTGTTTTTGTTGTTGTTATATCATTAAATTGTTTATTTGCAAAAAATCAACATTCAAAGTCCATTATTCAAAAATAATACAAAATTTTTAATTACTTTCTTGTTTGTTTATCTTTTGTAATTGTATTTATTGTTAAACTCAATGTGAGTGGCTGTGAAAGTGTGTTTGCGAGTGTGGGTGGAAGCGGAAAAGGAAATAAAGCTGAGATGTGAAATTATTTGTCACTTTTGTTGTTGTCTTTGGAAAGCCAAAAAAAAAATAATTAATTTTTTGGGAAATTTAAACGAGGTCTCATTAACGAAGTTCGGAAAAATGTTATGTAAAGGATTTGATCTATTGCTCTTTGTTCTTGGCCAACATTCAGTGTTACAAATTTCCATTCCGCCATTATTATCCTGCTTTTGTTTGTAAATGTCAGCATTTTATAAGTAATAAAAGTTCTCGGTATATTTCTTTTGCGAACGGAACTGAATGAACATTTTGAAGATGGCGTCTTATAAGACTTCCATTTTGCATGGAGAAGGGGATTGGGTCCAAAATTTATAATACCTGTTTTGATAACGATCGGACAATATTTAGCGGGTCAAATAGACCCTGACTTTTGTGTGAAAAATTACCGTCTGCTCCTGAAGGACATATATCGAGATGTTGATAGTATGTCCAAGACGAGTTGTTTTCATTGACTATGTGCATATTATTACTATTACTCCATTAGACGACGAAAATGTCGCGCTGATCGCCATGATGATGGTGCTGAAGACGATGATATTTTATATTTTTAGCAACATCCTGCAAAAGACTTCCTCTTGTTGTCGGTTGATTTTCTCTGTTTCAACATCCTTTTCACTTAAGGCATTTTTTGTTGACAAAAAAAATAAGAGAATTTTTTGGAAATTCTTACACGTGAGGGATGTATACAACGTCGTCTCCTCCTTTTGACACCCTCCTACAATTATTAGATTACTGTTGAAGCCATAAGCATGAAAGTGTTCGGAGGTTGTATACGTTCGTATCCAACAAAGTTTCATTTACTCTTTTCGTTTTATATTTTTAGAAAAACTCATTACGAAAAAAAAATTAATTAAGAACTGTGAACACTTGAGGCGGAGAAGAACTTAGTGTCAAGGTCATGGCAATGTGAAGTTCATAAGAAGAGGATTATAATACATGAGGTATTTAGGTAAAATCTAAAGGAGTGCATTTCAAGGCTACCGTGGATTTTTTAAAGCGTCTTATATTTTTCAAGGGCTCAGAAGTTATAGGCGTGGATTTTTTAAAGAATATTTTTCAATGGCTATCAGAGTTAGAGGCGTGGATTTTTTAAAGAATATTTTTCAAGGGCTATCAGAGTTAGAGGCGTGGATTTTTTAAAGAATATTTTTCAAGGGCTATCAGAGTTAGAGGCGTGGATTTTTTAAAGAATATTTTTCAAGGGCTATCAGAGTTAGAGGCGTGGATTTTTTAAAGAATTTTTTAAAGAATATTTTTCAAGGGCTATCAGAGTTAGAGGCGTGGATTTTTTAAAGAATATTTTTCAAGGGCTATCAGAGTTATAGGCGTGGATTTTTTAAAGAATATTTTTCAAGGGCTATCAGAGTTATAGGCGTGGATTTATTAAAGAATATTTTTCAAGGGCTAAGTTATAGGCGTGGATTTTTTAAAGAATATTTTTCAAGGGCTATCAGAGTTATAGGCGTGGATTTTTTAAAGAATATTTTTCAAGGGCTATCAGAGTTATAGGCGTGGATTTTTTAAAGAATATTTTTCAAGGGCTATCAGAGTTATAGGCGTGGATTTTTTAAAGAATATTTTTCAAGGGCTATCAGAGTTATAGGCGTGGATTTTTTAAAGAATATTTTTCAAGGGCTATCAGAGTTATAGGCGTGGATTTTTTAAAGAATATTTTTCAAGGGCTATCAGAGTTATAGGCGTGGATTTTTTAAAGAATATTTTTCAAGGGCTATCAGAGTTATAGGCGTGGATTTTTTAAAGAATATTTTTCAAGGGCTATCAGAGTTATAGGCGTGGATTTTTTTAAAAAAATATTTCTCAAGGGCTATCAGAGTTATAGGCGTGGATTTTTTAAAGAATATTTTTCAAGGGCTATCAGAGTTATAGGCGTGGATTTTTTAAAGAATATTTTTCAAGGGCTATCAGAGTTAGAGGCGTGGATTTTTTAAATAATATTTTTCAACGATTCACCTAAGGCGTGGATTTTTTAAAGATTATTTTTTCAAGGGCTATGTGAGCTATGTGATTTTTTAAAGAATATTTTTTCAAGGGCTATGTGAGCTATGTGATTTTTTAAAGAATATTTTTTCAAAGGCTATGTGAGCTATGTGATTTTTTAAAGAATATTTTTTCAAGGGCTATGTGAGCTATGTGATTTTTTAAAGAATATTTTTTCAAGGGCTATGTGAGCTATGGGCGTTGATTTTTAAAGAATATTTTTTCAAGGGCTATGTGAGCTATGGGCGTTGAATTTTTAAGAATGTTTTTTCAAGGTCTATGGTTATTCAATAGCCTTATTTTATTTTCAAAGTAATCACTGTTCTATTTATTGTTTTTTTCTTAAATTAAATCCAATCATGGGTTTTACCATTTACGTTGTCGTCTTACTTCGAACAAAAAGTAAAATAAATGGCAGAAACGAACAAAGAAAGCAACTACGACAACAACATTGAAGTGTTTTATATGTCCATTTGAAATCAATTGCCCTCTCCCCATTTGTTGTTGTTGCTATTTATTTCTACGTTAGAATCAATGTTAAATTTAGTATTTGAGTGGTATGGATTCGATTACAACAAATGCGTATTTCTTGGAGATTATTGAACATAAATTCTATTAAATGCGTCTAGGAGGGAGGGAATGGAAAGAAGAGAGTATAGAAAAATGCTGTGACTACACTTCTTGGGGATGGGGATTTTAGATTTTTTTGTAAGGATATATTTAATACACCCTCCATCTTCGAGGTGTGCACAACTAAAACAATATTTACAATCAATTGGAAAATGTCAAAGAGAAATAAAGAAGTAATAAAAACTATTCGAAAGAAAGAAGAAACAATTCAATTGAAATTGAAATATGATGTAAATCCTACCACTCACATGTCACCATCGAACGTCATACCGTGTGTCACACACTCACTTTTAGGTTAACCCCTACTTCAACTTTCACTTCAAGTGCTGTAGTGAAAAAAGTGACAGATTTGCCAATAACAATTGCACTTTTACACACACACTAGCTCACATTGTCCTTACGGCGAAGTCTAGTATGCACTCAATGTGTTTGTGTAAGTGAATGTGTGTGTGTTTGTATGTGCAAATAAGTGGGAATATGTGTTATTCCATAAAATCGCAGTTTAATTTATGACGCACTTTACACTTGTTGTTCATCACCGTGTCGCAGAGTTGTAAGAGTGTGATATGTTATGTCTTCTGAATGTGTTGTTAAAGGGAAATAGGAGAACTACACACATCTAGATGCTGATGATGATGATGGCAGTGTGCGATGCACAGTAAACTGCTTATGATTTTGTGGTAAATCACTATAATGAGCGCAGTTATCGATATAGATCGATTTAAAAATCATAGCTAAATATCCTGATTATACCCTTCACCACACTGTGATACAGGGTATTATGTCTTTGTGCATATGTTTGTAACAGGCAAAAGGAAACAAGATAGACGCATAGTTCATTTTGAGAATATGTAAAGAATCACTTTCTAAGTCTATTTATGCATGACCGTCCGTCTGTCCGTCTATGTCCATGTTAAATCGTCAACAAAGTACAGGTCGCATTTATGAATCGAATTGGATGAAATTTGGCAAAACTCATTTATTTGGTCCAAGGACTAAACCCATTTAAACTGGGAAAATCGGTTCAGATTTTCGTCCGATTTAAGGTAAATGGTGCACAAAAGTGCCTAAATATCTTTCGAATTGCACGAAATTTCGCACAGCGTGAAACAGTGAAAATCGGTTCATATTTAGATATAGCTCCCATATATAGTTTCGTCCGATTTTAGGTAAATGGTGCACCAAAGTCAATATATATCTCTCGGTGTGCACGAAATTTAGCACAGCACACTGAATTGAGTCTAAAATGATGCTTGCTAAGTTTCGTAAAAATCGGTCTGATTTAGATATAGCTCCCGTATACATTTTCGTCCGATTTAAGGTAAATGGTGCGCAAAAGTCCCTATATATCTCTCGATTTGCACGTATATTTTCGTCCGATGTATTTTCGAATGATGTGTGTAAAGTTTCTTGAAAATCGGTTCAAATTTAGATATATCTCCCATATATACTTTGGTCCGATTTAAGACAAACGGTGCATCAAAGTCCCTATTTTTTTCTTTCGATTTCCACGAAATTTTGCTCAGCGTACTGAATTAAAAGTAGAATCATATGTGTAAAATTTTGTGAAAATCGATTCAAATTTACTTATTGCTCCCATATATACGTTTTCGTCCGATTTAATGTAAATGATGCACCAAAGACCCTATATATTCATCGATTTGCACGAAATTTGGCATAACATACTGAATTGAGTCTAGAATGGTGTGTGCTATATATTTCGTCCGATTTAACGTAAATGGTACAACCCTCCTAAAATCAAAAAACAACCACTGTGTTTTCTCCTTAAATCTCTTTTACATTTCAATGCACCATTACAGCACCATAACCACTTGACACGAAGTGCATAGAATGAAATTCAAAAAGAGGTGAACTTTGACCTTATCACCTACATCAACATCAGCATCATGTGGCAATGCAGTGAACTAAACACATGTCCAACAAGCTGTTTTGCAACGCACACACACACACGAATACATTTACACAGCTAGTCAGTCATAAAACAAAACAACATCCCTAACAGATGGTTTCGGTTAATGTAACAACAGTTAAATAGTGTTCACTCACACACACACACACACACTGTCACTTATGACGACAACCGCGTCACAGTGAGATTTACTTAAAAATGAATGTTCCGTAAACGAAAAAAAAACAATAACCATGAAATCTTTTTTGCATTCATATTTTTGGAACAAGAGTTGAAAGCATAAACCGGAAATTATGTGTAGAAAAAAACAAAGGAAAATTAAATTTTAGCTGATGTTTGGGTTTTTTGGGATTTCGGAGAAAAAGGGTTCGTCGTCCCATAAAAATATATTGTGGATAGTTGATGATTATAAATAAATTTATAATTAAAAAACATTTTATGAGGAAATGAGAAAAGCATTTATTGAGGAATATTTCTAAGAAAATTAAAAGATGATGTTACACAAATTGTGGTTTCCTTAAATTTAAAATAACGTGTAGGCGATGGGATCTATAATGGCTTTTCTTTTTTTGTACTACACAATATTAATTTATTGTTAATATTGTCATGTATCTAGGAAAACCAAAAATAAATCAGTATGCTCAACATGTAGTCATAATTGAAAACCTTTAAGTAAGCGGGGTTTATGAGGTCGAAAATTTAGGATCAACGAGTACTGATCCGACATAAACTTTATAACCAAAATGTTTAATAGTATTGAAATAATGAACCAAGAACGTCGTTAGCCACGTCCGGACCAAACTTTTTCCACTCCACAATGATCGAGAGATCTGTACGATGGCTAGTTGATAGCAAATTTCTATCAGGGGAAATTAAAACACCACACAACAAATACTAAAATTCAAACAACTATGTCCTCAAAATCCTGAAATATGAGCACCATACCAAAACATGAGCCAATATTAATCGTTTTTGGTAGAAAGATTTGACTTCAAAGGAGAACCCAAAATATAAATAATAAAGCGTTAAATAAATCTTAAATTTGTCATTCTTCATCGTTCTATGGAATTGGGCATTTCATAAAGTATTCTGTATGAAGAAAGGTAACACAAGAATTCAAACCAGTACATCATAATTCTCGTAATTTTTTCGCTGATTGCGTATTCAAAATTAATGAAAGCGTATGTCGTGTACTCCATCTAGACTGGTGTGGGAATTCGCCGTCTAAGTCCTCATGAAAACATGTCGGAAAAGAGAATCGAACAACTCATGATTTTTTAGAAACCTTTCTATCATCAATGTGTAACTGACTAGTGCAATTTTAGGTCCCTTGGTAGAGATCGACTGCCCATCTCTACCCCGTAAATGGAGAAATACTCATTTGTGGGTATTTACGTGGGTTTTTACTATATTGAAATGGTAATACAACATCTTAACCCTATTTTCGGGTTTTTGTTATCAAATCGATTTCAAATGGATAGTTTTACAATACTTTAAACACGTGGTAAAGACCCGAGTATATACCCAATATTTGGGTATAAACTCGTTGACTGGCGAACAACTTGACATAGGTGGCCAAAATTTGGCTCACATGTTTTAATGTCAGTGCGAATATTGGCGTTGAAAAGGTATTTTCTGTCTATTAGACACATTTTACGATCAAATTTGGCACAGATAGTTCCCTATGAGTACTAAATATCCATGCAAAACCCGTCTACGCTGGTTAATGAGTTTATACCTAATTTTTGGGTAAATACTCAAAATAGAGGTACCTTGTATAGGAGCTATCAGAAAACGTGGGCCTACATTTCTGCATGGATATTCGGTATCCATAGAGAATTCTCTGTGTCAAATTACAGAAAATTGTATAGTAAAATGTGTCTAATAGACGAAAATAACTAAAATCGGGAGGTAAGGTTATTTGCGGGCTATATAACAACATGGACCCAGAGACTATAAAGGGCATAACCATCCACTGTTTGATTGGGAAATAGACTTTACCTAGAGATAATTAAACATTTGCTATATTGCGTTTCACGAAATAAGAAACATCATTTAATAACTAAATAAATCGAAGTAGTTTCCTTTTTAATACCCACCATTACAAATTATGGATATTGGGGTTAAAAAATATGACAAGAACCTAGAAAACATCGGCTCTACCCATGAACTATATGTACAAAGTCCTCTAATTATTTTGGAAATCTTTGGAGAACATATTTAACATTTTGTGTGGGAGGCACCAGAAAGAGTGGACCGCTAAGTTCTATCTTTGGATTCGAGCTGGGCTAGGTAAAAACATTATGACGTGCAAAGTTAGGATAAAATTGTATAGTCCGATCGCTCCATATGAGATTTAAAAGTTTTCAGAATGTTGATCCCTTGTGGGGAAGGTACTAGAAAGAGTGGACCGATAAGTCCCATCTACTATCAATACGGCTATGGTTAACAAATTAGGTTGGACAAAGTTTACTTTGAATCGGATGCGTTCATGACATTATAAAAAGCATTCTTAGCTACATTTTATTCATTTTGGAGTGGACCGATTTATCTTCGAAGTTAATTTGAGTATAAAAGAAATTTTACGATGTGCACAATTTGGATTATTAATATTAGATTTATAAATATTGAAAATGTTGACCATCTTTGTTGGAGGTACCACAAGGAGTGTACCAATGGGTCCTATCTTCCTAGGTAATAGGTTGAATAAAGTTTGATTAAAATCGGATAGTCCACATGATATTATAAAGTTAATATTAGCACAATTTTTACCATTAGCCATAAAATTATAAAATCTTCGTTAAGTTCAGCCAGATCTATAATTTTATAGCCTCCATCAAGAGGATCAATATACATAAAACCCATCGAGCCTTCCAGGAAAAAACGAAATATCAATCTTTAGACACTCAGGTGGGCCTAGTACCTTGAACATACCAATCTTCAAACTAATCAAAGGTGGGGCTACTATGGCGGGTATACCAAAATAGTGACCGATATTCCCAAAATGCTGAAAATTAGGGGTATCGTCATATGAAGGCTTTGCAAAAACTTGAATCAATGTTAATAATTTTTAGTATGAAAATCCATAATAATAAATTACATCCAATACGTTGTTACATTGAGAAACGAAAATACCAACATTACAGCCAATAAGGTTGAAAGTGGCCAATAGTTTCAAAATACTTAATATTATGAGATATTGTTATATGGGGACCACCCTAAAAAATGACCCATATATCCTTTTTTTATACCATACATTCTAAGAGTAGTAACAAGCTCTATCTTTAATATTGCGAGCTATATCGTGATGTCAACAGACCGACCGAAATTGCTTCATTGTCAATTTATTCCGATCAAGAATATATATGGGCAATATTGTCAATTTCTTAATATTCTACTTTCAAAAAATCGACTGTTTTGTTTTCGTGGTATGTCAAAAAATTAGAGCAGTGTAGAATTTCTGATGCACAGTGGGTTGTAAAATCTCTTTAGAAAAATGTTTGCTACGGATCCGGGAAAATTTACGATATAACGTTTCACCCAATTTTCATTACATCTCATCACATAGTAGTTAGTATAAAATATTCGTACGGGCAGAACTTATTGCCTTCTTTAAAAGTTCATGTTTGAATTTTTTCCATATTCGTTAATTCCGATATTAGCATTATGATATTATTTATACTTAAATTTCCACAAATTCCAACTCTGTATATATGTGTGTTAGACGTATGTTCATACATTTATCTAGAAAAATTCTATACAATTCTCTATTGGCATTCTTATTCAAATTATTTGAAAACGAATACATTTCATATAGAAATGTTTATGGAAATTTATCCACTGTCAATAAAAAACGTTCCTGCTTGCCACAGAAATTCCATATAATTTGATATAGAAGCAATATTTATTTTCTCGTATTTTCCAATAAACTCATATTTTATGGAGGTTTTCAGTGGAAACAATGAAAAAAGGCCCACACCATTACAAAGTGGTTTCAACAAGTTAAAAAAATGCCAATGTTTTTGTCCCAATCCACCAAAACTCCCCAGAAATTAACAACTCTTCACTTTAACCACCGAAATATAAATACACATTAAACTATGTTAAAATATGTGTTGTATTCCCATTTGTGTTAGGGTTTTGGATTATTTCAGAATTCATTGGAATTACCCGAGCACGTTTTCTTCACCAACACAATCACAATATGAATGTGGATACATAACCCAAAAAACCTCAATGTTTTCCTTTCGCATTTCTTTCTAGATATGAGTTCTAAAAAACAAAACCAAACACATTCCCCAAACAAAGTACTCAGAACGAATTGGTTTGTGGTTTTTCTGAGGATTTGTGTTTGATTAGTATTCGTTTAAACAATACTTGAAAGTGAAACTGAAGCCAGTGGGGGATTTGAACTCAAACTCATGGATACTTATATTTATTAAGTTGAAAATACTTAGAAAGGGACGTTGTCATCTATTGAGATAGGCATCCAAAGATAGAGGCATGTAAATGGAAAGCTGCTTGTAATGAAAACGTCCTTGCTGATGAGATGAGGTTTGCCAAATATTGAGCTAAGAAATGCACAAGCAAATCTTAAGAAAGTTATGAGAGACATGGCAAAAACAAAAAAGTTTTGGATCTGTGTCGTTTTTTCGGATAAAATTATATACAGATACAATTTTGTTAATTTTTCGGCTAAAATTTCTACTGATATAAAATCCGTTGCTAAATTAATTCATGTGTAATTTAAGAACTATACAGTATGCTCATGATTTAAGTTGTGTGTGGTAATTAGGTTGAAATGTAACTTGAAGCCTGATTTGTGCATTTATGGGCATATATCAGAGTAGAAGAAAACTAGTGCAACCAGAACAGTGCATGACTAGGATGTTTTTTTTTTACAGAAAATACATAGAATTATCTTTGGAAATGTTTCTTAAATATATACGAATACTAAATAAAACCAGTAAGGAAAGTAGTAAAGTCGGACGGGGCCGACTATATGATACCCTTCACCACTTTGGGTATATTCAACAGATGAACCCTAACAGACGTCGCATTTTTAAAGGAACAGTAAAATCATGTCATTCTGCAACCGAAAATAAATTTTTTCATTTTGTCAGATATAGAAGCTATATCTAAATCTGAACCGATTTCAGAAAACTTAACACACATCATTCTAGACCTAATTCATTACGCTGTGCTAAATTTAGAGAGAGATATTAAGGGACTGTGGCGCCCCAGTTACCTTAAATCGGACGAAAATATATCATTCTGGACGTAATTCAGTACCCTATGCCAAATTTCATGCAAATCGAACGATATATGGGGACTTTGGCGCACCATTTACATTAAATCGGACGAAAATATATATAGGAGCTACATCTAAATCTGAACCGATTTTCACGAAACTTCGCATTCTAGTATTAATTCAGTACGCTGTGCAAGTCGAAAGATATATAGGGACTTTAGTGCACCATTTACTTTAAATTGGATGAAAATATACATGGGAGCTATATCTAAATCTGAACAGATTTTCACGAAACTTAGCACACATCATTCTAGGCTTACTTTAGTACGCTGTACCAAATTTCGTGCAAATCGAAAGATATTTAGGGACTTTGGTACACCATTTACCTTAAATCGGACGAAAATATATATGGAAGCTATATCTAAATCTAGTCCGATTTTCTCGAAACTTGGCACACATGCAAAAAATCGAGCAAATCGAAAGATATATAGGGACTTTGGTGCACCATTTATACAAAATCGGACGAAAATATATATGGGAGCTATATCTATACATGAACTGATTTTCTCGAAACTTGGCACACATCATTCTGGACCTAATTCAGTACTCTATGCAACATTTCGTTCAAATCGAAAGATATATAATGTCTTTGGTGCCCCATTTAACTTAAATCTGACGAAAATATATATTCGAGATATATCTAAATCTGAACCGATTTTCAAGATTTTCAATTTTACACACATTATTCTGGACCCAATTTAGTACACTTTGTATCCCATTTACCTTAAATCGGACGAAAATATATGGGAGCTATATCTAAATCTGAACCGATTTTTCCCAATTTCAATAGGGTTAGTCCTTGGGCCAAACAAATGAGCTGTGCCAAATTTCATCCAATTCGGATCATAAATGCGACCTGTATTTTGTTTACAATTTAACATGGACAGACGGATGGACGGACGGACATGCATAAATCGACTCAGAAAGTGATTCTATGCATATTCTCAAAAGGAACCATGGGTCTATCTCGATTATTTTTGCCTGTTACAAACATATGCACAAAGACATAATACCCTGTACCACAGTATGGTGAAGGGTATAAATAGGATCTCTGTCCAGATTTACATTAGACAATGTAAACTTCCTCGTATGTAAGAGAGTTATTAGGAACGGTAGCCTTTCACCCCTCTCAATTATAAACTAACGATAAAAATTTTGATAAGGGTTTCGTATGAAATTAAAATTTGAGAAGGTAACAGAATGCATGTACTGAAGTTAAAAGAAACGGCGGACCGACAACGGACATTTAAATCGTAAATAAAATAAAGTCACGTTTATGATCCGAATTTGATAAAAATTGATGTTGTTCATTTTGGCCCAGGGACGAACCCTACTGCAATTGGTGCAAATCGGTTCAGATTTAGATATGGCACAAATATATATTTTCGTCCAAGTTTGTGTGGCAGTTTATTTACTTTTATATCCTCCACCATAGTATGGAGGGTATACTAATTTTGTTTTCCCTTTCTAAATAAAATAATCATAATTTTCAACCCTATAAAGTTTATTCTTGATCAATGAAAATTCTATTGCGATCTAAGTTTATCAGTCTATATGTTGTAATCACTCCACCCACTAAGTATGTCGTATTTAGTCTGCAGGCAGGTCAAATTCGAAGATGACATATCGGTCCACGTTTAGACATAGCTTCCATATATGTGTACCCCAATTTTCGGTATTTCGGTGTTCTTAAGAGCGTTTTCAACTGAGTTTGTGTAATTTGGTATTTTGTAGTCGTATATGGTAACAAATCTCCCTCCCAAAAATTATTAATATTCGCCTCCTTTAAGGGGTAGTCCCTACATAACCCCCTTTTTATACCCTCCTCCATAGTATGGAGGGTATATTAGTTTTGTTTTTTCCGTTTGCAACCCATATAAAAATTCTATGACCATTTAGGCATGTCCAAAATAGATAGAGTCATATTTTATCTGCAGGCAGGTCAAGTTCGAAGATGATATATATAGGTCCACGTTTAGGCATAGCTCCCATATAAGGATAACCCCCAATTTTCGGTATTTTGGGGTTATTGAGATCGTTTTCCAACCGCATTCGGTTTGGTACATTGGATTCTTATTGGATACCAAATTTCTCCACTAAATATAAATATAGATACACTTTTTCTGGTAGCCCCCATATATAGATGCATTTTATATATGGATCTATATATGTACCGTTATATGTACCCATATGACGGTACTCCAAATTTTTTGGAGGATATTCATTACTCGATGAAATTGTAGGTCGGTTTAGCCATCTGTTGCAATCACCTTCTAAGGATGTCGTGATAAAAAACTCGAACCTAACGATAATGATCGGCCAACATTTAGGCATCTCCTGAAGGGAAGTATTGAGAACAAAACCTATATATTGCGTTCGAAATTAAGCTATATTAGGCATAGCCTCATATAAATTTGCACTCTAAATTCCAATAGTTTGAGGATTTTATATATATTCGCTATCAATATCGGTCCAAGTTTTGGGGTTTTCCGATTTTGCATAAAATGGTTTGTAGAATTGTCAGTATTGGTCCACTTTTTGGTATGTTCCCTATCTGTTTATTTGAAGAACCTGTCGGTATACTTATGGCGGAGTTTCCGAAGTTCGGCCCAACTGAACTCAACATCTTTTGCACTTGTAACAACGGTTGATTTATGATAATTCTGAGTCCTCGTACATCGTTCTTATTTTTCGGAATATTTCCTTTTTGCACAATGTTGGCCTGGTTCACACAGCTTCTATATAAACTGAAATCTGCTTCTTTATTCCTTTGTGTAAATTATAACAATACACTTCATATGTCATTGAAATACCAACAGGATTCATTTTTCGACAGGATCAATATATATCGACATTCATAGTTTGATACTATTTCGTTTCTCCATTTGCATCTTAAGAGTTTTCAAAACATTAACACTTCTTATTTTAAAACAGTGAGCGGAGCAGTATAGTCGGACGGGACCGACAATATGATACCTTACACAACTTCCAAGAAAATCTAACTTTCTGTGATACTACATTCTGAAATTGGGCAATATTTCGCAATATTTACACCCTCTTGATCGACTAGAGACCAACAAATATTAATAATATTCAGTACATCTCTCCTAATTAATTGCCCCGATTCCTTTCACCAGGTGTTGAGTGTGTTGTGTTAAGTTTTCGGTCCACATCATCCCAATATTATTAATTAGTCATCACCGAAAATTACAGGCGTTGTCCTTGACCATACCTGGTTCCCCATGGAAAATTTCAAAACGATCAGCGTTATATTTCCGCCCTCTAGTGTGGTAATGGGTTAATAAAAAAATATTTGAATACCTAAGCACCTGTAAATATTTATGTGTAACTCCCACATCCGAGTACACACGACAACATAATTAGTATCAATTTAAAGGTCAACCACTCCTCTTGGATATGCTATCAACTTTTCGGGTCTTTGTTCTTCAGGGGTAAATATATACGCTATAGAATACAAATTTTGTCATTTTTCACACAAAAGTCAGTGTCAATTTGACCCGCCAAATATTGACCGATCTTTATCAAAACAGGCATGTTTATTTTCTGGCCCGATCCCCATCTCCATGCATGTCCCCATCTCGTGTTTGGGCCATAATTGCAGTCTCTGGAGCGACCAGATAATCAGACAAATATAAAGTTTTTGGTCCATTTCAACTCCTTAATATTAACTGATCTTTCCAACAAACAATAGGGATCTTCATTGGCCAGAACCCATTCTACATGCAAAATTTCGTGAAGATTGGTCCATAACTGTGGCCTGTATCGTGTTTACAAATTATAATGGACAGACGGACGGACACACATGTCTAGATCGACTCAGCTAGTCGAGATATGACGATCGGTATACTTAAATGTGGGTCTTGGACCAATATTTCGCAACGTTACAAACTTTTGGGGCTGCATAAAGCTATAATAAAGGTATAATAAGTACATTTCAGAATAATTACCCAGTAACAGATAATTGTTTCTACATCAGAATATTTTACTTTGAAAATAAATTAGTTTAAAAAATCTAAGCCTATGGCTATGATGGTTACATCTTCGTCTCATATTGACACAGTCAGGATATAACCGTTTTATAGATTATCGATGTTTGAAATTGTGCTAATTTTTGAAGATATCAGAATTGACTTAAGCATTGATTGTTTCCTTGACTGTAGTTATTACATATTTTGCTCCTTAATTTTAAAGCTATATGGATATAATTGGCATATTATAAAGCCTGCTTATGAACATACTACAAGTTGAGTATATATTTTTTAAAACCAGTAGGATTTTTGTTTTTTTTTTTTTTTTTTTTTTGCATATCTAAATCTGTCTCACCACTTAATAATTCCGTTCACTGATGTGTAACAACAAATCCCCCGAAAAAAAACTTTATTTTTAAAGCGTCATAAAACCATTTCCAAAAATATCTTCTTATTTTTTTTTATTTATTCACTACATATTTTGAGCTAAATTTAAAACATCAAACGAGCTATGAACAAAATATCCCTCAGCGTGACACAGCAAATTCGTTTATGAAGATAACCGAAATATATTGCCAACAAAAATAAAAGCCTTTCAGACAATGGTGGGTATGTTTTTTTCTTTGTGATAAGTCATGAATTCCCATACTTAATTTGTCTAAATATGTTTTATTTTTGGTGTACATAACCTTGAGGTTTTACCCTCCCAATGGAGTTTTGATATTTACAAAAGAAACAAACAAAATGACAACTCATCTCGGTGGACAAAAATAATTTAATATTATTTTCGTTATGCTATCTCATACGGGGAAAATTAAATATTTTGCAAGAAAGAAAAAAATAATAATACATCCAAATGTATTCAACGACTACTCTAGGCTAACCAAATCCAAATGATCTTTGGGGAACGATGTTCTAACTGTTTAACATCTGATCATTAAAATCATTGTTCGATTTTCAGTTTTGGTTAATCATAGAATTTTCGAGTTTTAATATTATTTTTAAATCTTCAGATGCAGACTTATTATCCCATATCATATCATATCATCATGACTGTGGTTCATTGTGGCGTATGATTAACATGGGCCATGTTACGATATTAATAATACGCCACACATTGTATGCAGACAAATGTTTTGCGGACAATCATACTGGTCTTTTTATACCATCCACCATAGTATGGATGGTATATTAATTTTGTCATTCTGTTTGTAACTCATCGAAATATTCATTTCCGACCCTATAAAGTATATATATTCTTAAATAGGGTAAAATTCTAAGACGATTTAGCCATGTCTGTCCGTCCGTCTGTTGTAATCACCCTATCTTCTGAAGGAATTGAAATAGGGTACTAAAATTTTGCATAAGGTCTTTTGCCTGCAGGCAGGTCAAGTTCGAAGATGGGATATATCGGTCCACGTTTAGGCATAGCTCCCATATAAGGGTACCCCCCAAATTTCGGTATTTTGGGGTTCTTGAGCGCGTTTTTCAGCCGAATTCGCTGAAATTTGGTACATTGGGTTATTATTGGGTACTAAATGTCTCCACAAGTAAATTATAAGTATAGGTCCACTTTTTCTGGTAGCTCCCATATAACGGTACCTCCTAATATTCAGTATTTTCGGGGTTTTGGTCGTATTTTTCCACCGAATTGGCGTACCAAATCTCCCCACAAAAAATTATGAATATAATTTTTTTAGGCTGTAATTTGAAAGTACATTGGGTTTTATTGAGTTCCACAAAAAATTATAAATATAGGTCCACTTTTTCTGGTAGCCCCCATATAACGGTACCTTCCAATTTTCAGTATTTTGTGGCAACAAATTATTTTGAATAATAGGTACAAAATTCTCTCAAAACCATTTTTTCGGGTAGCCCCCATATAAGGGTACTCCCCAATTTTCGGTATTTTGGGGTTCTTGAACGCGTTTTTCAATTTGGTATATTGTGGTCGTATATGGTACCAAATCTATCTACGAAAAATTATAAATATTCGCTCGTTATCTGATTTGTTTCGCCTTTTGAATTTGGTTCTAAGACTCTGTTGTAATCATTTCACCTGCGGAGGATAGCGAGATAAAAAAATTAGAACTTAAGGTTCGATAATGAACTATAGCCACATTTAGACCTAGCCCCTGTGTGGAGGTTCCAGAAGGAGTGGACCGATATACCCCATCATTGAATTTGAAATAAGTTTGGAAGAAATAATAAGATGGGCAAATTTTGGATGAAATCTAAATTTTCTGAAACGGATTTGGTCCAAAGAAACATGGGGTCTTGAACCAATATTTCGATGAGGCACATTTTCACCGTGTTAAATTGTATACACCCTCTTTAGCCATAAGGCTGAGGGTATAATTATCCATTAAAAATTTCTGAAATTTGTATTATGGTTTACATAATCGCTTTTTAGAAATGTCTATATAGCTCCACTTTTTTGTATTTTCCCTATATTTTCATTTCTAGTATCTGTCAGTAAATTTATGATGGGGGTATCCAAAGTTCGGCCCGGCCGAACTTAAAGCTTTTTCACTTGTTAGTATATCAGAGCAGAGAAAAATCACTTTTGATTCTTCTACATTTAGGAAGACAAGAAGTCTTCACAATGTTATTGCCAGTTTTTTTTAAGGATTTACTGCATTTTGTCCATAATATTTCTTAAAAGATACAGGATGACCCTCCCCAGCTCATTTTTAATATTTAAAAGGTCATATTTCCCAAATGTATTATGATGAAATGAATTTAGTTTTAATTTGTTACGATATGTAAATTTCGTCTCTATCGGACTTATATCTGAGAATCCTCAAATAATTGCCAGAACCCATTACTTCCGAAAAGGCCGCTCTTGGTGCTCTATTCGGTCCGGGAGTGTAATTGAACTTTACTTCTTTGAAAAAGACGAATTAAAAATTCAATTTTTCACACATTAAAAAATAAATAAAATATTAAGATTTTTTTGTAGAAGAAAAATATTGAGCTCAATCTGATCTGTTTAATTACAAAAAATATCTACTACCGAAAACATTTTACCACTTCATCCATGCCAAACATAATAGAGTACCAAGAATTGATACACAACGATTTATTTAGGCATTTTTGGAGAATATAAAAAATCTGCAGGGCATTAAAAATAATAATAAACCAACAACAGCAAACTTATGTCTTAAGTTGTAAATTGCAAAATCTCACAGCTGAGTTTCTATTTCAAATATATGTGAGTGTTAAGCAAATATAAATCCCTCCAATAAATCATGCTGTGTATACATTGACAAAAAAAAACAAAACCATTTTGGGACGTTCTTGGAAAACCCCAAAACACAAATTTGAAACACCCAACACAGATGCCAAGCAACTTACATAAAAAAGAATTATTTGGTAAGGATACTTCACTTTGGATTTGATTAAATATGACAAAACCACAAACCAAGTTTTATTGAATGGGATCTGTCATTGGAAAATCCCCAAATATTTATTATTTTTCTCGGAAAATTATTTTAAAAATTTCCTGCTGACGTTTCGTTTAATTTTTTATTAGAGGAAAAAGTGACAATTTATCATAAGAATAAGTAAATTGTTTGCCCTTAAACATATTTTTTGTGATAGATTGTCTGAGGGTGACAAGTGGAAGATCAAACAGGTTCGTTGTTCCAAATTACATTTCAATTGGACAGTGATTGCGTGATTGGTGTACCATATATGGTAGCTATATCTTACATCTGAAGAGATTTTAAGAAAACTTGAAATGCACCATTCTAGGCTGAAGTCACAAAACAGGCATACATACGGACCAACATATATAAAACGACTGAGAAAGTGATTCTATGCATATTATCAAAAGTAGCAATGGGTCAATATCGCTATCTTTTGCATATTACAAACAAATACACAGAGACATAATCCTATGTAACACAGTGTGGTGAAGTGCATCAACATCGAAATCACACTAACACACGACAATCTTTTTGGCAATCAAAATTGACTGACAGAGTAGAAACCTGTAAGGAAAGTAGTAAAGTCGGACGGGGCCGACTATATGATACGCTTCACCACTTTGGGTATATTCAACAGATGAATCCTAACAGACGTCGAATTGTTAAAGAACCAGTAAAATCTGAACCAATATTCAGGAAACTTAACACACATCATTCTAGGCCTGATTCATTACGCTGTGCCAAATTTCGTGCAAATCGAAAGATATATAGGGACTTTAGTGCACCATTTACATTAAATCGGACGAAAATATATATCGGAGCTATATCTAAACCTGAACCGATTCTCAGGAAACTTAACTCACATCATTCTATACCTAATTCATTACGCTATGCAAAAATTCGTGCAAATGAAAAGATTTCCAGGGACTTTGGTGCACCATATACCTAAAATAGGGCGAAAATATATATGGAACTATATCTAAATCTGAACCGTTTTTCACAAAACTTAACACACATCATTCTAGACATTATTCATTACTCTGTGCTAAAATTCGTGCAAATCAAAAGATTTCCAGGGACTTTAGTGCACTATTTACCTAAAATCGTGTGAAACTATATATGGAAGCTATATGTAAATCTGAACCGATTTTCACGAAACTTAACACACATCGTTCTAGATCTTATTCATTACGCTGTGCCAAATTTCGTACAAATCGAAAGATATTTAGGGACTTTGATACACCATTTACCTTAAATCGGCTACATCTATATCTGAAGCGATTTTCCCAATTTCAATAGGATTCGTACTTGGGCCAAACAAATGAGCTGTTCCAAATTTCATCCAATTCGTATCATAAATGCGACCTGTACTTTGTTTACAATTTAACATGGACAGACCGACGGACATGCATAAATCGACTCAGAAAGTGATTCTATGTATATCCTCAAAAGGAACCATGGGTCTATCTCGATTATTTTTGCCTGCTACAAACATATACACAAAGACATAATACAATGTACAACAGTGTGGTGAAGGGTATAATCCTTTCTTCCAGAGTAAACATTTACGTTTCAAATTTGTTTATTTTACACACAAATGTCTTGGTTCTGTTGACCCCCTAAATATTGACAGCCATTATAAATAGTTGGCCAGACAATAGAGGCCTCTAGAGCAAACCATACACTAATAAGGCTTTAGGCCCATTACATTCGCTAAATATTATCTGATCATCATCAATTTGTAGGTGTCATCCTTGACCACAACATGAACTACCTTTAAAATTTCATAGCGGTCCGCGCGAGATTTTTTCCTTCTAGTCTGGTAATGGCAATATCAATCATACCAAAATACGTAGACATCTGTGTTTTTTCTCCCCTCACATTCGACCGGCTAAATGTAGACCGATCTTTATCAAAACAGAAACACTTATACTGTACACTGTAAATCGATTTATCACACACTTGATATGCGATATTCGGTATGCCGCAATCAGACACCAATTCGAAATATGTATGGAAGTTATGTCTGCATGTGCATCTATTAAAAGAAAAACGTCATTCTAATTTCAAATTGATACGGTGTGCAAAATTTCGTGTCAATTGATACGTGGAGTTGGGTTCACCATTTACCTAACTTTGAACGAAATTATATATGTGGAAGCTACATCCAAATCTGAATCTATTTCGACAAAACTTGTCAGAGGTTAATTTATATTAACTTCAGTTAAGGGACCACCGTATTTAAATTTACCAAAAAAATGTTGTTGTTGTTTTTTGTAATAAAAGAAAAGTCCTTATTTTTGATAGCGGGCATGATAACTGCTCACTGGAACATCGGAATCCGAAAATTCCAACGGTGTTAAAAAGAGTACATGTCTGGCTCTCGTATGAACTAGGATTATTGACTTCGCTCTAAAATTAACAAAATGGTGGACATTTGAAAAAATATTTTTGGAAAATCGCCGATTTTTGACAAAAACCAAGTTAAACCAGTGAGCGGAGCAGTATAGTCGGACGGGGCCGACCATACGATACCCTACACAACTACCACGGAACCTCTTGCCCGATTAGAGGTAAACAGCACCTCTTCCTCACACTGACATATTTTCCGAATATTACGAGTATTCAGTACATTAATTCTCCAGATTCCCTTCACCGTGGGTTGTGTTGTGATGTTCGGCTTTCATTTGTGGTCTATAGATCGACATGAAAATAACACAAAAAATTAAGTTTTCGGTCCACTTCATACCAAAGTTATTATCTCATCATCACCGAAAATTATAGGTGTTGTCCTTGACCATAACTGGAACCTCATGGAACATGTCAAAGCGATCAGCGCTATAGTTCCGCTCTCCAGAGTGATAATGGGTTAATAAATATACGAATACGGAGATACCTGTAAATATTTAGGTGTAACTCCCACATACGAGCACATACAACAATATAATTGGTCTTAATTTAAAGGTCAACCACTCCTCTTGGATATAATATCAACTTCTCGGGTATATGTCCTTCAGGGGTAAATATATACGCCATAGAATACAAATTTTGTCATTTTTCACACAAAAGTCAGGGTCCATTTGACCCGCTAAATATTGGCCGATCTTTATCAAAACAGGCATGCTTATTCTTTGGCCCAATCCCCTTCTCCATGGAAAATTTCACGATGTTCGGGCCATTATTGCGGCCTCTGGAGCGACCAGAAAACCCGACAAAAATTTAGTATGGACCAAATACTAAATTTCATCCCCTAAATATTAACCGATCTTTCCCAAAAACAATAGGGGTCTTCATTGGCCAGAACCCACCCTACATGCAAAATTTCGTGAAGATTGGTCCACAACTGTGGCCTGTATCGTGTTTACAAATTATAATGGACAGACGGACGGACACACATGTCTAGATCGGCTCAGCTAGTCGAGATATGATCGGTATACTTAAAGGTGGGTCTAGGACCAATATTTCGCGGCGTTACAAACATTTGGGGCTGCACAAAGCTATAATACCCTGACAACATAGTTGTGTAGGGTATAATAAGGAAGATCTTCACCGATTGGTTTTATTCTAGTTCATACGATAGATATACACTCACAGAGAAACGTGTAAAAATGTGGAATCGATTGGGTTTTTAGTTTTGAGTTATCGTGCCCGCCATTCGCAAAAGAGAAAAACGCGTTTAAATCGGCTTCAAGAGTTCTTGAGATTTTCACTTGAATTAAATTAAATCAAAAACATTTTTTGACCCTGAAAATGAGGGGTCCCCTTAATTGTACAAAATTATGTGGCGCAATCTACATTTCAGCACGCTATGCCAAATTTCCTGCCCATAGAAAAAAATATAGGAGCTTTGGTACACTATTTACTTAAAATCGTACGAAAATATATATGGGAGCTACATCTATATCTGAACCGATTTTCACGAAAATTAGCACACATCATTCTACACTTTATTCAGTACGCTATGTCAAATTTCGGGACTTTGGTACACCATTTACATTAAATCGGACAAATTATATGGGAGCTATATCGAAGTCTGAGCCCATTTCCCCGAAACTCACCACTCATCATTCTAGACTCAATTCATTACGCTATGCCAAATTTCGTGCAAATCGAAGGATATAAAAGGACTTTGGTGCTATTTACCTTAAATCGTACGATAATATATATGGGAGCTATATCTAAATCTGAACCGATTTTTCCAATTTCAATAGAGTTTGTGCTTGGGCCAAATAAGTGAACTGTGCCAAATTTCATACAAATCGGATCATAAATGTGACCTGTATTTTGTTCACAAAAATACATGGACGGATGGACAGACGTGCGTAAATCGACTCAAAAAGTGATTCTATGCATATTATCAAAAGGAACCATGTGTCTGTCTCGTTTCCTTTTGCCTGTTACAAACATAAGACATAATACCCTGTACAGTGTGATGAAGGGTATAAACAGACAAAATAAAGTTTTTTGTCCATTCCATACCCTAAATATTTACCATTAACCAATCGTTACCAAGAACAATAGGGTATACAAATTAAAATTTAACATAAGTAAGTCATGAAATTTTACCTCTTGTGTATGCCCAAAATGGTGTAGGGTATCACATACCGATTTGGATGAAATTCGGCACAAGTCACTTATTTGGCCCAAGGACGAACCCTATTGAAATTGGGAAAAATCGGTTCAGATTTAGATATAGCTCCCATATATATTTTCGTCCAATTTAAGGTAAATGGGGCACCAAATTCCCTCTATATCCTTCGATTTGCACGAAATTTGGCACGGAGTTCTGAATTAGATCCATTTTAAACAATGAAGCATACCAAATAACGTGCGTAAAGTTTGCTTAAAGTTTATTTAAATAGTATGGAATAGATTGCAGAATGGCATGTGTAAGGATTGATGTTAGTCGGTTTACTTATAGATAAAGATCGCATTTTTAAGTTCGTTCAATTTCATTTCAATGTTCCTTCGAAAAGATGACATCTGTAAAGATACATATGTAGAATATCCCCAAAGTGGTGAAGGGTATCATATAGTCGGCCCAATGCGACTTTACTACTTTCCTTACTGATTTCCTTATTGGTTTTGGAAATGTCCTACATTTAATTTGTGTGTCAAAATACTACTGTTTTTATAAAATTCTGATTCAGTACATTGTGTCGTATGATTAACATTAGTCATATTGTCATATATGTATACGCCATACAGTACACGTGTACCACTTCTCTGTCTCAATGTCTGTCTCAATTAATTCCTAACAATATAAATGATAAAGTTCTTTGATTAAGAAACATACATTGAAACTGACATGTTTTCCTATCTGCTAAGAATATCTCTCAAATATGAATTTCAATTTGATCAGATAATAACAACGTAATATAATTCGTTATTGTTATACTAAAATTGAACACAATATAATAAAAGAAAATATGGATTGTATTTGATAGATAAAGGTTATGCTACTTTTATAATAATTACTTGTATTCTTCAGACAATGTCAATAACGACCAGTTATTCCAGTAATCTTGATATGAGAATTTTGTTATTAAAGTGTGCATTATGTTACCTGTAATAAAAAAAGAAGAAACATATTAATAATTTATCAAAAATATATTTCAATAAATAATAATTAATAATAAAGAGTCACAGACGATTAGACATATCTACTACAGCCTACGAAATATAATGATCTTACAAAAATATGTCATATATGGCTGACTTAAATACATTTTCGGGCTACGGTTGTGGAGGTATATATCTCGAAATAGGATGGTTCCAAGTTTACATATATGATACATTTTATTTCATACTTAGCTACTTAGTATTTTTTCGTCATTCGAAAATTTACTTAAATTCCCCAACCTATCCTCAATATAGTCACCCCATATATATATATATATATATATATATTTATTTCCCTTTAAGAGGTTTTTTAAAACATTCTCATTCTTAACCTCCCAACACTTCAAATATTGTTCAAATGAAAGTATGTATCCTTAATAAATAATACATAAAATATGCACAACGCAATTACGAATAATGTTGTAATTTGTAAATATCACAGCTGGGTTTCTACTTTAAATAAACAAATTAGTGAGTGCTAGCTGTTTACGATAATTCATTCTAGGAAACCACATTTAAGAAAATGTAATGTTTCGGATTTTTCGTAGAAACACAAAAAGCATGTTATAATAAACAACATAGAAACATATTTTCAATGAAGAAAATGTAATGCACACACACACACTTTTATTTTGACACAAAATTTAAGTAGTAGATTTTAGGTGATGTAAAGAATCACATTCGTTCAAGAACAATTGAGAATATTGATGCTCTGCAGCTCAAAGTTCAAATTATAGGTTCGCCCATACCTCGTCGTTAATAAAAATAATAGCAATAATTCTGAAATTCGGAGAAGGAGAGTGTTGGCCAAAATATGCTTCTATGGCCTGAGTAAGCAATTAAAGAACAAGGCCTCTTGCTAAACCAAACTCAGCCTCTACCAGGCGCTGATACTACCCGTGCTGGTGTATGGATCTGAAACTTTGATACTTGCGCACTCAAAGGAGAATGAAGATTTTTGGAGATGGCCCAGCTTAAAAGGTATATAAAAACGAGCCAAGTAATGGTTCACACAGAATGCGAAGAACGCGAATTCCTTCATCGAAACATTGCCTTTTAAATTGGAAATACAAGACTGACGCGCCTAGAAATCTTTATGCCTTACACAATTATGTTTTGAGGGTATTATAGCTTTTTGTTGCCTTAGAGTTTGTAACAGTGCCAAATATTGGTCCTTGACCCATTTTTAAGTATACCAATCGTTGACTTGTGTGTCCACCCGTCCGTCTGCTTATTATAATTTGTAAATCCCGCTACAGGCCACAGTTATTAACCAATCGGGACCAAAGAAGACCCCTATTGTTTTTTTGGTAATGATCGATGTAATAGATGCAACCTAATATTTGATAATGACCAAAAAATGTATTTTTATCAGTTTTTTCTGGTCGCTCGAGAGGCCGCAATTATTACCCAAACATCACTTTCCATGGGAAAGGGGATATGGGCAACAAATACGCATGTCTGCTTTGGTGAAAATTGGTCTGTATTTAGTAGGTCAAATGGACCCAGACTTTTGTGTGAAAAATGGCGAAATTTGCATACTAAGGTGTATTTAAATGAAGGATATAGACCCGAGAAGTCGCGTTGATACTCATTATGTTAATGTACGTGTCCCAATGCGAGAGTTATAATTAAAATTTACCAGGATCTATGTAATATTATATTGTTTAGTTATGATAAACCGCACTATAGGGTGGAATGTGTTGCTTACGAAATTTTGTATGAGGTTCAGGTTATAGTCAAGGACAACGGCTATAATGTTCGATTATTATGACATGATATTTCAGGGATAAAATAGTCTGGTTTTCTAGACGCCACAAATATAAGTCGCACTTATATTTGTGGCGTCTTACCCCATGGGTAAGGCGATCTGATCACTTAATTAGAATGGCTGTCATGATAATGGAAATCAATATTTAGCGGATCAAATGATGCGGCAGATAAGCTGTAAAAAGATTATCGATCTAGAGGGTGCAAATATCACGAAATATTACCCTGACTTGGAATATAAATCATGCGAAACTAAACGCTCAGTTGTAGTTTTATTGGGTGTCATATTTTCGGTTCCATCCGAATATACTGCTCCGCTCATTGGTTTGAATTTCGACTTATGGAACAAAAGTTTTGCCACGAGCCAACTACCTACCTATTTAACTGTCTGATTTTTACGAACAGTTTTTATTTACGATATGTTTTTTATTTGTGTGGATTTTAAAGGGGGGATTACTAAGAGTCGATTTTTTAAAGAAATAGTTTTGAGCGGCTATTAATAGCCGTGAATTTTTTAAACAATATTTTTCAGAGGCTACTAATAGGCGCGGATATTATAAAGAATATTTTCAGAGCCTTTTAACAGGCGAGGATTTTTATACCCTACACAACTATGTTGTCAGGGTATTATAGCTTTGTGAAGCCCCAAAAGTTTGTAACGCCACGAAATATTATTCCTAGACCCACCTTTAAGTATACTGGTCGTCATATCTCGACTAGCTGAGTCGATCTAGACATGTGTGTCCGTCCGTCCGTCTGTCCATTATAATTTGTAAACACGGTACAGGCCACAGTTATGGACCAATCTTCACGAAATTTTGCATGTAGGATGGGTTCAGGCAAATTAAGTCCCCTATTGTTTTTGGAAAAGATCGATTAATATTTTGGGGGATGAAATGGACCAAATACTGAATTTTTGTCGGGTTTTCTGGTCGCTCCAGAGGTTGCAATTATGGTCAAATGGACCCTGACTTTTGTGTGAAAAATTACAAAATTTGTATTCTATAGCGTATATATTTACTCCTGAAGGACATAAACCCGTGAAGTTGACAGTATATCCAAGAGGAGGAGTTGGCCTTTAAATTGATACCAATTATATTGTCGTATGTACTCGGATGTGAGAGTTACACGTAAATATTTACAGGTGCTTCCGTATTCAAATATTATTTAATAAACCATTACCACACTAGAGGGCGCAAATGTAAATGAAATGTTTCATGAGGTTCCAGTTATGGCCAAGGACAATGCCTATAATTTTCGGTGATGATCAAATAATAATTTTGGGATGAAGTGGACCGAAAACTTATTTTTTGTGTTTTTTATTCGATTCGAGGCTACAATTATAAGCCGAACATCACAACACAACCCACGGTGAAGGGAATATGGACAAGTAATTAAAAGGGTTGTACTGAATATTGGTAGTATTTGGAAAATATGTCAGTGTATGGAAAAGTTGCTGTTGACCTCTAATCGGGCAAGAGGGTGCAACTATCACGAAATATTACCCAATAAAATTTATAAGGCATTAGCATAACCACGTCTACGGTTATGCTAATGCCTTATAAATTTTATTTCAAAATACAGGCGTTTTAATAGGCTCTGAAAATATTATTTAAACCAGTGAGCGGAGCAGTATAGTCGGACGGGGCCGACTATACGATACCCTACACAACTACCACAGAAATCCATCTTTCTGCGTTTTTGTATTGCGAGCCTGGGTAATATTTCGTGATAGTTGCACCCTCTTGCCCGATTAGAGGTCAACAGCAACTTTTCCATACACTAATAACTTTTCCTAAGTAATACTTTGAGGGAGCCCTCAAAAAAATGAATTTTCTAAGGTCTATTTGACAAAGGATTTCGAGAAAAAAATGTGATCGTAATTGCCTTTTTTCATATTCCCCTTATAACATGCAAACTATGAAAAAAGTCAATTGTATTTAAAAGATATTAAGTTTAGTTAAATCTTATAAAAATAATGATGATAAATAAAAATAATCCTACAGAAATAAAAATTATTTTCCTTAAGCTTTCAAAACAATTTTACCCTGCTAACAAAATATTTAATTTATGTTTACTACTACCCAAAATGATACAAATATCACTGACAAAAAATTCCGAATATTTTTTAACACAAAATTTGTTTAAAAGAAATACAGCAACATATCTATTAACAAGGCAAATTTTGTGGTCTCCCTTCCTGTCCTATTCTGTCCTCTGCTGGCCTTTGTATCAATCAAAAGGCTAAAAGATCGTCCACAAAAAAACACAAAAACAAATTCAAATAAATAAATTACTAACTAACTAAAGTTTTTTTTTCTATACGCACTGACACAAACAAAGAGAACTGTTGACATAGCCGAAAAGAATTCCAAAGACCAAAGAAAAACAGAAAAAAATTACTTTAACAAAATACGGACAGACAGACAAACAAACTGGCTGACTGACAGACAGAAACAGAAAGCAATATGTATGTCAATGAAAGCTTGCCATATGGCAACAGATGATGACTTATTTCTGATTTATGTTCTGTTTTACTTCCCATTTTGGTTGGGCAGGAGACGTAAGGAGTGACATAGGGAGAGTTGGAGATGGAACTAAATGAAATATTTTATAAGATAGTGGAATGTTGAATTCTCCTTTTTTTTGGATCACATTTCAGTAAATATGTAATTGGAATTTATTTATTACAAGAAAAATGTGCAAGTTATTGTTTTTGTTGGTCGTTTGGAGGTAGTTATGAGTCCTTTTTATACCCTTCACCACTCTGTGGTATTATGTCTTTGTGCATATGTTTGTAACAGGCAAAAGGAAACGAGATAGACACCTGGTTCCTTTTGAGAATATGCATAGAATCACTTTCTGAGTCGATTTATGCATGTCCGTCCGCCCGTCTGTCTGTCGATGTTAAATTGTAACCACACTACAGGTCGCATTTATAATCCACATTGGATGAAATTTGGCATAGGTCACTTATTCGGCTCAAGGATGAACCCTATTGAAATTGGGAAAAATCGGTTCAGATTTAGATATAGCTTCCATATATACTTTCGTCCGATTTAATGTAAACGGTCCCTATATATCTTTCGATTTGCACGACATTTACTACAGCGTAAAAAACTAGGTCTAGAATGATGTGTGCAAAGTTTCGCGAAAATCGGTTCAGATTTAGATATAGCTCCCATATATATCTTAGTCCGATTTAATGTAAATTGTGTACCAAAGTCCCTATATATCTTTCGATTTGCACGAAATTTAGCACAGCGTAATGTATTAGGTCTAGAATGATGTGTGTTAAGTTTCGTGAAAATCGGTTCAGGTTTGGATATAGCTCCCATATATATTTTCGTCCGATTTAAGGTAAATGGTGTACCAAAGCCTCTATATATACCTCGATTTGCACGAAATTTGGCACAGCGTACTGAATTAGGTCTACAACGATGTGTGTCAAGTTTCCTGAAAATCGGTTCAGATTTGGATATAGCTCCCATATATATTTTGGTCCAATTTAAAGTAAATTGTGTACCAAAGTCCCTAGATATACTTCGATTTGCACGAAATTTGGCATAGCGCACTGAATTAAGTCTAGAATGATGTGTGTTACATTTTGTGAAAATCGGTTCAGATTTAGATATAGCTCCAATATATATTTTCGTCCGATTTTAGGTAAATAGTGCATCAAAGTAATTTTATATGCTTCGATTTGCACAAAATTTGGCTTAGCGTACCAAATTGAGTCTAGAATGATGAATGGTGAGTTTCGGGAAAATCGGTCGAGATTTCGATATAACTCCCATATATATGCTCATCCGATTTAAGGTAAATGGTGTACCAAAGTCTCTATATATACTTCGATTTGCACGAAATTTGGCATAGCGTACAGAATTAAGTCTAGAACGATGTGTATTAAATTTTGTGAAAATCGGTTCAGATTTAGATATAGCTCCAATATATATTTTCGTCCGATTTTAGGTAAATAGTGCATCAAAGTTCTTTTATATGCTTCGATTTGCACAAAATTTGGCTTAGCGTACCAAATTGAGTCTAGAATGATGAGTGGTGAGTTTGCGGAAAATCGGTTTAGATTTCGATATAACTATCATATATATGCTCATCCGATTTTATGTAAATGATGCACCAACGTCCCTAAATATCCTTCGATTTGCACGAAATTTGACATAGCGTACAGAATTAAGTCTAGAACGATGTGTGTTAAATTTCGTGAAAATGGGTTCAGATTTAGTTTTATCTCTCATATATATTTTCGTCCGATTTTAGGTAAATAGTGCACCAAAGTCCCTTTATATCCTTCGATTTGCACGAAATGTGGCATAGCATACTGAATTGAGTCTAAAATGATGAGTGGTGAGTTTCAGGAAAATCGGTTTAGATTTCGACATATCTCCCATATATATATTTTCGTCCGATTTTATGTAAATGGTGCACCAAGGTTTCTATATATCCTTCGATTTGCACAAAATGTAGCATAGCGTACTGAATTAAGTCTAGAGAGATGTGTGTTAATTTTCGTTAAAATCGATTCAGATTTAGATATAGCTCCCAAATATAGATTATATTTTTAAGAACGCGGCGTACCGAATAGCGTGTATCAATTTTGCTATAAATCGTTTTCCATAAATTTCCCCATGTTACGCAGGCGGCTCTAAATCTGCTCGAATGAAATTAAAGTTAGGATAGGTTGGAGAAAGAGGGAACATAGACATGCAATTGTTAGGATATATATGTACAATATACCCAAAGTGGTGAAGCGTATCATATAGTCGGCCCAGTCCGACTTTACTACTTTCCTTACTGGTTTTTGTGCTGAAATGCCTGTAGTTATTTAATAATAATAAATGGTTTCCAAAAATTGCATAAAAACTGATTTTTTTATGCAATTTTTAGAAGTCTATAAAAAACCGTGAATTTTAAAAATTTAGATCTCTTAATAGGCGTGGATTCTTAAAGGATATTTTTCAGAGCCTATTAATAGGCGTGGTTTATAAAATGATATTTTTCAGAGCCTAATAATAGGCGTGTTTTTTTAAAGGATATTTTTCAGAGCCTATAAATAGGCGTGGATTTTTTAAAGAATATTTTTCAGAGCCTCTTAATTAGCGTGGATTTTTTAAAGAATATTTTTCAGAGCATCTTAATAGGCGTGGATTTTTTAAAGAATATTTTTCAGAGCCTCTTAATAGGCGGGTGTGGATTATTTGAAGAATATTTTTCAGAGCCTCTTAATAGGCGGGCGTGGATTTTTTAAATAAAATTTTTAGAGCCTCTTAATAGGCGTGGATTTTTTAAAGAATATTTTTCAGAGCCTCTTAATAGGCGGGCGTGGATTATTTGAAGAATATTTTTCAGAGCCTCTTAATAGGCGGGCGTGTATTTTTTAAAGAATATTTTTCAGAGCCTCTTAATAGGCGGGCGTGGATTATTTGAAGAATATTTTTCAGAGCCTCTTAATAGGCGGGCGTGGATTTTTTAAAGAATATTTTTCAGAGCCTCTTAATAGGCGGGCGTGGATTTTTTAAAGAATATTTTTCAGAGCCTCTTAATAGGCGGGCGTGGATTATTTGAAGAATATTTTTCAGAGCCTCTTAATAGGCGGGCGTGGATTTTTTAAAGAATATTTTTCAGAGGCCAAAAAATGGAGTGGACTTTTTTAAAGAATATTTTTCAGAGCCTCTTAATAGGCGTGGATTAATTTAAGAATATTTTTCAGAGCCTCTTAATAGGCGTGGATTTTTTAAAGAATATTTATCAGAGGCTATTAATAGGCGGGCGTGGATTATTTAAAGAATATTTTTAGAGGCTATTAATAGGCGGGCGTGGATTATTTAAAGAATAGTTTTTAGAGGCTATTAATAGGCGGGCGTGGATTATTTAAAGAATATTTTTAGAGGCTATTAATAGGCGGGCGTGGATTATTTAAAGAATATTTTTCATAATGAATGGTATAAAAACTTCGGCCTGTTCGAAATTGCTTGTCTTTTTTACTTGTTAGTTATAAAAATGTTTCGAATTGTGAACTGCATCTGAGGTGTTTGACCCCTTTATAATTAGCCTTATTTATGAAAACATCTATTCCATCCAAAATAAATATGGCCACAATTAAATTAAAACACAGACCAACAATGACCCCATTTATAAACCTTTACATACATAGACATTTATTTCAATGCAGATCCTAAAACCCCTCCATCTTTATATTGTAAAAAAAACAACAACCTGAAATAGAAACGTGACCAATTCCCAAATGTACTTCAATTCGTTTGCAGGTAGGTGTGCTTTGGAAACATTTCAAAATTTCACACATCACCAGCAAAGTTCATAAACTACAGTTTATTATCAAGGTCGATTGCAATAACAAAAAAAAAACAATATCAACTGAAAATGAATAACAGTAACCCAAAAACCCCAAAAACATTTCGTAGCCAACGAATTAAAAAATAAAACATACAAATAAATAAGTAAACAACAAAATTTTCTCTGAGCAACCAAACTAAATTCAAAACGAGTTTCTCAAAAAAACCCAACACATAAAAATAAATTTCTTCTTTTTTGGTATTTGATTTTTTGTTCAATACCATTTCTTTAAAGAAAAATACACCCTAATTAAACATTACCACAAGTTGCCAACAACTTCTTAAATTTGCCATTAATTTGTTTTTTTTTCATTTCATTCGTTAGTCAACATCGTCTGGCTACACTGTTAGACCACATAATTGGCAATCACGTTTACTTCAACTGTTATGTGGATAATTAGGATGCTGCTATCCTAGAAGAATTTTGGATTGCCAACCCACCACACACACACACCCTCAATTACAGAATGCCACTAATGTTCAGTCTTGTATATAAATTACGTGCCTGCCTAGTACAGGTCTTAGAACATTTTTAAACGAAGAACCAGTCAAAATTGTATGTACTTCGCCAACTGAGGCGTGGATTTTTTGATATGAAGCTCTCATTACATCAAGTTTCGATACATAGGGAATATCGAAATAAATAACTTACACAAAGTTTGAAATTTCTAGCTAATAGCTTATTTAGATACATAGGTTTTTGTATTTTTATATATTTCTTCAAGGGCAATTCCACTTCGTCTGGTATTTATTATAAAACTTTTTAAATTTTTAAGACAATATTATTAAAAATTTTTAACTACGGATGTATTATTATAGAAATATTTAAAAATATAATATTTTTACAAAACTGGCGTGGAAATATGAAAAAAACTATAAAAAGTACATTCGGCATTGGCATTTTAAAGAATATTTTTCAAGGGCCATATACAGGTAGGCAATGGATTTTTAAAATGTTTTTGGGTTTGAGGCGTCTTTAAAGAAACTAATCCTTTAATATGGCGTGAAATTGCATATAAAATATCAAAAGGCTTATATTGAGGCGTGGATTTATTAAAAATATTTTTGTGTGCGGCCAATGTAAACGGCGTGGATTTATTAAAGAATCATTGTGTTTTAAAACCAAATAGAGCCTTTAGATAATCAGAATTTCAACCAGACTGATATTAATGAATATTTTTACCCGGCTATGACTATGGTGGATTTATTAAAGAATATTTTTCAAGGGCCAACTGAGGCGTGGATTTATGGATTTATTAAAGAAAATTTTTCAAGGGCCAACTGAGGCGTGGATTTATTAAAGAATATTTTTAAGGGCCAACTGAGGCGTGGATTTATTAAAGAATATTTTTCAAGAGCCAACTGAGGCGTGGATTTATTAAAGAATATTTTTCAAGGGCCAACTGAGGCGTGGATTTATTAAAGAATATTTTTCAAGGGCCAACTAGGCGTGGATTTATAAAGCCTAATATTTTACTAATTAATTGTGTAGGCGTGGATTTTTAAAGAATATTTTTCAGAGGTCTTAATAGGCGTGGATTTTTAATATAATATTTTTCAGAGGCCATTAATAGGCGTGGATTTTTAAAGAATATTTTTCAAGGGCTTTAAATAGGCGTAGATTTTTTAAGGAATATTTTTCAGAGGCTATTAATAGGCGTGGATTCTTTAAAGAATATTTTTCAGAGACCCAAATAAGGCGTGGATTTTTTAAAGAATATTTTTCAAAGGCCTACAAAAGGCGTGGATTTTTTAAAGAATATTTTTCAGAGGCTATTAATAGGCGTGGATTTTTTAAAGAACATTTTTCAGAGCCTATTAATAGGCGTGGATTATTAAAAGAACATTTTTTGAAGCCTATTAATAGGCGTGGATTATTAAAAGAACATTTTTGAAGCCTATTAATAGGCGTGGATTATTTAAAGAATATTTTTCAGAGGCTATTAATAGGCGTGGATTATTTAAAGAATAGTTTTCAGAGGCCATTAATCGGTTTGGATTATTTAAGGAATATCTTTCAAAGGCTATTAATAGGCGTGGGTTTTTTAAAGAATATTCTTCAAAGGCTGTTAATAGGCGTGTATTTTTAAAGGATATTTTTCAGAGGCTATTAAGAAGCGTGTATTTTTAAAGGATATTTTTCAGAGGCTATTAAGAGGCGTGGATTATTTAAGGATTATTTTTCAGAGGTTATTAATAGGCACGGATTATTTAAGGCATATTTTTCAGAGGCTATTAATAGGCGTGGATTATTTAAAGAATATTTTTCAGAGGCTAGATTTGTATACCCTTCACCACACTGCGGTACAGGGTATTATGTCTTTGTGCATATGTTTGTAACAGGCAAAAGGAAACGAGATAGACACATGGTTCCTTTTGAGAATAAGCATAGAATCACTTTCTTAGTCGATTTATGCATGTCCGTCCGTCCGTGTGTCCATGTTAAATTGTAAACAAAGTACAGGTCGCATTTATGATCCGAATTGGATGAAATTTGGCATAGGTCACTTATTTCTCCTAAGGTCGAACCCTATTGGAAAAATTCGTTCAGATTTAGATATAGCTCCCATATATATTTTCGTCCGATTTAATATAAATGGTGTACCAAAGTCCCTATATATCATTCGATGTGCATGACATTTGGCACAGCGTAATGAATTAGGTCTAGAATGATGTGTGTTAAATTTCTTGAAAATCGGTCCAGATTTAGATATAGCTCCCATATATATTTTAGTCCGATTTAATATAAATGGTGTACCAAAGTCTTCATATTTCTATCGATTTGCGCTTAATTTGGTATTGTGTACTGAATTAGGTCTAGAATGATCTGCGTTAAGTTTCGGGAAAATCGGTACAGATTTCGATATAGCTCCTATATATTTTTCTTCCGATTTTATGTAAATTATGCACTAAAATCCCAAAGTGTGTCTGATTGCCACACATTTTGGTACAATGAACTGTAGTTAATATAAGTTATTCTCTGGCAAGTCGCATTGAAATCGGTTCAGATTTTGTTATAGCATCTACATATATATTTTCTTCCGGTTTTACACAAAATTGACTCAAATTTTGCACAACGTACTGAAGTTAGTATAACCCAAAAGTTGGATATAAATGCTTCGCCAAAGTGGGTCCAATCGGCACACGATTTAGCACTACATACGGAAGTTACTATAACATAACGTGTGGCAAGTTTAATTAAAATCGGTTTATATTTAGATATATCTCCTATATATAGTTTCGTACGATTTTAAGTCAATGGTTCACCAAAGATCCAAAGGTAGGCCGATTGACACAAAATTTTGCACAACGTTGTTAAGTTAATATAAACAAGATTGTGGAATGTTTTGAAATCGGTTCAGATTTTAATAGAGCTCTTACACATATGTTCTTAAGATTTTAAGTACATGATTCACCATGAACTCAAAATGTGGCCGATATGCACAAAATATACTGAAATTAGTATAACTTAATTTGTGACAAGTTTCGATGAAATCGGTTTAGATTTCGATATACCTTATATATATATATATATATTTGCTTTAAATAGATTTAGATAATTTTGTCCCATTGTAAGAAGCAACCCTATATCTGACCAAATGAAATAAAAAATATTTAGTATCCATTTTCATGTTAATGGTCCTTCAAAAATTCGACGACCCAAAGTGGTGAAGGTTATCATAAAGTCGGCCCCGTCCGACTTTACTACTTTCCTTACTGGTTAAAATAAGAAACATTCCGACCACTGTTACCCACGGTATTCAGTTTTCAAATTAATTCCACCATAATTTCTAACTTATGGAATTTACCTGCAACATTTCAATTGACTTATATCCACCATGTACGAAACATACATAGAAATTGCCAAAAACATTCCAATATCCAATTGTTGATTTCGATTTCAGATAACCTCTGCACCTAATTTTCCATTCAAATGTATTTGAATATGAAAATGCCAATGATGGTTATGGCCAAAATACCAGCATGATGACAAAGTATGCACACAGACACACCAGCACACGTACCCACATATAGACTAAATTGTATGATAACGGAAAAATTGTTTTCAATGAAAAATTGCTGTAGTTTTTTTGTTTGTTGGTGTTATGGTTATTGTTGTTGTTGTTATCATTATTAATTCATACAAGTGATATTGAGTTTTGTTTTCTGTTTTGCCTTTTTTGGTTCGTTTTGGATTCGACCCACGTTTATTGGCATTCGAAAAAACAACCACAAATACCATAATGACAACTATTCATATTAAATTGGCTAATATAAATGAGTGTGAGTGTGTGCATGGTTGTGTGACATTTACATATTCGTGGGCGCATACATACATATAAGTGTGTTAATATATAATATGCTGGTATATTGTACACCGACATTATGTTGTTTTGCGGTTTATTGTATGGTGCGACAAATAAATTGAATGGATGGTCGAAGTAATGAAGGGGGGATTTTGAGAAAATGCAATAGGATCGGCTAGTTTTTGGATTTTTTTTTATGTCCATAATCTTATCTGTTATTATGGAAATTATGGAAACGAAAATCACGACAATTATCAATAGAATAGATATTTGGATTTTTATCAAATGTAGATTAGGAAAAATATATATTTATTGATTTATTGCCAACACTATCACAGTATGGTAGTGACATTTGTAAGCTTGGGTGTGTATGACTTTGTTTCCACGAAAATCGAACTACGTAAAATTGATCATATCAGTTATATAGAGGATATGTGAATATTTGAAACATCCTATATGGATACATACTTATCTGGCTTGTGACAGATAGTTTGTTCCACAAGTCGAATTTAAACCAGTAAGGAAAGTAGTAAAGTCGGACGGGGCCGACTATATGATACCCTTCACCACTATGGGTATATTACAATGGAACAAAAGTATGTAAATCGACATCAAACAAATATCATCCGTTGGGATAGGTCTGTACTTCTTTGCACGTTGTGCAAAATTTGATGTCAATCTAACAGATATGAGGAGTTTGATGCACAATTTACTTATATATGGATGCTATATCCAAATATGAACCGATTTCATCGAAACTTGTCACAGGTTAGGTTATACTAATTTCAGTACGTTTTGTTCCTATCAGCCATATATTGGTTCCTTGGTGCGTCAATTACTTAAAATCAACCTATAATATAAGGGAGCTATATCTAAATCTCAACCGATTTTCACTAAACTTGGCACACATCATTCTGGATTAAATTCAAAACGCTGTGCAACATAAGAACTTGGTACATTATTTAGATTAGATTATATATATATATCTAGATCTGAATCGATTTTAAAAAAACTCAGCACACATCATTTCAGAATCAATTCAGTACGTTATGCCAAATTTCGTGCAAATCCAAAGATATATAGGGACTTTGGTGCACTATTTACATGAAATCGGACGAAACTATATATGGGGGCTATATCTAAATCTGGACCGATTTTCACGAAACATACCAGACATCATTCTAGGCTCAATTCAGTACTTTATGTTAAATTTCGTGCAAATCGAAAGATATATAGGGACTTTGGTGCACCATTTACATGAAATCGGACGAAACTATATGTGGGAGCTATATCTGAATCTAAACCGATTTTCACGAAACTTGGCAGACATCATTCTAGGCTCAATTCATTACGTTATGCCAAATTTCGTGCAAATCGAAAGATATATAGAGACTTTGGTGCACTATTTACATGAAATCGGACGAAACTATATATGGGAGCTATATCTAAATCTGGACCGATTTTCTCGAAACTTGGCACACATCATTCAAGGCTCAATTCAGTACGTTATGCCGAATTTCGTGCAAATCGAAAGATATATAGGGTCTTTGGTACACCATTTGCCTTAAATCGGACGAAAATGTATATAGGAGCTATAAACAAATTTGGGCCGATTTTCACGAAACATACCAGACATCATTCTAGGCTCAATTCAGTACATTATGCCAAATTTCGTGCAAATCAAAAGATATATAGGGACTTTTGTGCACCATTTACATGAAATCGGACGAAACTATATGTGGGAGCTATATCTAAATCTATACCGATTTTCTCGAAACTTGGCACACATCATTCAAGGCTCAATTCAGTACGTTATGCCGAATTTCGTGCAAATCGAAAGATATATAGGGTCTTTGGTACACCATTTGCCTTAAATCGGACGAAAATGTATATAGGAGCTATAAACAAATTTGGGCCGATTTTCACGAAACATACCAGACATCATTCTAGGCTCAATTCAGTACATTATGCCAAATTTCGTGCAAATCGAAAGATATATAGGGACTTTTGTGCACCATTTACATGAAATCGGACGAAACTATATGTGGGAGCTATATCTAAATCTATACCGATTTTCTCGAAACTTGGCAGACTTCATTCTAGGCTCAATTCAGTACGTTATGTCAAATTTCGTGCAAATCGAAAGATATATAGGGACTTTGGTACACCATTTACGTGAAATCGGACGAAACTATATATGGGAGCTATATCTTAATCTGGACCGATTTTCACGAAACTTGGCAGACATCACTTTAGGCTCAATTCAGTACGTTATGCCAAATTTCGTGCAAATCGAAAGATATATAGGGACTTTTGTGCACCATTTACATGAAATCGGACGAAACTATATGTGGGAGCTATATCTAAATCTGGACTGATTTTCTCGAAACTTGGCACACATCATTCAAGGCTCAATTCAGTACGTTATGCCGAATTTCGTGCAAATCGAAAGATATATAGGGATTTTGGTGCACCATTTACATGAAATCGGGCGAAACTATATATGGGAGCTATATCTAAATCTGGACCGATTTTCTCGAAACTTGGCACACATCATTCTAGGCTTAATTCAGTACGTCATGTCGAATTTCGTGCAAATGGGAAGATATATAGGGACTTTGGTGCACAATTTACATGAAATCGGACGAAACTATATATGGGAGCTATATCTAAATCTGGGCCGATTTTCTCGAAACTTGGCACACATCATTCTAGGCTCAATTCAGTAAGTTATACCAAATTTCGTGCAAATCGAAAGATATATATGGACTTTGGGTACACCATTTACATTAAATCGGACGAAAATATATATGACAGCTATATCTAAATCTGAACCGATTTTTTCCAATTTCAATAGGGTTTGTCCTTGGGTCAAATAAGTGAACTGTGCCAAATTTCATCCAATTCGGATCATAAATGCGACCTGTACTTTGTTTACAATTTAACACCAACAGACGGAAAGACAGACGGACGGACGGACATGCATAAATCGACTCAGAAAGTGATTCTATGCGTATTCTCAAAAGGAACCATGGGTCTATCTCGAATATTTTGCCTGTTACAAATATATGCACAAAGACACAGTGTGGTGAGAGGTATAAAAAGATTTCCAGGCGCATCGATATTCACCGGCGACGTAGATCGGCACATTGATCTTCCGGAGAATTTTCCTCTCAAACATTCCAAGAGTTGCCTCATCTACTTGCGTAAGTACCCATGCATCAGATCCATACAACAGCACGGGTAATATAAGCGTCTTGTAGGGTGTGAGTTTGGTCTGGCGAGAAGTGGCCTTGCTTTTGAGTTGCTTACACAGACCATAGTATCATCTCTTGAATATCGAATTTCGAAACTGATATTCGCCAGTTAACGTTATGCATAGCCGTATAGCCGTATTAATTTTGCATAGCCGTATTAATTTTGCAGGAATATCAAACGTAGACATGACTTTAAACACCTCTGAGTGTATTGAGCTGTTGAATGCTGCCTTTTAGTCGAAGAATATGTGGAATGTTTTGCTATATTTTTGTGGTACTTTCCGGGATTTGGGGCAGTGTGAAAAGCAGCATTGATAATATCCAATAATATCATTCACCATTGGCTTCAGTCAGTCGTTCACACAGCACGCTGGATAGCAATTTATATGCGATATGAAGGAGACTTATTCCTCTATAGTTGGCACTTATCAGCTTCCGACCACCGACATTGAATAGTTCGCCTGGTAATCCATCGGCGCCTGCTGCTTTATTATTTTGCAGCCGATTCCAACCTCATCTTGTACAATCTGTACCGTCTTCTCTTATTGGTTCTGGGGTATCCTCTTCACCGTTACTATGATAGAGTCTCCAAATATCGATGATTCTTCTTCTCTTGATACAGAAGACATATCCTACTGATAGAGGAGTAACACTTTTTGAGAGATCATAGAGCCCATCCACAAAAGTTGCATCCTATACTGAAAGAGGAGCAATCCTATGTTGATAGAGAAGCCATACTCATTTGATGGAGGAGTCATCCTCTATTGATGGAGGAGTCATCCTCTATTGACGGAGGAATCATCCTCTATTGACGGAGGAATCATTCTCCACAGATAGAGGAGCCATCCTCAGTACATGAAGGAACCACCCTCTCTTTATGGAGCATCCATCCTCGATAGCAATTACGGAACCATCGTTCATATATAGATGAGCCATCGTTTATAAATAGAGGACCCATCTTCGATAGAGAAGTCATCCTCTATTAACGGAGGAATCATCCTCTATTGACGAAGGAATCATCCTCTATTGACGAAGGAATCATCCTCTATTGACGGAGGAATCATCCTCTATTGACGGAGAAATCATCCTCTATTGACGGAGGAATCATCCTCTATTGACGGAGGAATCATCCTCTATTGACGAAGGAATCATTCTCCACTAGAGGAGCCATTCTCAGTACATTAAGGAACCACCCTCTCTTAATGGAGCATCCATCCTCAATACCCATAACGGAACCATCGTTCATATAAAGAGGAGCCATCGTTTATAGATAGAGGACCCATCTTCTATAGATAGAGGAGCATCGTCAATTGATACAGGATCACTCCTCAGTAAATATAGCAGCCATTCCCCATTAAGCCATACTCCATATACATATGAGCATTTCTTAACTGGATGTTAAATAAACCTTTCTTAATAGAGTATCTCTAGATAGAGGAACCACACTCTATTGATACAGATGAAATCTTCCCCGAAGCAGGACATCTTATATATCTTCTATATATATATTGATGGCTCATCCGCTATAGACAAAAGATAGATATAGGAGCTATTCAATTCAATTGATGGAGGATCCATTCCCTATATGCAGAGGAGGCTGTCACTGAAGATACAGGAGCCGCTTACTATATTTATAGAAGATTCTATATAATTCTTAATAGAAAGAGGAGCTGTGCCATTATATGATCTATCCTATATATACGATCCATCGCTTAGTCATTTAATCATATCCGTCTGTCGTTCGAAATCGCGATAGAATTCGGAATATTTAATAAAAGACCTTCGCTACTACGCCTAGGATGTTTTGCCATAAAAATGCGATATATCGGTCCACGTTTTATTAAAGCCCCAATCTTCAGAATGTTGAGGGGTTTAGACACATATTTATGTCCGTATTGCATTCCGATTGTATAGACAATTTCCTTACAAAAATCAATATCAATATTTCCCCAAGTATCAATATTTCCCCATTTAAATCTTGTTCCTTTTTTTGGGTAACCCTTCTATAAGGGAAACTCCAAACTGTCCATATCTTTGGAAATTTGGGCCTAATTGACTGTAATTTTATATATGAAGAGTTATAAATTATGTTTCGGTGTAGGCTCCATATAACGACAACTCCCATTTTTCTGCAATTTGGGAACACTTTTCAACCGAAATTACTCTAATTCGAATATGATATTGATATGAAGGTTTGGTGGCATACCTTTATAGCAAAACATATAAATATCAGTTGAACTTTACGTATAGCCCCCATGTGAAGTTGAATGACCTCTACCGGTATTTTGGCGTTTTTTCAACCGAAGTGAACCATCAAATATATCCACTTTTCTACATAGCTCCAACCCGTCATAACATTCGGTGTGTTCAAGGTCCTTGCCTTATTATTCAAACTGAGTTCGGTATTTTATTTTCTCCTGGCAGCAATTTACCTGGGCATAACTTCAAGTTCCTCCGGTCAGTTTTGAGTATTTTAAATATCCACCTCACTTCATGGAGGGTATATCAATTTTCGGCCGTCTCGAACTTAGAGACATTTTTAATTGTTTAAAAAATATATATTTCAAATACATCAGATCAGTAAGCCTGGTCCGAAAATAATATTTCGAAGTTTTAAAATAAGCACATACCTACCATGGTCAGGTGGATAACTAGTCGAACAGAAAATTACGTCTCATTCACGTATTTTTAGTCAACTCATAAATATTTGCTAACATTGTCAGCATACTGGTTATACATCTCTATGTGAAATTCTATATATATAGAGTGTTGGCGGGTCACGTTTGAGTTTATATGACAACACGTCGGGGGTTATTCATAACACTGCAAAGCATTTGCTGTGGCTGTTTTCATGGCCATGAGAATAAAAGTTTATTTTTATTTTATGTGTTCATTAACCTGCATTTGGGTGGACAAACATTACAGGAATAGCAAAACATATTCTTCAATAAATCCAGGCCTAGTTAGACCCTCAAAAATTTTCTTTAATAAATCCGGGTCTTGGTAGTCACTCAAAAATATACTTTGATAAATCCAGGATTTGGGAGTCCCTCACAAAAAATATTAATTAATAAATCCACGCCTCAGTTGGCCCTGAAAAATATTCTTTAATAAATCCAGGCCTCAGTTGGCCCTTGAAAAATATTCTTTAATAAATCCACGCCTCAGTTGGCCCTTGAAAAATATTCTTTAATAAATCCACGCCTCAGTTGGCCCTTGAAAAATATTCTTTAATAAATCCACGCCTCAGTTGGCCCTTGAAAAATATTCTTTAATAAATCCACGCCTCAGTTGGCCCTTGAAAAATATTCTTTAATAAATCCACGCCTCAGTTGGCCCTTGAAAAATATTCTTTAATAAATCCACGCCTCAGTTGGCCCTTGAAAAATATTCTTTAATAAATCCACGCCTCAGTTGGCCCTTGAAAAATATTCTTTAATAAATCCACGCCTCAGTTGGCCCTTGAAAAATATTCTTTAATAAATCCACGCCTCAGTTGGCCCTTGAAAAATATTCTTTAATAAATCCACGCCTCAGTTGGCCCTTGAAAAATATTCTTTAATAAATCCACGCCTCAGTTGGCCCTTGAAAAATATTCTTTAATAAATCCACGCCTCAGTTGGCCCTTGAAAAATATTCTTTATTAAATCCACGCCTCAGTTGGCCCTTGAAAAATATTCTTTAATAAATCCACGCCTCAGTTGGCCCTTGAAAAATATTCTTTAATAAATCCACGCCTCAGTTGGCCCTTGAAAAATATTCTTTAATAAATCCACGCCTCAGTTGGCCCTTGAAAAATATTCTTTAATAAATCCACGCCTCAGTTCTTGAAAAATATTCTTTAATAAATCCACGCCTCAGTTGGCCCTTGAAAAATATTCTTTAATAAATCCACGCCTCAGTTGGCCCTTGAAAAATATTCTTTAATAAATCCACGCCTCAGTTGGCCCTTGAAAAATATTCTTTAATAAATCCACGCCTCAGTTGGCCCTTGAAAAATATTCTTTAATAAATCCACGCCTCAGTTGGCCCTTGAAAAATATTCTTTAATAAATCCACGCCTCAGTTGGCCCTTGAAAAATATTCTTTAATAAATCCACGCCTCAGTTGGCCCTTGAAAAATATTCTTTAATAAATCCACGCCTCAGTTGGCCCTTGAAAAATATTCTTTAATAAATCCACGCCTTGGCCCTTGAAAAATATTCTTTAATAAATCCACGCCTCAGTTGGCCCTTGAAAAATATTCTTTAATAAATCCACGCCTCAGTTGGCCCTTGAAAAATATTCTTTAATAAATCCACGCCTCAGTTGGCCCTTGAAAAATATTCTTTAATAAATCCACGCCTCAGTTGGCCCTTGAAAAATATTCTTTAATAAATCCACGCCTCAGTTGGCCCTTGAAAAATATTCTTTAATAAATCCACGCCTCAGTTGGCCCTTGAAAAATATTCTTTAATAAATCCACGCCTCAGTTGGCCCTTGAAAAATATTCTTTAATAAATCCACGCCTCAGTTGGCCCTTGAAAAATATTCTTTAATAAATCCACGCCTCAGTTGGCCCTTGAAAAATATTCTTTAATAAATCCACGCCTCAGTTGGCCCTTGAAAAATATTCTTTAATAAATCCACGCCTCAGTTGGCCCTTGAAAAATATTCTTTAATAAATCCACGCCTCAGTTGGCCCTTGAAAAATATTCTTTAATAAATCCACGCCTCAGTTGGCCCTTGAAAAATATTCTTTAATAAATCCACGCCTCAGTTGGCCCTTGAAAAATATTCTTTAATAAATCCACGCCTCAGTTGGCCCTTGAAAAATATTCTTTAATAAATCCACGCCTCAGTTGGCCCTTGAAAAATATTCTTTAATAAATCCACGCCTCAGTTGGCCCTTGAAAAATATTCTTTAATAAATCCACGCCTCAGTTGGCCCTTGAAAAATATTCTTTAATAAATCCACGCCTCAGTTGGCCCTTGAAAAATATTCTTTAATAAATCCACGCCTCAGTTGGCCCTTGAAAAATATTCTTTAATAAATCCACGCCTCAGTTGGCCCTTGAAAAATATTCTTTAATAAATCCACGCCTCAGTTGGCCCTTGAAAAATATTCTTTAATAAATCCACGCCTCAGTTGGCCCTTGAAAAATATTCTTTAATAAATCCACGCCTCAGTTGGCCCTTGAAAAATATTCTTTAATAAATCCACGCCTCAGTTGGCCCTTGAAAAATATTCTTTAATAAATCCACGCCTCAGTTGGCCCTTGAAAAATATTCTTTAATAAATCCACGCCTCAGTTGGCCCTTGAAAAATATTCTTTAATAAATCCACGCCTCAGTTGGCCCTTGAAAAATATTCTTTAATAAATCCACGCCTCAGTTGGCCCTTGAAAAATATTCTTTAATAAATCCACGCCTCAGTTGGCCCTTGAAAAATATTCTTTAATAAATCCACGCCTCAGTTGGCCCTTGAAAAATATTCTTTAATAAATCCACGCCTCAGTTGGCCCTTGAAAAATATTCTTTAATAAATCCACGCCTCAGTTGGCCCTTGAAAAATATTCTTTAATAAATCCACGCCTCAGTTGGCCCTTGAAAAATATTCTTTAATAAATCCACGCCTCAGTTGGCCCTTGAAAAATATTCTTTAATAAATCCACGCCTCAGTTGGCCCTTGAAAAATCCTCAGTTAGCCCTTGAAAAATATTCTTTAATAAATCCACGCCTCAGTTGGCCCTTGAAAAATATTCTTTAATAAATCCACGCCTCAGTTAGCCCTTGAAAAATATTCTTTAATAAATCCACGCCTCAGTTAGCCCTTGCAATAGCTTGCAATCAAAATCAATTTAAACTTTCATGAAATTACCTCACCCTTCTAAACGTTAACAACAAATCAATAAAACAAATATTTGGATTTTTTGTGCCTGTCAAATCCGCAAAATACAATTTTGCTGATTACATTAAAAAAAAATTCGTAATTCATTTGAAAACAATATTGCCATTTATGGGTCAGTGATTCTGAAAAGGTCTTTTCTGAAGGACCAGCAGAGCGTGGATTTTTTAAAGAATATTTTTTGCGGGACTTCAGGGGACTATTAGATTATGTTCACAATGATCAAATGGTTTTTGGCCATTCGAATAATTTATTTATCTGTCACTCCGGATGTCAATATTGTCAAACTTCACCGACAACGTTTCAGGAACGTAAGCCCGCCTTAATATATATTTCACAGGATAATAAACACATAAAATAAAAGTTTCCTTTTCATGGCCTTTGCAATAGCTTCCATGAAAGCGTTTCAATGTTATGGCAAAAAATAAAACGTGTCCTGTCAACTCGCTACATATATAGAATTTTAATATATGTATGTACACATGCACGGACAATATAAACACAATGTTAAAGGATTGTCAGTTGACTAAGAACATATTTATTGTGCGTCAATGTACGTTTTATGTTGACTATAAAAAAAACTTTTGGAAATCCACAATTCCTCAGAAAATCCACCAAATATCAGCAAGGAAATTTGGAAACATATTCTTTCATAAAATCCTTTCCATTACTGCAATAGTCCCCGGAAAATCGTCCTTAAAAAATCCACGCCTTATGGCTTCCTCAGAAAAGTCGTCTTTAAAAAATCCACGCCCTGTGGCTTCCTCAGAAAAGTGGTCTTTAAAAAATCCACCCCTTATGACTTCCTCAGAAAAGTCGTCTTTAAAAAATCCACGCCTTAAGGCTTCCTCAGAAAAATCGTCTTTAAAAAATCCACGCCTTATGGGTTCCTTAGAAAATCGTCCTTAAAAAATCCACGCCTTATGGCTTCCTCAGAAAAGTCGTCTTTAAAAAATCCACGCCTTATGGCTTCCTCAGAAAAGTCGTCTTTAAAAAATCCACGCCTTATGGCTTCCTCAGAAAAGTCGTCTTTAAAAAATCCACGCCTTATGGCTTCCACAGAAAATCGTCTTTAAAAAATCCACGCCTTATGGCTTCCACCGAAAATCATCTGCAAAAAATCCACGCATTATGTCAATACGGTCCCTTCGAAAAATTTTTAAAAAATCCAAGCCTTGAGACTATACTTCTTTTCGTAAATATTTTTAAAAACAAATCTTCGTTTGTGTCCTCGCATGACAGGCCCCCATGCTCCAAATCTGGTTTATTGTTTTTTGTGTTATACATTACAATTCACACACTATTACCACCGCCACCAATCAGAAGTACGCCCACCTGTGCCCTGTTCGACAATATAAACAATTTATTTTGAGACACCTCAAATTATTTTTATAAAAATTCAAGGCCAGATGTATTCCATGCTGTTTCTTTGGTAAATAATATTAATGACCTCTGCCTAAAAGGCCATTAACACTGAAGGAAAACAACAACACACTCATTCATTCCCTATAGGGACAGCTCCCTAAATCTCTTAAAACCAAAATATTTGGTTTTAGGTCCCATACAATGAATTTAAAGTAGGTGTTGCTCCCAAGTAGCCAAAAATGTTTTTTTTTTTTGTGCAATTGCTACCCTCCTAAGGCTAACGAAATCCAAATGTCCAAATAAACGCCTACGCTAAATACTTAAAGCGAACACAAGCTAAAGCAAAGGTACCCTCGTCCAACCATCCAATTGGTTTAAATGTATCATTCAAACTTGGTATATCCTCTCCTACGTCCTACCTCGTTGGTTTATTGTCGTTTGCTTTCTATAGAATTCGATAATAGCGTGGGTAATATGTTTTCATGAATGTGCCCAAATCTAACCTCCCCATCAAAAAATCCTCTGATGCTGGATAACGTTGCAAAGAGTTGAGTTGTGTTGTTGTTGCTGTGTGTGTGTTTTTTCTGTCGTTTTCTACTTTCTTGGATTGTCATGGCCTCTAATGGTTCTTGAGCACTGCCATATTCAGCAGCTTTAATATTTAAACAAATATACTCCTACATAAGCCGTAGCCAAAACATACAAATCTATAGCTACATACATATGCATGTATGTGTGTAGATATAAACAAATCCCGGATGCCATTTATTTCTGTTTTGAGAAATTAATGGCTAAACGTTTAGAGTTCACCAGGCACAGCCAAAGGTGATGGGACGCGGTCGCTTTGAAGAAAAATTGAAGAGAAGTAGCAGAAAAAAATAAAGGACACAGAAAATGATTATTGAGGTGGTTTAACTCGGGCTAGGCTTGATTCCATAGATAATGTCAAACTATATATAGTGAAAAATTTTAAATTTCGCAGTCTCTGAGTATAGAAAAAGCATGATTTTATCTACGAAGAATAATCTCCACGAGTGTGTTTTTATACCATACACAACTATGTTGTCAGGGTATTATAGCTTTGTGCAGCCCAAAAAGTTTGTAACGCCGCGAAATATTGGTCCTAGACCCACCTTTAAGTATACCGATCGTCATATCTCGACTAGCTGAGTCGATCTAGACATGTGTGTCCGTCTGTCCGTTTGTCCATTATAATTTGTAAACACGATACAGGCCACAGTTATGGACCAATCTTCACGAAATTTTGCATGTAAGATGGGTTCTGATCAATGAAGACCCCTATTGTTTTTGGTAAAGATCGGTTAATATTTAGGGGATGAAATGGACCATATACTAAATTTTTGTCTGTTTTTCTGGTCGCTCCAGAGGCCGCAGTTATGGTCCGAACATCGTAAAATTTTACATGGAGAAGGGGATCGGGCTTAAGAATAAGCATGCCTGTTTTGATAAAGATCGGTCTATATTTAGCGGGTCAAATGGACCCTGACTTTTGTGTGAAAAATTACAAAATTTTTATTCTGGGGCGTATATACTTGCTCCTGAAGGACATATACTCGAAATGTTGGTAGTATGTCCAAGATGAGGGGGTGAAATGAATCGAAAACTTTAATTTTGTCAGATTTTCTAGTCGCTCTAGAGGCAATTGTTATATGCAGAACATCACATATTTTACAAGGTGAAGGGGATTTGATCAAATACTTAGAGCGGCTGTTTAGATGATGATCGGTCAATTTTCCGAGGGTCAAATCAACCAAAACCTAAAGTGACCAATTTTTTTATTTTATGGCGTAAAAATTCACTTCAAAAAAAATATTTTGGAAAATATGCAAGACTTAGAAAGAGGAGTTGTTGATCTATAATCGGTAAAAAGGGTCCAAATATCACGAAATATTGCCCAGGCTCAGAATATAGAACCGCCGAAAGTGTGCTTTTCGTGGTAGTTGTGTAGGGTATCATATGGTCGGCCCCGTCCGACTATACTGCTCCGCTCACTGGTTTTACTTTGTGTCAATGAAATTTGAAAAAAAAAATAAAAGCCTACGTAAAAACAAACACATATCATAACACATGGACCACTTTAAATATTTACATATAACTCCCACATCCGAACCATATAATTGGTATCCATTTAAAGATCACTTCTCTTGGATATAATATCAAGTTCCTCGAATGCAAATTTTGTAATTTTTCACACAAAAGTCTAGTTTCATTTGACCCGCTAAATACTTCGGCTTCATAATTGTGCCCTCTGGAGCAACCAAAATAAAGTTTTTGGTCCATTTCATTCCCTAAATATTAGGTTGCGGAAAAAGAAATTGATTAGCACGGTCAATTCAGAAAATGTCGATGAAATCTGAGAAATAATCGATGTTAACCAGCATGTTAGTAGTCGTAACATCGCCCAGGAGCTAAAAATCGGCCATAAAACTGTTTTAAACCATTTACACACAGCTGGATTCAAAAAGAAGCTCAATGTTTGGGTGCCACACCAATTAGCAGAAAAAACCAGTAAGGAAAGTAGTAAAGTCGGACTGGGCCGACTATATGATACCTTTCACCACTTTGGGTATATTGTACATATGTATCCATACAATTGTATGTCAATGTTTCCTCGAAGGAACATACTCTTCCTACAATCTATGTTAAATTTAATTTCAATTGGGCAGATTTAGAGTCGTCTGCGTACCATGGGACAGATTTATACAAAACGATAGGAAAATTGATACATACATGTGCGGCGTACCGAACCGCACTGTTAAAAATTGAATTTCAATCACACACCCGTTCGAAATACACATGGAAGCTATGGCTGCATCTGCACCAATTTCAACAAAACCCAATAAAGTCATTCAAGCCTCAATTTGATACGTTGTGCATAATGTCGTGTTAATCGCACAAACATTGAGAGTTTGGTGCACAATTTATGTAAAATCGGATGAAAATATAAATGGGAGCTATATCTAAATCTGAACCGATTTTCACGAAACTTAACACACATCATTCTACACTTAATTTAGTACGCTGTGCAAAATTTCGTGCAAATCGAAAGATGCACCATTTACCTCAAATCAGATGAAAATATATATGGGAGCTATATCTAAATCTGAAAATCGGATGAAAATATAAATGGGAGCTATATCTAAATCTGAACCGATTTTCACGAAACTTAACACACATCATTCTAGGCCTATTTCATTACGCTATGCCAAATTTCGTGCAAATCGAAAGATAAATAGGGACTTTGGTGCATCATTTGACATAAATCGGACGAAAATATATATGGGAGCTATATCTAAATCTGAACCGATTTTAAAGAAACTCAGCACACATCATTCTAGACTCAATTCAGTAGACTGTACAAAATTTCGTGTAAATCGAAAAATAAATAGGGACTTGGGTGCACCATTTGTCTTAAATCGGGCGAAAATATGTATGGGAGCTATATCTAAATCTGAACCGATTTTCACGAAACTTAACACGAATCATTCTTGACCTATTTCATTACGCTATGCCAAATTTCGTGCAAATCGGAAGATTTATAGCGACTTTCGTACACAATTTACATAAAATCGGACGAAAATATATATCTGAGCTATATCTAAATCTGAACCGATTTTAAAGAAACTCAGCACACGTCATTGTAGAGTTAATTCTGTACGCTGTGTCAAATTTCGTGCAAATCGAAAAATATATAGGGACTTTGGTGCATAATTTACATTAAATCGGACGAAAATATATATGGGAGCTATATCTAAATCTGAACCGATTTTAAAGAAACTCAGCACACATCATTGTAGAGTTAATTCAGTATGCTGTGCCAAATTTCGTGCAAATCGAAAAATATATAGGGACTTTGGTGCATAATTTACATTAAATCGGACGAAAATATATATGGGAGCTATATCTAAATCTAAACCGATTTTCACGAAACTTAACACACATCATTCCAGACTCAATTCAGTATGCTGTGCAAAATTTCGTGTAAATCGAAAGATAAATAGGGACTTTGGTGCATCATTAGTCTTAAATCGGGCGAAAATATGTATGGGAGCTATATCTAAATCTGAACCGATTTTTAGGAAACTTAACACACATCATTCTAGACCTATTTCATTACACTATGCCAAATTTGGTGCAATTTACATAAAATCGGACGAAAATATATATCTGAGCTATATCTAAATCTGAACCGATTTTCTGGAAACTTTCCACACATCATCCTAGCCTCACTTCAGTACGCTACGCCAAATTTCGCAAATCGAAGAACATATAGGGACTTTAGTACACCAATTACATTAAATCGGACGAAAATATATTTGGAACCTATATCTAAATCTGAGCCAATTTTCAGGAAACTTAACACATATCACTCTAGACATAATTTAGTACACTATGCAAAATTTAAATCAGAAGAAAAAATATATAGGAGCTATATCTAAATCTGAACCCAATTTCAATAGGGTTCGTCCTCGGGCCAAATATATGAGCTGTGCCCTATTTCATCCAATTCGGATTATTAATTCGACCTGTACTTTGTTTACAATATAACATGGATATACAGACAGACGGACGGACGGACGGACGGGCATACATATATCGACTAAGAAAGTGATTCTATGCTTATTCTCAAAAGGAACTTTTGCCTGTTACAAACATATGCACAAAGACATAATACCCTGTACCACAGTGTGGCGACGGGTATAAAAATATAAGGCCGAAGGAAGTATTTCCACATTAATATTTAAACATTCTATACAATCCCCAACAATGTGTACTGATGGGGTAATTATTATTCTAACTATATCTCCTCACATTATATTTAATATCTTCTGGACTTTTTTATATTTTACCATATTTCAATTTTTTAAATATTTCACCCATAACCAACTAATTACCTTGGTAATGTGATATCTATCAACAAAATGTCTAGTCTAACTTCCAACACCAATACCCATTCAATCCTAATCTTATCAAGCAGAAAAATCACAGCTGACATTGGAATACATATGACAACATTTCCTACATCCACCAAATTTCCCCGCAAGCTCCTGTCTTGCTTAATATCTGATAAATATTTGTAATTTGTTGTTGTTGCTGTTGCATCAGTAGTTCGCAGAATTCATTAAAAATAGTTTTGAGTCGTTTCTACATTTTTTGTTTTATTTTGCAGCCACTAATTATTCCAGCATCACCTGCTGGCAGCTGTTGTGTATAGAAATCCTGTTTACCAAAGTGAACAAAATCGGTTCGGTTATTATAAATTATGTGATTTTGAACACAGTTTTAATTAAAGTTTTCCCTTTCAAAAGAGAACGACGACGATGGGAAGACGAAAAGATGACTGAGACGTAGGAGCTGTAGTTGCTAATGCGTTGTTAGTGCGTGAGTGTGTGTGAATCTAAGGGATATGGGATGTAGAAGCTGTTGTGGGTCGGATACCTTATTGCTTGAGTTGCTACTTTTAGTTGTGTTGTGTTGGGTTTTCACTGTTGTGGTACACATATATTTTTCGGTAAAAACCCAGGTGTAGAAAATGTTTGTTCAGTTCACAACATTGCCGTTTTTCAATGTTTGTTTGTGTGTATGTTATGCTTGTGTGTGCTTCATTCATTATATACTGACATACATTAACAAACACTCCCTTGCCATTATGTTTGTATGTTCCACTCTCTCTGTTTGTGTCTCCTCCCCCCCCCCCCCCTAACCATCCCCTGGAGGCAAAGCATCTCCTCCCTTTTGACCCAGTAAACATTCGACATGCGGCTATAGGACTGTTAACTATTCGGGGTAATATATCTGCTTCCATTGAACAGTGGTTTGGGATTAATGAAGATATTTAATGAGAAATATTTATTTGAAAGTTTTTAGGAAGATGATAAAATTGCAGAAATATAACGCGACCGCATACGTCAGTTCTGATATCCCCCACCATATGGTGGAGTGTATAAATGGAACATACATGAATTTTTCTGTGACAAAAATTAATATATATTAGGTTGGGGAAAAATAAATCCATTATTTTTATATGAACTTTAGGACGTTATTTAACATGCTTCGGAATGTCCGATTTGGATTTTGTTGTATGACTTTTTGATATTTTAAAGGTAAGTTCATAATGCCTCTCCCTCAGAGAAGTCCTGCTCTCTATTTGCAAAAGAACTCTAGTAGTCTATGTTCACAATCCTCCCTAGATACCAATTTTTTATCATTAAAGAAATTTTGCAATGCAAGAAAAATATAATAATCGCTTGGTGCCAAGTCCGCACTGTATGGCGCATTTAAAACTTCCCAATCAAGCTTCTGAAGTTTCTAGCGAGTCACTGTAGATGTGTGTGGCCTGGCGTTGTTCTCATCTAAAACGACATCTCCCTGTTGTCCAATTCTGACCCTTTCTGGTAAATTGTTGTCTTCAAACGGGCCAGTTGTTGACAGTAGTGATCAGAATTTAGCGTTTGGCCATATGGAAGGAACTCGTAATAAATAATCCCCTTCCAGTTCACCAAATGCATAGCAGAATCTTCCTGGCCGTTAGTCCTGGTTTGGCCACCGTTTGAGGTGCTTCACAGCTCTTTGACCACGATCGTTTTCGCACAGGATTATTGTATATGATCCATTTCTCATCTACAGTCACCATCCGTTTAAGAAATGAGTCTGTCGCATGTCCTGTTTGGCCAAGGCTTCGCAGATGGAAATTCGATCCATCCTATAGTTTTCTGTAAATTGGTATGGCACCCAAACATCGAGTTTTGAATCCAACCTTGTGTAAATGGTTTTAAATTGTTTTATGGTCGATTTTTAAATCCTGGGCGATGTTACTATTACTAACATGCCAGTCAACTGCGTACATTTCTTCGATTTTATCGACATTTTCGACGAACGGTCTAAGGGATTTCTTTTTCCCCAACCTAATCTATATCCTTGATCATAATAAAATTCTATTTCAATTTGGGCATCCCTTTGATACAGGGTATTATGTCTTTGTGCATATGTTTGTAACAGGCAAAAGGAAACGGGATAGACACATGGTTCCTTTTGAGAATATGCATAGAATCACTTTCTGAGTCGATTTATGCATGTCCGTCCGTCCGTCCGTTGATGTTCAATTGTAAACAAAATACAGGTCACATTTATAACTCGATTTGGATGAAATTTGGATATAGCTCCCATATATATTTTCGTCCGATTTATTTAGATTTACACGAAATTTTACACATAAAAATCGGTTCAGATTTAGATATACATTTTATGTAAATGGAGCAAAGCCCCTATATTTATTTCGATTTGTACAAAATTTTGGTATACTGATGGTGATGATGTAAATGGTGCACCAACGCCTCTATATTTCATTCGGTTGGCACGAAATGTAGCATGGCGTAGTTAATTGAGTCTAGAATGATGTGTACTAAATTTCGTGCAAATCGGTTCAGATTTAGATATACCTCCCATATATATTTTTGCCCGAGTTTATGTAAATGGCTCACCACGGCAACTATATTTATTTCGATTTACACGAAATTTTGCATGACGTACTGAAATGAGTCTGGAATGATGTGTGCTACGTTTCGTAAAAATCGGTTCAGATTTATATATAGCTCCCATATATATTTTCGTCCCATTTCATGTAAATAGCGCATCAAAGCCTCTATATTTCTTTCGATTTGCAGGAAATTTCGTATAGCGTATTGAATTGAATCTGGAATTAAGTGTGCTAAGTTTCGTAAAAATCGGTTCAGATTTAGATATAGCTCCCATATATATTTTCGTCCGATTTTAAGTAAATGGTGCGGTAAATACTCAAAACTAGTTCGATTGACACCACATTTTGCAAAACGTACTGAAGTTAATATAAACCAGTGAGCGGAGCAGTACAGTCTGACGGGGCCAACCATATTATACCCTACACAACTACCACGAAAAGCAAACTTTCTGCGGTTCTATATTCTGAGCCTAGGCAATATTTCGTGATATTTTTACCCTTTTTACCGATTTTAATTTTTTTTCTTGAAGTGAATTTTACGCCCTAAAATAAAAAAATGGTCACTTTAGGTTTTGGTTGATTTGACCCTTGGAATATTGACCGATCATTTGGTCAGATCTCCTTCACTTTGTAAAATATGTGATGTTCTGCATATAATAATTGCCTCTAGAGCGACTAGAAAATCTGACAAAATTAAAATTTTTGGTTCATTGCACCCCTTGAATGAAATCTCAACTTCACCGAAAACTATAGGCGTCGTCCTTGACTATAATCGGAACTTCATGTACAATAATGGTATTACTATACACATAATCAAATTTACCTAATTACGTATAACTCCCACATCAGAGTAAATATAGCCATATAATCGGTATCAATTTTCTCGGGAGTATGCGCCCCAGAATAAAAATGTTGTAATTTTTCACACAAAAATCAGGGTCTATTTGAAACATCTCGCGATGTTTGGACCACAATTGCCGTCTCTGGAACGACCAGAAAAACCGACAAAAATTTGGTATTTGGTCCATATCATCCCTTAACTATAACCCGATCTTTACCAAAAACAATAGGGGTCTTTATTGGCCAGAACCCATCCTACATGCAAAATTTCGTGAAGATTGGTCCATAACTATGGACAGTATTATAATGGACAGACGGACGGGCGGACACACGTGTATAGATCGACTCAGCTAGTCGCGATGTTTGGACCACAATTGCCGTCTCTGGAACGACCAGAAAAACCGACAAAAATTTGGTATTTGGTCCATATCTCATCCCTTAACTATTAACCGATCTTTACCAAAAACAATAGGGGTCTTTATTGGCCAGAACCCATCCTACATGCAAAATTTCGTGAAGATTGGTCCATAACTATGGACAGTATTATAATGGACAGACGGACGGGCGGACACACGTGTCTAGATCGACTCAGCTAGTCGAGATGTGACTATCGGTATGCTTAAAGGTGGGTCTAGGAACAATGTCCTAGAATTGTGCACCAATTAATCAACCCTGTCCAAAGCTAGTTAAAAATTGGGGCAAGAATATGTAATGTGTTGCCGGCAGCACATATTACAATGTTTTCACTTGCAGGCTACTAACCCAAGTAAATGTTTGTTTTAATTTGACCCATATAAATTTCATTTCATTCGACGTCACTGTGCATCATTAAAAACCTTAGAAAGAAAACCCCAATCCCCACACCGCATACCCAGACACACAAGTGCACAAGCATACGAGCACGCACACACGGCCATTCACAAAAGCAGCAACAAGGCAAAAAGGACGGAAGGATATACCGTTGAACAATCCTTATGTCGTCTGGAGGCAAAATTGTACGGTTAGTTGAATTGTTCAAAAAAAAAAACATTTAACGAAGGTATGGATGGAGTGGCTGGCAACTTTCACTTTTCAATGTTAAATTTTAAAGAGGACATACGAACAAACATTAAACAACAACAACTAAGAAAGGTAAACTAAACAAATCTAAGGAATAAACATGGTTTGAAGTCTTTATTTATTTTATTTTTTTTTTTTTTTGTTGCCATGGGGATATTTTTGTAGGGGGGAGGGTGTGTTCGTTTATGAAACTTACCTGGATTGTTTGTCTGTACCATTTTCATGATGTTAATTTTGTTGGAACTTGTTTTTTGCTTTCTTTAATAATTAATTTTTCTTAAATTTTTTCTTAATTTTTTGCAATTGTTTTGTTTTTCACAGATTTTTTTCTTTTTTGGCGTTTTGTATTTTTTTTTATTTTTAATTGGAGCAATAAACAATTGTTGCTTTATTTGGCACACTTTTCCTTAAATATGTTTTTCTTTAAAAGTTCACAACATCTTTTTCTCAATTCAAGATTTTCTTTTCTTCACTTCAAAGACTTTTTCCTTTGGTTTAGAAAAAATACACTTTTTTGCTTCCTTGCTTTAGGCTGACTTTAATTTGAATGCCATCTACTAAAACATCTACTTTTTTCACTACTTCTTTACAATTCAGTGAATATTTCTTGGGAGATTTTCATCAGCGTACGCCACTACTGCGAATTGAACGTCTTAACCGTTTTAACTCTCGCCAGCAACTGTTAATGGGCCACATAAAGTTACCGTATTGTTGACTCTGTTTTGGAGTTTATGTCCCTGTTTTTGTTGTTGCTTGAACAATAAATTCCTGTGTTGTTAACGTCAACGCATAATCAGTACTCACAAAGGCTCTCTCTCTCACTCTCTATCTATCTCTGTGTGAAATTCAACGGTTTGTAATGATGAGACAGAGAGAGAGTAAAGCAAAGTATTCTCTCATTTCTCCGTTATATTTTGTGTGTTACGGCTTGCCTATGATTTCTTCCTCCTATAGTGAAACAGGGAGTTCGGCCCTTTTGCCTCTCTTACTCTCACACAATGCCACATGTGCGTTTGTGAGTATGGCTATGCAAACAACGTTTGTTTACATTTTTATACTGCTGCGGAGAAGAACATCACACAAATAATACATATACACACTCACAGTGATGCCATTGTGAGCCTGTGCTTTTATGATGGATATTCCCAACCACACACCCCACCACTCAAATGCTCAACATATTTTACCATCGACAACCGCATACCAATAATATTTGTTGCTTTATCAATGCTCTGGTTTGTTGGTTGATTGAATAGTTAGATGGGATGGTCGTTTGTTTGTTTGCTATGCTTGTATGTCAGCCTGCTTGTTGAGCTCTTTGTTTTGACACAGTTTGTTTTTTAATGACCGTAAAGAGCACATACTTTGTGTGTGAGAGAGAATAACGACATGAAAATGAAAACATTTTGGAAATTGAGTTGTTCCTCATATTTTGTTTACAAATTGAGTACAGTGGGACAAAATGAAGCAAACTTAACTTATAAAAGAAATATTGGGATTAAATTAAGTCTGCAAGTATATTTGTAAATCTTTTAAATGGAAAATGAAGGCAGAAACTTCAAAATACTTAATTTCCTGTCAGGAGGACTCTTAACCATGATAAACTCAAATACCAAATCAGACAAACTCAGGTTTAATATATGGATTGTGTGTTCATAATATCAAAAGAAGGACGGAAACTTTATAGGGGTACATTCGAATATATTCCAAAATATTGACACCGAATTCTTAAATTTGTCACAAAATTATACTAAAAATAATAGATTATTATATTTGAAATCTGGTATTATAGCTTTGTAGGTTGGGTTCGCCCCAATGAAGACCCCTATTGTTTTTGCTAAAGATCGGTTAATATTTAGGGGATGAAATGGACCAAATACTTAATTTATGTCTGATTTTCTGATCGCTCCAGAGGCCGCAATTATGGCCCAAATTACAATTTTTTACATGAAGAAGGGGATCGGGCCAAAGAATAAGCATGCCTGTTTTGATAAAGATCAGTAAATATTTAGCGGGTCAAATGGACCCTGATTTTGTGTGAAAAATTACAAAAATTGTGTTCTATGGCGTATATAATTGCTCCAGAAGGATATAGATACGAGAAGTTGATAGTATATGCAAGATGAGTTGTTGACCTTTAAATTGATACTAATTATATAGTCGTATGTACTGGGATGTGGGAGTTACACTTAAATATTTACAGGTGCTTACGCATTCAGACATTATTTAGTAACCCATTACCACACTAGGGCGGAAATATAGCACTGATCGCTTTGAAATTTTCCATGAGGTTCCAGTAATGGTCAAGGACAACGCCTATAATTTTCGGTTATAATCAGATAACACTTTCGGGATGAAGAGGACCGAAAACTTTTTTGTTTTTTTTTTTTTTTTCGAGTTGATCTATAGGCCACAAATATAAACCGACCATCACAACACCACCCATGGTGAAGGGAATCTGGACAAGTAATTAGAGGGGCGGCTGTACTGAAAATTAGTAATATTTTTTGACCTCTGGTCGGTCAAGAGGGTGCAAATATAGCGAAATATTGCCTAAACTTAGAATATATAACCACAGAAAGTTAGATTTTCGTGGAAGTTGTGTAGGGTATCATATGGTCGGCCCCGTCCGACTATACTGCTCCGCTCACTGGTTTTTGTTTTAATTTTTTTTTTTTTGTTTTGTTTAGAGACAGACCCATGTTGTTTAGAGACATGTCCATGTTAAATTGTAAACAAAGTACATGTCGCATTTATAATCCGAATTGGATGAAATTTGGCATAGGTCACTTATTTGGCTCTAGGACGAACCCTATTGAAATTGGGAAAAATCGGTTCAGATTTGGATATAGCTCCCTTATATATTTTCGTCCGATTGAAGGTAAATGGTGTACCAAAGTCCCTATATAACTTTCGATTTGTACGAAATTTGGCATTCTAGAATTATGTGTGTTAAGTTTCGTGGAAATCGGTCCTGATTTAGATATAGCTCCCATATATATTTTCGTCCGATTTAATGTAAATGGTATACCAAAGCCCCTATATATTTTTGGATTTGAACGAAATTTGGCATAGTGTAATGAATTCTAGAATGATCAGTGGTGATTTTCGGGAAAATCGGTTCAGATTTCGATGTAGCTCACATAGGTATTTTCGTCCGATTGTATGTAAATTGTGCCCCAAAGTCCCTATATATCACTCGATTTGCACGAAATTTAGCATAGCGTACTGAATTAAGTCTATAATGATGTGTGTCAATTTTCCTGAAAATCGATCCAGATTTAGATATAACTCCCATACATATTTTCGTCCGATTTAATGTAAATGGTATACTAAAGCCCCTATATATGTTTCGATTTGCACGAAATTTTGCGTGGGGTACTGAATTAAGTCTAGAATGATGTGTGTTAAGTTTCTCAAAAATCGGTTCAGATTTATATGTAGCTCCCATATATAGTTTAGCCCGATTTTAGGTAAATGGTGCACCAAAAGTCCCTATATATGTTTCGATTTGCAAGAAATTTGGCATATCGTACTGAATTAAGTCTATAATGATGTGTGTCAATTTTCCTGAAAATCGGTCCAGATTTGTATATAGCTCCCTTATATATTTTCGTCCAATTTAAGGTATATGGTGTATCAAAGTCCCTATATATCTTTCGATTTGCACGAAATTTTTCAAAGTGTACTGAATAAAGTCTAGAGTGATGTGTGTTAAGTTTCGTGAAAATCGGTTCAGATTTAGATATAGCTCCCATATATATTTTCGTCAGATTTTATGTATATGGTGCATTAAAGTCCTTATACATCCTTCGATTTGAACTGTAATTAATATATATATATATATATATTAATATCTGGCAAGTTTCGTTGAAACCGTTTCGGATTTAGATATAGCTTCTACATATAGAAGCTAGCTTCTACACATTTGTATCCAATTTCATATTACTTGTCCTTTAAAGATGAGACGTCTGTTATTATGTTATATGATTCAGATATCGCGTGTGTTGGTTTTATAACATAGAAAAATTGGCTAGTTATTATTGAGCGTTTTTAAGCCTCCTTATCTTTGATCCATATTTTGCATAGTCTGATTTTAGGTACATTGAAAGTAGTAACAAATACCCTATAAATTGCCTTTAATTCGGTATATAATGTAGGGTAAGGAACTTCTCGGTAAATTGTCAGTATAGTATCACTTTATGGTATATGCCCCACATAATGGTAGTCTAGTTGGTCCCGCCGCTCCTTCAAAATATGTTTTTCAAGATTTTCGCGTATTTTCCTCAAAATTTTCTTTCATAAAATCCTTCCCACTTCAATTACAGATAACTGAAAGAAATTTTTAGTCAAATCGGTCCCTCCGTTCTCAAATTGATGAGTTACTATAAGTTTTTTACATAATTTTTATAAGTAGATTTAAATAAATTTTACATCAATTTGGTAAGTTATTTTTTTTTGTTTGACTCTCACGCGCTATTCACGAAAACAGGTTAAGTATGAATTGGTCTCGGAATACTTAACGTCGATTAAGCACCCAATCTCTAATCGGGCAAAACGCAAAGAGTTTAGCGATCACGAACATACACGTAATTTTTGTATATATAGAGATTGTATTGTGTTTTGCCCAGAAGATATGCAATTCAACGGCGTTCTCAGATACTCCAGGTACTCCTAAAATAATTAAAGACGATGGACCACTTGAAGCGAGGTATATTTCGAATTTGGCTTTTGAAACAATGTGCCAATATGGAGAATTTCGTCACAAAATCTTCTGCAATAATGAAGCTAAGTTTGTTTTCATCAGTAAGCAAAACAACACTTTTACAAGCCGATGATGCCGTATATTATTGCTACCTAAAAATTTGACAATTTTATGGTAGGAAAAAACCAATAGAATTTAAATCCCAAACAAAATAATTGATTAGTTAGATTGTGGCCAAAAATTAAATGTTCAAATATACGTTCTCTGGTGCGTATGATGAATATTATTTTTGTAATGACATTTTAATACGTATACGCACTCAATGGATGATAATTTATCCTATTAATATCCTCGACCATAAGATGGAGCGCATATAGAATTTGGCATTCCTTTTGCAACATCTCGAAATATTTATCGGGGACCCTAGTAATTATATAAAATGTCTGGATCGAAATAAAATTCTATGTCGATGTATATCTGTTGTAATATTGTAGGTAGAGATTTAAAATTTACACATGCATTACTCCTAAGATTTTTATACCCTACACAACTATGTCGTCAGGGTATTATAGCTTTGTGCAGCCCCAAGAGTTTGTAACGCCGCTAAATATTGGTCCTAGACCCATCTTTAAGTATACAGATCGTCATATTTCGACTAGCTGAGTCGATCTAGACATGTGTGTCCGTCCGTCTGTCCATTATAATTTGTAAACACGATACAGGCCACAGTTTTGGACCAATCTTCACGAAATTTTGCATGTAGGTTGGATTCTGGCCAATGAACACCCCTATTGTTTTTGGAAAAGATCACTTAATATTTAGGGGATGAAATGGGCCAAAAACTTTATTTTTGTCCGTTTTTATGGTCGCTCCAGAGGCTATAATTATGGCCAAACATCGCGAATTTTTGCATGGAGGTCAAAGAATAAGCATGCCTGTTTTGATAAAGATCGGTCAATATTTAGCGGGTAAAAAGGACCCTGACTTTTGTGTGAAAAATTACAAAATTTGTATTCTATAGCGTATAGATTTACCCATGAAGGACATAGTCCCGAGAAGTTGATAGTATATCCAAGAGGAGTGGTTGACCTTTCAACTGATACCAATTTTATGGTTGTATGTACTCGGATATGGGAATTACACTTACAAATTTACCCGATGGTGAAAATATTTCGCTTTGAAATTTTTCATGAGGTTCCAGTTATGGTCAAGGACAATGCCTATAATTTTCGGTGATGACCAGATAATAATTTTGGGATGAAGTGGACCGAAAACATAATTTTTTGTGTTTTTTTTCTATTCGATCTATAGGCCACAATTATAAGACGAACATCACAACCCACGGTGAAGTGAATATGAACAAGTAGTTAGAAGGACTGTACTAAATATTAGTAATAATTGGAAAATATGTCAGTGTAAGGAAGAGGTGCTTTTGGCCTCTTATCGGGAAAGAGGGTAAAGCTATCACGAAATATTGTCCAGGCTCGGTATAAAACTTCGCAGAAAGTTTGAGTTCTGTGGTAGTTGTGTAGGGTATCGTATGGTCGGCCCCGTCCGACTATACTGCTCCGCTCACTGGTTGGTATTGCAAATGAGATATATCGGTCCTAAAATACGTGGTTAGACAGCAATTGTAAAAAAAATATAGTTAGTACAAGACCCCGAGATCAGTAGCGAATTTCTCGAAGGCCGCCCTAGAGAACTTATCCACTTGTAGAATTCTGTAGAATACTCGACTTCCCCCAGAATTCTTCCAGGTGTTCTTACTTAAATACCTATTAAGAAAACTGACAGTCATCATTCATGAACATCAGCATACCGTACTCATCCTCAGCTTATTAGAACTCTTCCTCAATCCAATGTTAAATAAAAGACATACATAATTTTTTGTTTGTTTTCTTTATAAACAATAACATATATTTTTCCCATTGATTTCGTTTTGTTTTTTTTTTTTTTAATTTTTTGTTTATAATATATAATATATTTATAATATGTATGCACGTTTGTTTATGGTATATAATAATATATATATATATATATATAATATTTTGTTTTTCTTTTTCTCTAAATTTATTGTATATAATTGATTTTTATATATAGATGTAGTTTTTGTATTTTTGTCACAATGTTTTCTTAATTTTTTTTTATTTTTTTCAACTAATATTGCATATATGCAATACATGTATGTGTATATATATTTTTAATATATGAATGAATATTCTATGTTTTATGCATTTTTTATTGTTGTTTTTTTTCTAGTATTCAATACTATTCATTCATGTATACAATTTATTTTTATATCAGGTTGTTAGTATGCTGTTTGGTTGGTTAGGTCGGTATGTATGTAAATATGTGTTGTATATATGGTAATTTCCTGCTATATGGTATATATATTTTAGGTAGTTATGTTCACTATATATGTTCATGTTTAGTTTTTTGTTTTTTTTTCTTTTTTGGTATATAAAACTTGATTTTGGTTTTTCATTATTTATTAATATCGTTTACTTTTATGTTTATATAAATTTTGTTTTGTTATTAAATATATTGCAACTCATACATAAATATTTCTACATTTGTTATTTGTTGTAAATAAGATAGACTCTAACAAGAAACACATTGTTCTGGTTTTTGTTGTTTTCATTTGCTTAATTTTTTTCGCTTTACTCCCTTTAATATTTTGTGGTTTTAATTTATTTGTTTTTTTCGTTTGGAATACTGAAACTCTTCAGGTTACTTGTCACATTTTATGTTGTCAATTTGTGGTTTTGTGGGTTTAATTTTTTTGTTCGGATAAAAAACATCAAATGATTTGAAAAAACAACAATAGAATTTAAATTCAATAGAATTTAAATTCATAACAAAATAATAAAAATTAAAGAAATTAAATTAACGAGTTACAAATTAAATGGTCCTTTGGTGCGTATGATAAATATTATTTTTTGGTAATGAAATTTTAATACGTATACGCACTATATTCTACAGCACACAGAAAGGCACCCAAAGATGGGACGCATATAGAATTTAATATTCAGTTTCCAACACCTCGAAATATTTGTCAGGGACCCTATTAAATATATTCTATATTCTTGATCGAAATGTCGATGACGATGTCAATTTAGTCATGTCCATATGTGGCAATATTGATAGATTGATAGATGATAGATTGAGCTTTAAAATTTTACACACACATTATTACCAAAACTCCAAAGATGTTTGGTATTGCAAATGGGATATATGGGTGTGCATTTTGGTTTTGCTCCCTTATAGTGGTACCACACCATTATCAATAGTTTAATGGCTTAAAAAGCGTTTTCCAATCACAGTCGCTGTAAATTGGCATGGTTATGCATATTCTGCGTTAACTATGTTGAATATAAATACATATTTTGATATCATCCCTGTATGTTGATCCCGCCTTTTTCGTCTTCGAAGAAGAATAACGTTTTTGTATAGACTCCATATGAATGTTCCACCCTATTTTGAATATCTTGTTGTTGATAAAGACCTTAAATAATAAGACGAGATAATGAGATAATTTGAAGGGTTTCCCCGAGTTTTTTCCACCGATTGTATTTTGAATTACTAGCTCTGGGAGAACAAAAATCGCCTTTGTTAAAATTTTTCGATGTGAGTACATTTTTCAATATAGTCTTCCATATAATGGCGTCTGTCATTTTGGCTGTTTTAAGCATTTTTTTTCTTACAGAAATGGGAGTAATACTTACACTTTTTGAAAGGAAACATCCTTTTAGAAAATTTTCGCAATGCGTCCAAGTTTTGACATATCCAACATATTTTCGGTATTTAGAAGGTTTCGACCAACTTTCTCATCGAAGTGGTTGTAATTTGGGATTCCGGGTGTTTGGGGGGTGAAAAGAATGTTTGTCGAAAATTTAAAATTTTCTGTGTTGACACAGACCTCATATCATGGTCCAGGTCTTACTCCAATTTTCGGTATTTTGGAGATTTTCCAGGTTCAGCCGAAGCGACGGCAATTTTAATTCCTGGTTCAATGTTTTGCCATTTTCATTTTCGGTACTTTATACGTATTTTCTCAGTGAAGTGGTTGTTACTTGGCATTATGCTTAAGGGGGAAGCATTTTTGTAGAATTTTTTACATATGGGTCCATGTTTTGTTATATTAACCATATAACAAAACATACCTCATGATGTCGACATTTTGGAGATTTGCCACCAAAGTGTCTGTAATTTCACATTCTGGGTTCTTAGAGAGTAATAAACGAGATTATGAGGTAATTTGGAGGGGAAAAAGGTGCTGTCCCTTTTCGGTGCTGCCCTTTGTATAAAATGTTCGATATAGGTCAACGGTTTGACATAGCCTTCTATATTTTGGTAATACTGGCTCTTAGAATGTAAAAATATCTTCTCCGAAAAATTCCACTTAATTTTCTGTAGTTTAAATCATCTTGATAATTTTCAATGCCATAGTGCCCATATAAAGGCAACGACCGATATAAAAAATAATCAGGTCCAGCCGATTTTAACAAAATTAATACTTGCTTTCGTTTTTTATTTGAAAATCATTTACAAAGGCTTATTGTTGTTGTAGCAGTGGTAAATGTAGTTTTTTTTTCGGAACATGGATGCATCAACCGCTGCTATTTTCAATAGATGTAGCCACAGATTTTCTGGAGTATCTTGAGTAGACCTGGCGGGGTAATTGAATAAAACAAGAGTGGCATGCTGGCCTATATAAGGTGCTTCCTGCAGCTACTTCCATTGGATCTAACTACTGATCTTCTGGAGTATGTTGAGTAAACTTGGCGGATATTTTGGACATAAACTCTGCACATTATCATCAATCCATGCCCAAAACTAAATTCCAACCTGATCGAAAAACTGTGGATCTATCTCACTGAACCAATCAAACCGGTATTGCAACGAAAGCTTATTGCTATGCTGACATGATGGTAAGGTTACTTCTCCATTGTGTAACAGTAGTGTTCTCCAATTTCACTGGCCTGGTATATCTGGCCTATCACTTTCATATCTGACCTACCACTTTCTAAAAAGTAAATAAGGGCTCCTTTTCTGCGCCCCAAGCACTGCCAAGAAACGACTTGAGGACCTTATTCCTATTTTTGTTGTTTATGGTAGATAGATGTGACCACCGTGAACGATTTAAAAAGTTGTCGAATATGACCCCGAAAAAGGGTGGGCTAGCTAATTATGGAAATTTTCCTCGTTAGGAATGTAAACCGTTGTTATTTGGAGGCACCCTGATAGAATTTTCATGGCTGACAGGTATGAATAATTGTTCATTGTGTTGTATTAGTATTTATCGACCCTATTGGCACGACATATTTGGCCTCAGAAGTTTTATTTGATAAGAGGTCAACCTGAGAAAGTTTCCTTGTCAGAGCCGCAAGTGTTGCAGGTAAACACCTGAGAATCCTGTCTCTAAGTTTTATTCAACGCAGATAACAACGATTTAACATTCCTCAATTCCTATTGGGCAAGAATTGACGGCTCGATACATGTCTCACATGTATCCCTATGGAGGCAATCCATTCATGTTGCAACATTTTTGAATTTGGGTATCAGGAATCAGAATGGAATCAGAACCAGATAATCCTTAACCAATAGTATGAGTTTTGTTGCTACAAGAACGATTTGACTGGACCAAGCCAGTTGTGGTTGAAATTCAATCCGAAAGTATCCCTAATGCTGGAGAAGAATAATGACTCCAAAGTCTTCACTATTGCCGACAAAACTGAGATCAGACCTTTGCTGGCATCTTTACCTGGCGATAACATTCTATTCATTGCCTAGGCAGCGGGAAAACGGGACTCTAATCAGACAATTGACTCAGGGCACCGTATCACCATAGAAATTCTAATTATAGGTTATTTAACGTTAAGGATGAAACTTTCAACAGTACCTATCGTAAACTGTGATGATAACTATTTGGCGGGAAAAATATCTTCTACGAATTCTATTACATTTCGTCGTTAAATTTGACTAAGATCCGATTCATCATTCTTTCCAGGCTTCGAGAACGACATTATTTAAGGTGCCCTAATCATTTATTACTGGGTATGGTATCAGAAAGACAATTAAAATGTTTATAAGTAATAACAAATTTTTAAAAATTTAAATTAAAATATTTAATTAAACGAATAAAATTACAATACATTGTGATTTGCATCATTTTCAACATTTATAAAAATAACTCTAAACTCTTTACATTTTTTATAAAAATGTTATCATTGTTTTTAGTTTTTTTTTTGTTAGTAATATATTTTGTTGTTTGTATAAAAAACATAATAATTTTCTTTAGACTTAGTTATAAATATTATTTGTGTAGTTGCATCTCTTTTTCATCTCCATCGTCGTTGGTATGTATGTATAGTTATATATGACTGTTTGTTTGTAAATAATATTTTCGCATTTTCTTTTAAAATAGTTTATTTTCCTTTTTAAATATATAAACATAACATGTAATTATTACAATTTATTTTACTTGTATAAAAAAGCAACAGATTTTCACATTCAAATATAAATATTATTTTGTTTTTTTTTTTTTAATTTCCTTGCACTTTAGTTGTCGTTTATAAATATATTATAGTTTTTAATTGCATCTATGATTTTTCTTTTTGTTTTTTTTTTTCATAAATTTTGTATAGATTTTAGGTACACAATTATTATTTTTTGTAACAAACAATAACAATATGTCACAATTTACACTAGGCAATTGTAATCATCGAAAATTTCATTTATAAACTGAGAATAGTAGCGAGTAAACTTGCCTAATGTAAATCGTAACTAAAATTTTTAATTTTTTTGTTTTTTTTTCATAAATAAAAATTTTTGCAAAATTTCAAATGAAAATTAATTTAATAATTTTGCAAAAAAATGTACTTTTGAAGCTCTATTTAAAAAAATAATATTTACCATTTAATAATATTTTTTTCTTTTTCATAAACACATTTTTTGTAAAATTTCTAATGAAATCAGATTTAATTGTTTTGCAAAAAAAAAATAGTATTCTTTAGAAGCTCTATATAAAAAATGATAATATTTACCATTTAATAAGATTAAGTTTTGAACCATTAAATTCTTAATACTTTTTGTCCACTAAAAACTAGCAACATATAAATATGGCGAATTTTTGTACAGTATATTTTGCATTATTGCAAACATTTGAAATAAAAAAAATAGAAAATAGTTCTGATATATTTTTTAGAAATATGAAATATATAAAATATTTTTTCTTTGGTAAATGGAGCAAAAATTAGCATTTCGTTTTGAAAAAAATCTAATATATTATTAAAATCCATAGAGGTTTTTAAATGGGGTACAAAATGGGTAGAGAACAATTCAAAAATTGTTTAAGATATATACGATTTATGGAGTGAGCATCAAGAGAGATCTTGAGTATTTTGAAGTCGCCTCAAACGTCTTCAAGTTTATAGGATCAGTGTTTTTACAACTTTAGGACGAAAGTGGTACAAAACTGTCCAAATTCAATCGGAATAGATACCCATTAATATTTAAATTGATGTGTAATTACTGAATAAATTACTACGAAATTTTTAATGTCCTAGCGTTATTTTCCAACTAATATGGCACTGTGGATTATAAAATTCAAGTTTAGGTAAAAAAATTAAGTTTTTATACCCTTCGCAATGGGGAAGACAATCAATATATCTAAAATTAATGGGGGCTCCTATTAATATTAATCGCAGAAAAAAAGAGTGGGGTTAATAATGTTTTGTGCACATATGTGGTGATACCTTTATGAGAACCAAAAATACCAAATTTGATTAAAAAACATTTCAAAACTCCCCACTTAGGGAGACATCATATTACCCTTAAACGTGGATCAACATTAAAAATTTTAGTACGAAAATATTAACAATTTTTGGTATCGATTACTGGGGGGGGGTACCATTATATTTATATCCTTCACCACACTGTGGTACAGGGTATTATGTCTTTTTGCATAGGTTTGTAACAGGCAAAAGAAAAGGAGGCAGACACAGGGTTCTTTTTGAGAATAAGCATAGAATCATTTTCTAAGTCGATTTATGCATGTCCGTCTGTCAGTCCATGTATTCGTGTGAACAAAATACAGGTCGCATTTATGACCCGATTTAGATGAAATTTGACACATCTCTTTTGTTTTGTCCAAGGACGAACTCTATTGAAATTGGAAAAATCAGTTCAGATTTAAATATAGCTCCCATATATATTTTTGTCCAATTTTAACAAAATGGTGCATCAATACAGCTTACTGAAATAGGTCCATATTGAGGTATTCGAAGTTTTGTTAAAATCGGTTCAATTGTATATATATCTCCCATATATATTTCTACCAGATTTTAAATAAATGGTGCACCAAACTATCAATATTGGTCCGATTTAGACAAAATTTTACACAGCGTATTGGATTAGGAAACCAAATTAGATTTAAATATAGCCCCATATATAGTTTCCTCCGATTTTATGTAAATGGTACACCACAGTCCCTATATATTTTTCGATTTGCAGAAAATTTCACATAGCGTACTGATTTGAGCATGGGATGATATGTGCTAAGTCTTGTAAAAATCGGTTCAGATTTAGATATAGCTCCCATATATAGTTTAATCTGATTTAAAAGAAATTATGCACCAAATTCTCTATATATCTTTCGATTTGCACGAAATTTGGCATAACGTACCGAATTAAGTCTAGAATGATGTGTGCTAAGTTTCGTAAAAATCGGTTCAGATTTAGATATAGCTACCATATATATTTTCGTCCGATTCTATGTATGTATTACTTTCGATTAGCGCGAAATTTAGCATGGCGTACTAAAAAAAAACTCTAATGATGTGTGCTAAGTTTTGTGAAAATCGGTTCAGACTTAGATATTGCTCCCATATATATTTTCGTCCGATTTTAAGTAAATAGTGCACCAAAATCCCAATGCTTGTCCGATTGAGGCAATATTTCCCACAGCGTATTTAATTAGGTACAGATTGATGTTTGCGATGATTTTTTGGAAATCGATTCAGATTTAGATATAGATCCCATATAAATTTTCGTCCGATTTTATGTGAATGGTGAACCAAACTCTTAATGTTTGTCCGACTGAGAAAAAATTTTACACAGCTTACAGAATTAGGTCCAAAGTTTTGTTGAAATTGGTTCAGCTACATATTTGGTGGAAAAATAATTAAAACAATTATAGTTGAAATTTAGCTCCTGGGTGACGTTACCACTGCAAACATGCCAGGCAACGTCAATAATTTTTCCGATTTTATTAACATTTTCGACGACCGGCCTACATGTTCAAGTTGCATCTTTAACATCAAAAATTCCTGAACGGAATCTACGAACCAACCGAAACCAATTGCACATTATTGGCTGTTACAGTATCGAAACCTTAAAACCATTCACAATTTTAGCCGCTTTGCTGAGAAATGCACCCTTCCAGCGAGCATAAATCTGAAATTGTTTGAATGAAACTTTTCGAGAAATCTATCAGTACAGCCATCTGCCGAAAAAAATGTGGATTTTTTTTCTTCAACCTAACATTTTCGACCGACCCTTCAACCGGCCGGTCTGCATAGTGTGCTGTGCTGCAGCAAATCGAATGTAAACTCAAACATGCTAGTTGACTTTAAACCATTTTACATAAATCTGTCCCATAGTACACAAACGGTTATAAATCTACCCGAATGAAATGAATAGCAGATGGACCGATGTTAATCGGTTCTCATATAGTTAAAGATCACATATTTAAGTTCTTCTAATCTCATGTCAACGTTCCTCTAAAAATGCGACGTCTGTCAGGATAAATATATTGAATATGTCCAAAGTGGTGAAGGGTATCATATAGTCGGCCCCGTCCAACTACTTTCTTCACTGGTTTTTATACCCCACACAAGAGCCCCAAGAGTTTGTAACGCCGCGAAATATTGTTCCACTTGTGAGTATACTTTAGTCTGGACTAGCTGAATCGATCTAGACATGTGTGTTCGTCCGTCCGTCTGTCCATTATAATTTATAAACACGATTCAGGCTACAGTTATGGACCAAACATCACGATGGGTTCTGCCCCACTTAAAACCTCTATTGTTTTTGGTAAAGATAGAAATCGAAAATTTAATTGTTTGTGTTTTTTTCGAGTCGATCTATAGGCCACAATTATAAGCCGAACATTACAACACCTCTAATCGGGTATGGGTCTGCAAATATCACGAAATGTTGGCCAGGCTCGGAATAAACATCCGCAGAAAGTTAGAGCTCCGTAGTACTTACGTATTATATCCTATGGTCAGCCCCGTCCAACTATGCTGCCCCGCTCACTGGTTCAATATGGGTCTATGTTTTGATATAGCACACCCTTAAGGGATTTGTGAATATAATATGGAATTAAAGACCTTTATGGACAACTTATAGAATTTTCAGATAAATATTAAAACTAACACAAAGTTATTGATTATTCGATCGAAATGACTGATTCTAGTTCCCAAAAGAAAAAAAATATTTCAAAATCTATATTCTACCAATGCTAACTCCCTTTCGAAATTCAATTCTAAAATTTGCTCCATTTTAAATATTTCGCATAACACATTTTCAAAAATTCAGGTAACTTCAGATGCTAATTTCCTTTGCTTTTCTTTAAATAATCTCACTGTGTACACACATTTTTCAATGCCATGTCGTTCAAAGTTATAAATATTTTTTTTATTTTTCTTATAAATAATTAACACCGGTTGTATTTTGTATGACTTTGTTCGTAGGCTCTTTAGTCTGGGTTTATACATGCAACTTTTGTAAGCAATTCTGCTGAGTTCTTAAAAGTGAGAGGTATAAAAAAGTGACAAGGGGGAAGAAAGTCAAAAGGGAATCGAAGAGAGCAGCAGCACCAGAGTGGCTTAAAAAAGTTGCATGTATAAACCCAGACTTTCAAATGTTCCCTTAATGGAGCTTCTCACAAGAGTTTGAAAAGGTGTTCGTAAATAACAAAAAATAAAAAAGTTGAATAATTTTAAAATAATTTTAATAATGAAATATTAATAATGGTATAAATTCTGTAACATTTTATTGTGAGAGGTTCCCTTGAATTTTCAACACTTAGTTTCTTTTAATTTTCTCTGTCGCTCTCTTTGGATTTGAATCATTTAATGATATGCATTTTCCATAACATAACAAATTCCTTCCTTCCACTAAAAAAATGTATTCAACAAACCAATAAAACATATTATTAAATATTTGGAAAAGAACAATTATATGGAAGAGAATATTTTTTCCTTTGGCTCTTCTGGGCCAGCTAAGAGTTTGAGTTGTGATTTCACTACAAATGTTTGTAAAACATGTTTTCCATTTTTTTCTATTTTGGTTCTACAGGTTTGGTGGTGTTTGTAAACTACTCTACTTTGGTTGTTGTTGTTGCCGTTGAATTCATCTATATTTTGTTTGTCTATATATATGCAGGTATGTATGTATATTTTTATATATGAGTATTATATTATTTGTTGTATATATAGTATCTTTTTTCTTCCCATTATAAATATTTTGTTGTTGTTGTTTTTATTTGTAGTATATTCTAATATATAATTGTTGTTATTTTCTCTTTTTTTATCCATGTTGTTGTAGATTTTTTTTTCAACATTTTTGTGTGTTTCAAATGTTTTTGTCTCGATTTTTGTGGTAGTAAATAATTTATTTATTTTCAATTATTGTCTGCAATTGCAGGACTAAACTACGCGACAATTGCAATATTGATTGGGCATTGTGACGTTCCGCCATTTCTGTAAAGGAGAACAAATTCAAAATGAATATATATACATAAATAAATATAAAAGCAATTAATAGTTGTATATTTAATAAAATAGTTTAATTTTTTTTATTTATTTATATATTTTTTTAATTTCCACGGTCTTGGGACTTACCATTGAAAAACTTGATGACATCCGTAAAATCCATACTATTTGATAGTATTATATCTCGATACGTTTCCAATAAAGCCAATGCCAAAAATAGTACAAAATGTCCGGAGGCAACATGCTTCGCCGCCCATATTACTTCCCATGTGGCAAAGACATCGTCATAGACCAGTTCGCGTTTGAAATCCAACAAAAACCAACGATAACAGAAATAGAAATGGGTATAGTCACCATTCGAATCCATTAAATCGTACATTTCCGAATCCAAAATTTGGATTAGGGATCTGAAATAAAAATACAAAATATATTATTAAAACTAATCTTTAAACCAGTGAGCGAAGCAGTATAATCGGACGGGGCCGACCATACGATACAACAACCACAGAACTCTATCATTCTGCAGATTTTTATTCCGAACCTGGGTAATATTTCGTGATAGTCCGACTAGAATAGCACCTCTTCCATACACTGACACATTTTCCGAATATTACTAATGTTCAGTACAACCCTTCTAATTACTTATCCAAATTCCCTTCACCGTGGGTTGTGTTGTGATGTTCGGCTTATAATTGTAGAATCACAAAATAACAATATCTTGGATATACAACTTCTCCATTCTATGTCCTTCAGGAGTTAATATATACGCTATAGAATACAAATTTTGTCATTTTTCACAAATAAATATTGACCGATCTTTATCAAAGCAGGCATGCTTATTCTTTGGCCCAATCCGAGATATTTGGGCCATAATTGCGGCCTCTGAAGCGACCAGAAAAACCGACAAAAAACAAGTATTTGGTCCATTTCATCCACTAAATATTAACCGATCTTTACCAAAAACAATAGCGGTCTTCATTGGGTCGAACCCTTCCTACATGCAAAATTTCGTGAAGATTGGTCCATAACTGTGGCCTGTATCGTGTTTACAAAGATCGACTCAGCTAGTCGAGATATGACGATCGGTATGCTTAAAGGTGGGTCTAGGACTTATATTTCGCGGCGTTACAAACTCTTGAGGCTACACAAAGCTATAATACCCTGACAACATAGTTGTGTAGGGTATAAAAATAGTCCTTGAAAATATTCTTTGAAAAATCCACGCCTATTATAACCAATCGGACACCCGTTGATTATTTGGATAAACATCTGATAAACATGAGGAGTTTGGTCCACCATTTACATAAAATCGGAGGAAAATATATATAAAAGCTATATCGAAATCTAAACCGTTTCATCGAAACTTGTCACACGTTAGGTTATACTAATTTCAGTATGTTTTGTGCATATCGGCCACATTTTGAGTTCTTGATGCCTCATTTACTTATATCTAAATCTGAACCGAATCTCAGGAAACTTAACACACATCATTCCAGACCTAATACAGTACGCTATGCCAAATTTCGTACAAATCGAAAATTATATAGGGACTTTGGTGCACCATTTACATTAAATCGTACGAAAATATATATGGGAGCTATATCTAAATTTGAAACGATTTTCAGGAAACTTAACATACATCATTCTAGACCTAATTCAGTGCGCTATGCCAAATTTCGTACAAATCGAAAGATATATGGGGACTTTAGTGCAAACATTTACATTAAATCGGACGAAAATATATATGGGAGCTATATCTAAATTTGAAACGATTTTCAGGAAACTTAACATGCATCATTCTAGACCTAATTCAGTGCGCTATGCCAAATTTCGTGCAAATCGAAAGATATATAGGAACTTTAGTGCACCATTTACATTAAATCGGACGTAAATATGTATGGCACCTACATCTTAATCTGAACCGATTTTAAGGAAACTTGACACAAATCATTCTAGACCGAATTCAGTGCGCTATGCCAAATTTCGTGCAAATCGAAAGATATATAGGGACTTTAGTGCAACATTTACATAAAATCGGATGAAACTATATATGGGAGCTATATCTCTAATTCAGTGCGCTATGCCAAATTTCGTGCAAATCTAAAGATATATAGGGGCTTTGGTGCACCATTTACATTAAATCGGACGAAAATATATATGGGAGCTATATCTAAATCTGAACCGATTTTCAGGATACTTGACACACATCATTCTAGACCTAATTCAGTGTGCTATGCCAAATTTCGTGCAAATCGAAAGATATATAGGGACTTTGATGCACCATTTACATAAAATCGGACGAAACTATATACGGGAGCTATATCTAAATCTGAACCGATTTTCACGAAACTTGTGATGTCTTGGCTCAATTCAGTACGTTATGTCAAATTTCATGCAAATCGAAAGATATATAGGGACTTTGGTCCACCATTTCAGAAATCGGATGAAACGCCTATTGTCTCTATGAAAAAAATATCCTTTCAGAAATCCACGCCTATTGGTCTATAAAAAAATATCCTTTCAGAAATCCACGCCTATTGTCTCTATGAAAAAAATATCCTTTCAGAAATCCACGCCTATTGTCTCTATGAAAAAAATATCCTTTCAGAAATCCACGCCTATTGGTCTATAAAAAAAATATCCTTTCAAAAACCCACGCCTATTGGTCTATGAAAAAAATATCCTTTCAGAAATCCACGCCTATTGGTCTATGACACATTCTTTAAAAAATCCATTCCTATTCATCTATGAAAAATATGAATCCAAGGATTCAATGATTCCCTCAAAGTATTCTTACCTCATATTAGCAAAATGCATATCCATGGCACCACCATTCGGGAAGTTCTCAATCATCCGTTCCATTAGCTTACAGAAGCAACCATAAGCCAAAACTTCGTCATCAAAAATAACCAGAAGTGGGGCCACCAAATCACACATGCCCTGCATGTAGCCAACTTCCAAGTGTTCCCAGACATAGCTAAAATATTCAGAATCGTTGAGAACCCCTTCCATACCTGAAAATACCAAGCTACTCACGTGGTAATGACATTCCGCAATTTATCCAAATTCTCATTGGCAAAATACCAATAGTTCCGATCACAGCGTTGAACATCCTTTTCGATGCGATGTAAATTCAAAGCGAAATTTTCCAAAAATTCACACTGCAAAAAAAAGGATTTTAAATCGAGATTGGGTACACCTTCTAAAAATCTCTCTGAAACACTTACACTATACACCCCACCATTGGAACTGGCTGGAGAGACACATGCCGATTTGGGTTCCTGCAGTGCATCCAAGGATGCCACCACGGTGATATCCTCATTCATAGGTGACATTAAACTGGTTTTACGTGATGTTTCATCGGTGGGTTCGTCGGTACACTCCAAAGCATCAATGGAAGCGGCTTCCGTAATAATGACTGCATGTGTGGGCTGTGAATAAATATCGTCTGTAGAGGCTCGTCGTACATCCTCCAGACTGTGGAATTTCTTGGGTACATTACTAAGACCGTCTTCTTCTTGTTCCTCCTCATCATCCTGTTCCACAGCTTCAGTACCGATTTCTTCATCAACATTCCCGAGTTCTTGTGATTCATTGGTTTCTTCCATTTCCGCTTCCACTTCTTCTTCTACTTCGACTTCCACTTCTTCCATGTCCATGTCATGTTCATTGGCTGTCATTTCAACCATATCGGTAAATTCATTACCCACTGTTTCGTAGGAAGAGGTGGAGGGAGAACTTTTTATGCTCAGCAGTAACATGCCGCTCTGTTCGGGGGTTAAGCCATTTTCGGGTTCCGATTCGGCAAAACATTGTTCATTCAGGGGCAAGGGTTCGATTTCCTCTAGGGCCACAATAATTTTGTCACGATTTGCTTGCAGGGCAGCCTCGTCATCAGCCTCGGCTTCAGCTTCATCAACCGCGGTGTCAACTTCGTTTTCTATTATTTCCTCTTTAGCTTGTGTTACTTCTTCTACCACTGCATCTTCTGTGTCAGGTTCCCCAACCTCCAAAGCTTCTTCAACCTTCTCTCCCTCCTCTCCCTCATTCTCCACAGCTGCTGCATCCTCAATCACATCTGTATCCTCTCCCACCTCCTTGACATATTCCTCATTTCGACGATTTTCTTCCTTTTCCCTTAGCATACCCTCAACTTCGTCCTCCACCAACTCTTCATCATCACAATTACCCGAATCTTTTTCCTCCTGAATATGCCCTGTGAAATCATCATCAAAATCAATACCCGGATCAGAAATATCCGAAAAATCATGATCATCGAACACATCATTATCCATATCATCCTGATCCAGTTCGGTTTGACGATAAACTTGTTTCTCATTTTTACGTTTATTCTCTGCCGATATTTTGGCCATGGCCTTGGCATTTTTCTCTTTCTCTCGCTGGCGTACTATGGCCTCCACAGCCAACCATTCACTCATGGTGGTCTCATAGTAATGTTTGCTGGTGTCGTCTAATTTCTGACGTTCCTCGATGGTGGAACCAAAGCTGGAAAAAGATTAAAGACCTTGGAAAATTTTCCTATTCGGGGAGTGAGCAAAGGACTTACCTGTAGTAGCCCAAAAGATATGGCCACACCTCCTTGCGTATTTCATGGGCCACACCACCAAAGTAAACCAAGCGGAATAATTCCTCGTGGCTTGTTATTACTCCGTTCTCGTGTAAAGCTATCCATTTTTCTTTCGTTAAGCCGGATTCATTGACTGCCACTGGAAATGAAAAAAATCCCTGTTATGGAACCTTGAAAATTTAGATCTGAAAATAATTTTTATACTCACAATCTGGGGTTATCCTGCCATTAACCAATCCCGACAAATGTGTACGAACTGTCGACAAATGCCGACAATAGGCCAGCCAACCATAAAATGCTCTCGATATAATCTGACGTCTCATTGTGGAACAGACCAATTCGATGCTAGCAGTTTGGCTAGCTTGGATCTGAAAGGCAATACATATAATTAGCTTCTCAGAACCCCCCTAAAAATTCCGCCATTTTACTCACCAACGGTGGGTCAACATTTATGCTCTGCTCCATTGATAAACTTTTGCTCGAGCAACCACTACTCCCAGTAGTGGAACAGCTGCCTAAATGTTTGCGTCTCGGACTGGTGCGTCCCAGTTCCAAAATCGGATGGGTGGCCACTAAAATGGGAATTCAAGTTTTCTATTAATATTTCCGAACTTCGGTCAAAAAATTTAGCTTACAAAACTCTTCATGCTGACTTTTGCTAACCACCCGGAAGACATAATCGATGGGTGTTTCATCACTCGACTCCATAACCGAGGGCAAAATACGCCTGCGTACACTCTTCGGCCAGGGGAACATTTTACCTATGCCACGCTGTGACCACAATGGTGGATCCAATTGGCCGTGGGGCAAAAGACCCGTTTCCAAACAACTGAGAAACGATTGCATGTGACCGCCTTCGGGAAAATGTATGGGGGGTCTTTGGACACCGTCTTGGCCCACGAGAATAACTGTACCTCCCGTATCTTCACCACGATTCTGATGACAGTGGACATAGACAATTTCATCGACATTTATATTCAAAGCATAGGCCCAATACGACGTTAGATCGGAGCCTTCATTATCTGTATAACCATTCATCAGCTGATTCGGAGTCCATTTAATGGTCAACGATTGGATGTTCTGATGAAGGCTTAAATAGCCCGGCATGGGTTCGCTGACATCTTTCTAAAAGGGAAAAACAGAGGCTTTAAACATGTACATCGTCTTAGATTACTTCAAAATCTTACCGGTAACACCAATACATTATTTTTACCATACAATAATGTGGTCCTAGAGTTCTGATGCAAGGACTCTACATAGTCCTTGGCCACACTGGCCGGTGAGCTGGCCTTAAACGAACCACTACTGGTATCCTCGGAACTTGTGTGCAAACTACGTTTAAAATTGATTATGGGTCGATGACAGGTGGGTGGGGTACGATTACCGGAACTTATGCGATGTCTTTGTATCTGTGAAACAGACAAAACACAATTAGCGTAAGGTATGCATGTTCGCACCCTTGCTTACCAATTCATCAGCCGGTGGATCTGAAAAATAATGATCAGCTGTCTTGGCCCTGGTAAATTCCAAGGCACAGGGGCCCACCAGTAACGAACTTAATATGGAACCATAATCGGGATCTGCGACCAGCGCATCCCGATCATAGTAATTATTGGCATTGTTAACCAAATGCTCAATGATTTTTGATAAGCGTTTTTCATATAAAGCCACCCGAATCCACAGGTACCTGTAATCACAAAAAAACTTCCTTAATTATTATCCGAAAAATAAACTCTCTTTGGTCCTACTCACTTTACCACGGGTCCATTTGCTGGCGAACCCATGGAAATGGTATTTATCGTTGTCACCGAATTACTGCTACCTTTACTGAGGAGTTTTGGTTTTATAATACTATCACTGCTCGAACAGGAACGTTTACCCGCCACCGTTGAACTTTCAATGGCCACTTCTATCTCCAAGAGACGTCGACTCACGTAGTCAGCCTCCGGACAGGCTTTGGCAATTTTCTGTATCAGTGCTGTGGTGGAGGATGTTTTAAAGAGACCCAAGGCTCGTCGTCGCAGACCATGACTGAGACAAGCCTCTACGGCTCCGCATAGCGATGTGACCAAACTACTTTCCTCATGTATGTATTTCTTGGTTACAGCTTCTTCCATAAGCTGTTTCACTTCCTTCTTAACGGAGGCTATGAGGCGTTCTTTGAGTTCGGCATCTGGAATGGGTAGACAATGAAAAAAATATTTTTTTGAACACATTTGCAATTTATAAATTTTAAAAAATGTATTTGATAAAATATTCCTTAAAAATCCTCGCCTATAAATGTCCTTAAAAAATATTCTTTAAAAAATCTTCGCCTATAGAAGCCCTTGATAAAATATTCCTTAAAAATCCTCGCCTATAAAAGTCTTTAAAAATCTTTGCCTATAGAAGTCCTGGAAAAAATATTCCTTAAAGAATATTTTTTAAAAAATCCACGCCTAAAGAATTTGTTGAAAAAATATATGGAAATCCGAACCGATTTTCACGAAACTTGGCACACATCACTCTAGGTTCAATTCAGTACGCTGTTCCAAATTTCATGTAAATCGAAAGATATATAGGGACTCTGGTGCACCATCTACCTTAAATCGGACGAAAATATATATGGGAGCCATATCTAAATCTGAACCGATTTTCGCGAAACTTAACACACATCACTCTAGACTTCATTTTGTACTCTATGTCAAATTTCGTGCAAATCGAAGGATATATAGGGACTGTGGTGCACTATTTGCCTAAAATCGGACGAAAATATATATGGGAGCTATATCTAAATCTGAACCGATTTTCGCGAAACTTAACACACATCATTCTAGACGTAATTCAGTATGCTATGTCAAATTTCGTGCAAATCGAAGGATATATACGGACTTTGGTGCACTATTTACCTAAAATCGGACGAAAATATATATGGGAGCTATATTTAAGTCTGAACCGATTTTCGCGAAACTTAACACACATCATTCTAGACCTCATTAATTACGCTGTTCCAAATTTTGTGCAAATCGAAAGATATATAGGGTATTTGGTGCACCATTTACATTAAATCGGACAAAAATATATATGGAAGCTATATATAAAACTGAACCAATTTTCACGAAACTTAGCACACATCATTCTAGGCTTAATTCAGTACGATGTGCTAAATTGCGTGCAAATCGATAGATATTTAGGGACGTTGATGCACCATTTACCTTAAATCAGACGGAAATATATATGGGAACTATATCTAAATCTGAACCGATTTTTCCCAATTTCAATAGGGTTCGTCCATGGGCCAAATAAATGAGGTGTGTCAAATTTCATCCAATTCGAATCATAAATGCGACCTGTACTTTGTTCACTATTAAACATGGAGAGACAGACGGACGGACATGCATAAATCGACTTAGATAGTGATTCTATGCATATTCTCAAAAGGAACCATGTGTCTATCTCGTTTCCTTTTGCCTGTTACAAACATACGCACAAAGACTAATACACTGTACCACAGTGTGGTGAAGGGTATAAAAATCCACGCCTATAGAAGACCTTAAAAAAATATGCTTTAAAAATCCACGCCTATAGAAGACCTTAAAAAAATATGCTTTAAAAATCCACGCCTATAGAAGACCTTAAAAAAATATGCTTTAAAAAATCCACGCATAGAAGACCTTGAAAAAATATTCTTTAAAAAATCCACGCCTATAGAAGTCGTTGAAAAAATATTCTTTAAAAAATCCACGCCTATAGAAGACCTTGAAAAAAATATTCTTTAAAAAATCCACGCCTATAGAAGACCTTGAAAAAAATATTCTTTAAAAAATCCACGCCTATAGAAGACCTTGAAAAAAATATTCTTTAAAAAATCCACGCCTATAGAAGACCTTGAAAAAAATATTCTTTAAAAAATCCACGCCTATAGAAGACCTTGAAAAAATATTCTTTAAAAAATCCACGCCTATAGAAGACCTTGAAAAAATATTCTTTAAAAAATCCACGCCTATAGAAGACCTTGAAAAAATATTCTTTAAAAAATCCACGCCTATAGAAGACCTTGAAAAAATATTCTTAAAAAAAATCCACGCCTATAGAAGACCTTGAAAAAATATTCTTTAAAAAATCCACGCCTATAGAAGACCTTGAAAAAATATTCTTTAAAAAATCCACGCCTATAAAAGACCTTGAAAAAATATTCTTTAAAAAATCCACGCCTATAGAAGTCGTTGAAAAAATATTCTTTAAAAAATCCACGCCTATAGACGTTTTTGAAAAAGTATGCTTTAAAAAATCCACGCCTCTAGAAGTCGTTGAAAAAGTATGCTTTAAAAAATTCAAGCCTATGCCTGTTGTAATCATTGGAAAAATATTCCGACACCTACCATCCCTTTTATTTGTTCCTTGGCATTTTGTAATTTTCCATTTTCTTTGTTGAAGTTTTCAAGTAAATTTCCTTGATATGACCATTTTCAATCAATTACCCTCATACAGACAACGTATGTCCGTGAAGGACTTTAACGATGCTACACATACATCATCTCGGTTCGGGGAGTGTGTGCACGTAGCACTTGTTATGATGGACCATGGCATTAACCTGTGTCAATCATTGTCAGTGCCATTACAAGAGGTTACAGGATATGTCATCTACATTCTCAACATGTCCGAACATCATCAATGTTACAGAAGTTAGAACACGTGTACACTAAAGAATTGTGTGTGTGTGTGAGTGTAGTAATGATTGGCATTGAATTGGTTTGTAATTAAAACAAATGTTAATAATAGTAGAAAGGTCCTCGGACAGCCCTTGAAAAAAATATTCTTCTATTGCCCTGCTAATGCTTGTGAAAAATGTTATTCAAAAAATCCGCGAACATTTGCCCTGTTAACCAAAAAAATGTTCTTTAAAAATTCTCGTCTATGCTTCAAAAAAAAATATTCTTTTAAAAAATGTTTGAAAAATTCTTTATTACCCTGCAACTACTTTAAAATATTTTTTTTTAGCAAATCTAAGTCGTGGACTAATAATTTTCCAAAATAGTAACTCCAATTTCCGTTGTCTCAAATATCCTCATCAGCGACTTATTATTTCCACCCATTTATCAATTTATTGCTATTGCAGTAACCACAAAAAAACACAAAGCGCCAACTAATTTGTTATTATGTATGTGTGTGAGTGTGTGTTTTTTGCTAAAAGGTCAATTGGTATGGCACCTAATGACATATTGATAACAATCAATGTAAGAGCTTAATTCTTGTTATTATTATTGTTGCCGCTGTTGTTGTTGTTTCTATTAAAACAAAATTAATACCCATCAAAATCTCATTACTTAGAGACTCCCACGTACACACAACCACTCACACACACACATCGAGATAAAAAGGAAAACAGAAATACATTCACACCCACAACACCAACAGGCAGCTACTTTATCATCATCAACAACATCGATGTTCTGTCGTTGTTGTTGTTATCGGTCTAACCTCTAAAACTAAATCGCAAAAGAAGAAATGAAAAACAAAACAACAAATCTTGGCACAATAACTGGTATTAACAAGTAAAACTTTTCCATATCTCGTTCCGCTCCCTGTCTCTCTCTCTCTCACTCACTCTCTTTTTTCCCAATTTAGTATTACTAATTGCAATACCGAGAAGTAAAGGGAATTATCATACAATCAGCTGTTACATATAGAACTACTGCGATTGGTGGGGAAATAATGTGAAGGGTTAAAGGACAAATGACATAGCAAGCTGACATAGCCCGAAGTCCTTGAAAAAATATTCTTTAAAAAATCCACGACTATAGAGGTCGTAGAAAAAATATTCTTTAAAAAATCCACGCCTATAGAAGTCGTTGAAAAAATATTCTTTAAAAAATCCACGCCTATAGAAGTCGTTGAAAAAATATTCTTTAAAAAATCCACGCCTATAGAAGTCCTTGAAAAAATATTCTTTAAAAAATCCACGCCTATTTATAGTCCTTGAAAAAATAAATCGACTCAAAAAGTGATTCTATGCATATTCTCAAAAGGAACCATGTGTCTATCTCGTTTCCTTTGCCTGTCACAAACATATGCACAAAGACAAAAAATATTCTTTAAAAAATCCACGCATATAGAAGTCCTTGAAAAAATATTCTTTAAAAAATCCACGCATATAGAAGTCCTTGAAAAAATATTCTTTAAAAAATCCACGCCTATTTATAGTCCTTGAAAAAATATTCTTTAAAAAATCCACGCCTATTTATAGTCCTTGAAAAAATATTCTTTAAAAAATCCACGCCTATTTATAGTCCTTGAAAAAATATTCTTTAAAAAATCCACGCCTATTTATAGTCCTTGAAAAAATATTCTTTAAAAAATCCACGCCTATTTATAGTCCTTGAAAAAATATTCTTTAAAAAATCCACGCCTATTTATAGTCCTTGAAAAAATATTCTTTAAAAAATCCACGCCTATTATAACCCTTGAAAAAATATTCTTTAAAAAATCCACGCCTATTTATATTCCTTAAAAAAATATTCTTTAAAAAATCCACGCCTATTTATAGTCCTTGAAAAAATATTCTTTAAAAAATCCACGCCTATTTATAGTCCTTGAAAAAATATTCTTTAAAAAATCCACGCCTATTTATATTCCTTGAAAAAATATTCTTTAAAAAATCCACGCCTATAGAAGTCCTTGAAAAAATATTCTTTAAAAAATCCACGCCTATAGAAGTCCTTGAATAAATATTCTTTAAAAAATCCACGCCTATTTATAGTCCTTGAAAAAATATTCTTTAAAAAATCCACGCCTATTTATAGTCCTTGAAAAAATATTCTTTAAAAAATCCACGCCTATTATAACCCTTGAAAAAATATTCTTTAAAAAATCCACGTCTATTTATAGTCCTTGAAAAAATATTCTTTAAGAAATCCACGTCTATTTATAGTCCTTGAAAAAATATTGTTTAAAAAATCCACGCCTATTTATAGTCCTTGAAAAAATATTCTTTAAAAAATCCACGCCTATAGAAGTCCTTGAAAAAATATTCTTTAAAAAATCCACGCTTATAGTGGTTCGGGAAAAAATTTCTTTAAAAAATCCACGCTTATAGTGGTTCGGGAAAAAATTTCTTTAAAAAATCCACGCTTATAGCAGTCCTTGAAAAAATATTCTTTAAAAAATCCACGCCTATAGAAGTCCTTGAAAAAATATTATTTAAAAAACCCACGCCTATAGAAGTCCTTGAAAAAATATTCTTTAAAAAATCCACGCCTATAGAAGTCCTTGAAAAAATATTCTTTAAAAAATCCACGCCTATAGAAGTCCTTGAAAAAATATTCTTTAAAAAATCCACGCCTATAGAAGTCCTTGAAAAAATATTCTTTAAAAAATCCACGCCTATAGAAGTCCTTGAAAAAATATTCTTTAAAAAATCCACGCCTATAGAAGTCCTTGAAAAAATATTCTTTAAAAAATCCACGCCTATAGAAGTCCTTGAAAAAATATTCTTTAAAAAATCCACGCCTATAGAAGTCCTTGAAAAAATATTCTTTAAAAAATCCACGCCTATAGAAGTCCTTGAAAAAATATTCTTTAAAAAATCCACGCCTATAGAAGTCCTTGAAAAAATATTCTTTAAAAAATCCACGCCTATAGAAGTCCTTGAAAAAATATTCTTTAAAAAATCCACGCCTATAGAAGTCCTTGAAAAAATATTCTTTAAAAAATCCACGCCTATAGAAGTCCTTGAAAAAATATTCTTTAAAAAATCCACGCCTATAGAAATCCTTGAAAAAATATTCTTTAAAAAATCCACGCCTATAGAAGTCCTTGAAAAAATATTCTTTAAAAAATCCACGCCTATAGAAATCCTTGAAAAAATATTCTTTATAAAATCCACGCCTATAGAAATCCTTGAAAAAATATTCTTTATAAAATCCACGCCTATAGAAATCCTTGAAAAAATATTCTTTATAAAATCCACGCCTATAGAAATCCTTGAAAAAATATTCTTAATAAAATCCACGCCTATAGAAATCCTTGAAAAAATATTCTTTATAAAATCCACGCCTATAGAAATCCTTGAAAAAATATTCTTTATAAAATCCACGCCTATAGAAATCCTTGAAAAAATATTCTTTAAAAAATCCACGCCTATAGAAGTCCTTGAAAAAATATTCTTTAAAAAATCCACGCCTATAGAAATCCTTGAAAAAATATTCTTTATAAAATCCACGCCTATAGAAATCCTTGAAAAAATATTCTTTATAAAATCCACGCCTATAGAAATCCTTGAAAAAATATTCTTTATAAAATCCACGCCTATAGAAATCCTTGAAAAAATATTCTTTATAAAATCCACGCCTATAGAAATCCTTGAAAAAATATTCTTTATAAAATCCACGCCTATAGAAATCCTTGAAAAAATATTCTTTATAAAATCCACGCCTATAGAAATCCTTGAAAAAATATTCTTTAAAAAATCCACCCCTATAGAAGTCCTTGAAAAAATATTCTTTAAAAAATCCACGCCTATAGAAGTCCTTGAAAAAATATTCTTTAAAAAATCCACGCCTATTTATAGTCCTTGAAAAAATATTCTTTAAAAAATCCACGCCTATTTATAGTCCTTGAAAAAATATTCTTTAAAAAATCCACGCCTATTTATAGTCCTTGAAAAAATATTCTTTAAAAAATCCACGCCTATTTATAGTCCTTGAAAAAATATTCTTTAAAAAATCCACGCCTATTTATAGTCCTTGAAAAAATATTCTTTAAAAAATCCACGCCTATTTATAGTCCTTGAAAAAATATTCTTTAAAAAATCCACGCCTATTTATAGTCCTTGAAAAAATATTCTTTAAAAAATCCACGCCTATTTATAATCCTTGAAAAAATATTCTTTAAAAAATCCACGCCTATAGAAGTTCTTGAAAAAGTATTCTTTAAAAAATCCACGCCTATAGAAGTTCTTGAAAAAGTATTCTTTAAAAAATCCACGCCTATAGAAGTCCTTGAAAAAATATTCTTTAAAAAATCCACGCCTATAGAAGTCCTTGAAAAAATATTCTTATAAAATCCACGCCTATAGAAGTCCTTGAAAAAATATTCTTTAAAAAAGCCACGCCTATAGAAGTTCTTGAAAAAATATTCTTTAAAAAATCCACGCCTATAGAAGTTCTTGAAAAAATATTCTTTAAAAAATCCACGCCTATAGAAGTTCTTGAAAAAATATTCTTTAAAAAATCCACGCCTATAGAAGTCCTTGAAAAAATATTCTTTAAAAAATCCACGCCTATAGAAGTCCTTGAAAAAATATTCTTTAAAAAATCCACGCCTATAGAAGTCCTTGAAAAAATATTCTTTAAAAAATCCACGCCTATAGAAGTTCTTGAAAAAATATTCTTTAAAAAATCCACGCCTATAGAAGTCCTTGAAAAAATATTCTTATAAAATCCACGCCTATAGAAGTCCTTGAAAAAATATTCTTTAAAAAAGCCACGCCTGTGGAAGTCCTTGAAAAAATATTCTTTAAAAAATCCACGCCTGTGGAAGTCCTTGAAAAAATATTCTTTAAAAAATCCACGCCTGTGGAAGTCCTTGAAAAAATATTCTTTAAAAAATCCACGCCTGTGGAAGTCCTTGAAAAAATATTCTTTAAAAAATCCACGCCGATAGAAATCCTTGAAAAAATATTCTTTAAAAAATCCACGCCGATAGAAGTCCTTGAAAAATTATTCTTTAAAAAATCCACGCCTATAGAAGTCCTTGAAAAAATATTCTTTAAAAAATCCACGCCTATAGAAGTCCTTGAAAAATATTCTTTAAAAAATCCACGCCTATAGAAGTCCTTGAAAAAATATTCTTTAAAAAATCCACGCCTATTTATAATCCTTGAAAAAATATTCTTTAAAAAATCCACGCCTATAGAAGTTCTTGAAAAAATATTCTTTAAAAAATCCACGCCTATAGAAGTTCTTGAAAAAATATTCTTTAAAAAATCCACGCCCATAGAAGGTCCTTGAAAAAATATTCTTTAAAAAATCCACGCCTGTAGAAGGTCCTTGAAAAAATATTCTTTAAAAAATCCACGCCTGTAGAAGGTCCTTGAAAAAATATTCTTTAAAAAATCCTGGCCTTTCGAAGTCCTTGAAAAAATATTCTTTAAAAAATCAAGGCCTTTCGAAGTCCTTGAAAAAATATTCTTTAAAAAATCTACGCCTATAGAAGTCCTTGAAAAAATATTCTTTAAAAATCCACGCCTATTTATAGTCCTTGAAAAATATTCTTTAAAAAATCCACGCCTATTTATAGTCCTTGAAAAATATTCTTTAAAAAATCCACGCCTATTTATAGTATATAGCGTAGGTGACGATAGATGCCAAGCAACGGCTCTGATTGACTTTAACATGGCGAAGTCCAGGCTTATCTTGGTCCCTCTTTCATCTCAATTGTGGACACTGACCTCCGCGCGGTGCCACCTGGGGAGCTATTTTCATCACCCGATGAAATAGTGAGCTAATATGTGCCGCGAGTTCACCCATAAGAACTTTAAAAAAATGGGTTGCGGCGTCGGGTTAGTTGCCCACTCTCGGAAAACCCAACCTACTATGAAAAAGCAAAGAAAAAGAAACCAAACCCCCGTAATGTTGACGACCCCCGCAAACGTATAAAGGACCATGATCTGCGAATCTGCACTTGGAATGTGCGCACGTTGTACAGAACAGACGCAGCCTCCATGAAGAAACATCCGACGACGGCATGAGGTTGATGGACTTCGCGGTAGCAAAAAATATGGTAGTTAGCAGCATCAGATTCAAGCATCTCGATATACACAAGGCCACTTGGATTTCTCCCGATCGAACAACGAGAAATCAAATCGATCATGTTGTAATAGACGGAAGGCATTTATCCAGTGTTTTAGACGTTTGATCGATTCGAGGAGCGAATATCGATTCGGACCACTACATTGTAGCAGCCAAGGTTCGCAATCGTCTTAATGTAGCAGCAAAGATGCGATCTAACACAACACGGAAACTCGACGTCGAAAATCTGTAAACACAACATGTAGCCGAGGCCTACTCCGTTCAACTTACCCAACTGCTTGACGAAAGCACCCCCTTGTTGACGAAGCACAATGACACAAAAGCAACACTTGGGCACCAAAGACCACCATCAAGAAACCCATGGTACGATCAGGAGTGTCGTAATGCTACTGATGTGAAAATCGCAGCGTATAGGACAACCCTGCGGTCAGTAGCAACACGTAATGCGATGGAGATCTATCGGGAGAAAAGGAAATAGGAGAAACGTATTTTCAGAAGAAAGAGCAAAAAACGTGAGCGTGAGCAAATTGAGATGTACAGGAATCAGAATGAAATCCCAAAAATTCTACCAACGGGTAAAACACCAAACCGAAGGCTTTGGTGCAGGCACATCCACCTGTAGAGATGAAGAAGGAAACCTGGTGGCCGATACAGACAGCGTGCTAAGGATCTGGAAGGAGCATTTTGAAAAACTTCTGAACCAATAATAGATGACGGTATAGAGTGTATACCACCTAGTCAAGATGAAGTCTGAATAACAATCAATCGGTTGAAGAATAATAAAGCAGCAGGTGCCGATGGGTTACAGGCCGAACTATTCAAGACTGGTGGTCAGATGCCGGTAAGGAGCATGCACCAGCTGATTAGTACAATTTGACTAGAAGAATGCATGCCCAATGATTGGAACCTCAACATCCTGTGTCCCGTGCACAAAAAAGGAGACAAGACGATATGTGTCAACTATAGAGGAATAAGTCTCATTGCATATAAAGTTTAAATATTGAAGCCAATGGTCAATGACATTATTGGATCATACCAATGCGGCTTCAGACCTGGCAAATCCACCATTGACCAGATCTTCACTTTGCGCCAAATCCTGGAAAAAAACACCACGAAAAACACATCGACACATTACACCTACTCTATCCGTTCAGAGGTGTATAAAGCCATATCTGCGTTTGGCATTCCTGCAAAATTAATACGGCTATGCAGAATAACTTTAACTGGCCCAAGATCAGCAGTTAAAATCGGAAAGGACCTCTCGGAGCCCTTTAATACTGAACGAGGATTCAGACAAGGTGATAGTTTGTCTTGTGACCTTTTTAACATCCTGCTGGAAAAGGTCACACGAGAGGCAAAGGTGAACAGAAATGGCACTCTGTACACCAAACAATACAAGTTACTCGCATACGCCGATGACATCGACATAATGGATCGAACACTGGATCAGTCACCTTTGAACAAATTGAAAAGGAGTCCGCCAAAGTGGGTCTGGCAGTAAACGGCGAGAAGACCAAGTTAATGGTATTAACGCACAAGATGTCCAGTAGACACGGACCAACTGTGGAACTTGAGAACTAAAGCTTCGAGGTAGTCTAAGGTTTTATATACCTTGGTACCGCCACAAACAAAACGAATGACATAAGTTTTTAAATTCGGAGAAGGATAGTGATGGCCAACATATGCTACTATGGTCTGAGCAAACAACTCAAAAGCAAGGCCACCTCCCGCCAGACCAAACACATACTCTACAAAACGCTGATACTATCCGTTCTGTTATATGGATCTGAAGCATGGGTACTTGCGCAAGCAGAGGCAGAGGCAGTTCTTGGAGTGTTTGAGAGAAAAATTCTCCGAATGATCTACGGACCGGTCTGCGTTGACGGAGAATATCGCCGTCGAATGAACCATGAGTTGTACCAGCTATTCACGGGCATCGACATTGTTAGACGTATTGAGCTGCAGCATATAAAAGCGAACCAGCTGATGGTTCACGCAGAAGGGGAAGGCCACGAATACGATGGAAAGATCAAGTCGAAGACAATATGGCGAAAATGGCAAAAATATAAAAAAAATATATAAAATATATAATGGAAAAAATATTCCTTAAAAATCCGCGGCCTTTTTAAAGATTTTTTTAAGGATTTTTTAAGGAATATTTTTTCACGCTCTTCTATTGGCGTGGATTTTTAAAAAATATTTTTTCAAGCTCTTGAAGAAATATTCGATTGAATATTGACTGTCAAACGTGCCCTAGTATGAACATATGGTTCCTCAATAAATAATTCGAAAATTCTTGTTGTGCTGCCACTCTTTCACCCAAAAATTAACTTATAATGCTAGGTATTATAAATGTAGTGGTCGAAGTAAAAACAAACAATAACGACATCAACAAATTTAACACGCAATACAAACGAACCATCATAACAATCGCCAGTTATTTGCCATTCAAGTGCAAAACAACAAAATCTCAGTTAACGAATACGACAAAGAAGGAAACACAAAAACAGAAACAAAAACAACAAAACCTTGACTTTCACAGTTGTGTTACAACGACAACAGTTTGCAGAGTGTGTACGTGTTAGTGTGCGTCTGTATGTTAAACAATTTTCTTTTTGCATGAAAAAAATAATGGAAGAAAAACACAATGCCCTAGTGCAGCGATGTCCACGGATATACGTTGACATATAAACAAATCACACATATTCGCTCTTTGTTTTCTCTGCCAGCTGTTATGTTCAGTAACTCTCTCACACACACATACATGTACATTCATCTTTGGCATGATTGCCCCAGTATAGCAATACAGTCATTTTCAGCAAACAGGAATTCACACAATGACACACTCAAAAGAAAAACATTTTACAAACACACACTCACGTAGTTAACGTGAATGCGCGTTATGGCAAGAGCGCAACAAAGTCATTAAGAGAACAAAGTCATACATTTAGTGAGTTTTGTTTTTTTTTCTTCTTCTTCTTTTTGTATTCTTTGCCTTTGTTTTCTTTTTACCGTTGTTTTGTATGGAGAATGGTTTTCAATTTCAAAGCAAATGAAAAAGAAAACAATGTAAAAAAACAACAAAAACAAAAATGGACACGAATGGCGGCTTGAATAACAGCTGATTGAGGTGCAGCAATATTTCATACGGCCACATATACATAGAAATATATGTGTATATATGTTAACGTGTTTAAATATAAATGTGTGTAAAGAAAAAGCTGAAAATTCTATGAAATATTAAACAAGTGTGTGGTGTTGTGTAAATATGAGAGTAGTTGTTGATAAAACAACAGCAACAACAACAAATTTTGGTGTTGAATTGTTTTATTGTTTATTTGGCGTAATAATGGGGTGACTCTTTTTGTAAAGATGTGAAATGGAATGTCAAAATTTTGCAGGAAATTTTGTAAATACCTTTTTTACCTATAATGTTAAGTTTTGGGTAATGTACACCTGGTCGTATGTTCAATATTATTAAATTAATATTAATTATACGTTGGAGTACACATAGGGATCAAGCACAAAAAAATGGAACGACAAGTAAAATTGTGTTTCTGTGTGGTAATTATAAAATAACTTTTGTAAACCAAATTTTTAAGTTTGAAAACTTAAAATTGAAATTTAATGCATCAGCCATACAGTCTGGACTTGGCACCGAGCGATAATGATCTGTTTCTTACATTGCAAAATTTCTTTAATGATAAAAAATTGTTATCTAGGGAAGATTGTGAAAGTCAACTACTAGAGTTTTTTTAAAGGACTCTATGGGAGAGGCATTATGAAGTTACGTTTAAAATGACAAAAAATCATACAACAAAACGGTGCATATTTGGCCCAAATCGGACATTCCGAATCATGTTAAATGAAGTTCTTTTGCTCATAAAAAATAATCGATTTCTTTTTCCCCAACCTAATATTCCAACCTAATAACTTCAGTACGATTTGCAAAATGTGGTGTCAATCGGCCTAGCTTTGAGTATTTAGTGCACCATATACTTAAAATCGGACGAGAGTAATATACGGAAGGTATATCTAAATCCGAACCGATTTTTACAAAACTTAGCAAACATCATTCTAGGCTCAACTCATTGCGCTATGCAAAATTTCATTCAAATCAAAAGGGTCTTTGAAATCGGACGAAAATATATATGGGAGCTATATCTAAATCTGAACCGATTTTTACGAAACGTAGCACACATCATTCCAGACACAATTCAGTACGATGTGAGAAATTTCCTGCAATTCGAAAGAAATATAGAGACTTTGGTGCACCACTTACTATAAATCGGACAAAAATACAGGATGAGAAAAAAACTGCAACAAAGTCAAACTCCATAACGTTTACACTTTTGTTTAATTTTATTTTATGAATATCGGAACTATCATAAAATTTTAGATTTGTTCGCACTGGTCACCATTGGCACGAATTATGACCTTCAAACGGCCAATGAAACCGCCACACGCTGCCCGAATGTAGCTCTTCGGTATTTTGGCCCATTCCCGGTGAAGCGCTTTCTTGAGGTGATCGACACTTTGGTATTTTTTAGTGCCAACCTTGTTTTTTCAAAATACTCCAGACAGAATAGTCCAACGGATTGGTATCCAGAGATTTTGGTGGCCATTGTATGCTGGAAATGAAGCGAGGAACCTCATTTTGTAACCATTCTTGGGTGGCGCGTGCTGAGTGCGATGGTGCAGAGTCCTGTTGGAATGTCCAAGGTCTGAGGCTAAAATGTTTGCGTGCCCAAGGCTTTACTACACCCTCCAGAATATTTTCATGATAATATTTGGCATTTATTCTGATGCCACGGCCGATTAATACGAGCGGAGAGCGACCATCGGCTATTATGGCGGCACACACCATCACCATAAGTTCTGGTGGCCAACCGAAGGTGCACATTTCAGCTGACCTCTTTGGCAAGTAAACACGATCATTTTGTTTGTTTACAAACTGTTGGACAACGAATGTTTTCTCATCGGAGAAAACCAAATTCGGCAGATCACCACTTTCGGAAGCAACTCTTTTGAGTATATTTTCATTCTGTTGCGGTGAAAGTTCTTGCACTTTTTGGAATTTCAATGGCTTTAACACGAGCTCATTTTTAACCCTACGGTCAATAACCGGGTACATTTGTACCTTTTTTGAGTAAAAATGCTGTAAAATTTTTAATAATGGAGATATTTGAGACTTGAGGTACTTTCACACATAATCGAAGAAAAAAATTATAAACATTTTCCATATATATAATTTTTACAATTTTTTAAAGTTATTACCTACGTAGAACAACAACCGTGGTACATTGTACCCATCCAAATATAGCTCTGTAACTCATTAAAAAATGGACTATCGTGAGGTTCTAATTTGTCTATACGGATCTGATCTAGATGTAGGAACTCAAAATATATATATATATATATATATATTAAAATAATATATATTTTAATCCATGCTTAAATGATAATCCATATAAAACAATCATAGTAAATTCGTTATAGCTTTCGAATGGGTTAAGCTTTTTTATTTATTTTTTTATTGCGATCTTATTTAGGTGTTCCTCAACCCATCTCCAAATTTTTGTGGCCCTAGACAACATGGGGCCATCAGGGCGACTCATGGAAGTCAAAATTTTCGGCCACTGCGACGCGGGTTTCGATCAAATCTATACTTTTCGAACCATTTCTGCTAATGTTGCTGTTTTCTTCCGCCCACTTCCTTGACGTCGGGCTCCGCTACCACACCCATTTACCCTACCATTTATTCAGATTTAAATTCTGGAGTGTTCTAACGATTCGACAGCAATGGTACAGACACAAACGATTTATTCACATTTAAATTATGGAGTGCCCTAACGATTCGACAGCCCTATCCGTTCAGAGGAATTTAAAGCCATGTCTACGTTCGGCATTCCTGCAAAATTAATTCGGCTATGTAGGATAACTTTAAGTGGCACAAGGTCCGGAGTTAAAGTAGGAAAAGTCCTATCGGAGTCCTTCAATACTGAACGAGGATTCAGACAATGTGACAGTTTGTCGTGTGATCCTGCTGGAAAATGTCATACGAGATGCAAAGGTGAACAGAAATGGCACTCTGTATACCAAACAACACATGTTACTCGCCTACGCCGATGACATAGATATAATGGATCGAACATTGCGAGCGGTAACAGCCACCTTTGAACAAATTGAGATGGAAAGAATAAGTAGAAAACAACATCTTGAAACGTGGTCTTTCAAATCGGAGGAGATGCGCACAAGACCGACGCGCCTGGAAATCTTTTTTAAGCTAGACTTATGGAACAACCGTTCTGTAACAAGCTGGCTAAGTAAGTACCCATTTGTGATCCGAAATTAATATAAATACATCATGTTTTGGACCCTTTTAAACTGAAAACATGATCTTTAATAAAACCCATATTATTCTCCCAACATTATAAATCAGTTTCTCTCTCTTTTCCAATTTCAACACCCTTTCGTGCTTTGTTTATTTGTTTGGTTTTCACATCTTCGTATTTCACTATATTTTATGTAAGCATACACTTGTTTTGTGTGTGTGTGTGTGTGTATTTTAACGACGATGTCTGTTATTATTCTACGTTTTGTTTTGTTCGCTAGTTTGTTGTCATCTTATGGTGTCTGGTATTTGGATATAAAGCACAACACAACACCTACACAAAACACACATATACTTCATATGAGTGTATGTGGGTGTGTGTGTTTGGATGAGTCTAACTGCCATGACAGACATACCACCATATGTTTGACATTAAGAAACCGTTAGCCAGTTTCGTTCGTTGGTATCGAGTAAAAGCAAGTGTAAATGATAAATGTTTGTTGTTATACATACACAACAGTGTTATATTTTTTGCACACAAACAAACAAATAAATATGAAAGAAAGCAAAAACAAAAAGTAAAGGGAATTAGTGAAGAAGAAGAAAAATGTTGGTATTGCACAGGAGAAAAATTATATGTGTATGGGAATTTATTAAAAATAGTTTTCTTTTTCGTTTGTTATTTGAACAAAAAAATATTATTCAAGACTTACCACCATCTCCCCCACCAAATGACTGCATTATATTCATGTTGAAAATTTTGTTTGTTGTTTATTAAAAAAATTTAACAAAGAATTTTTTTCTTCTGTACAAAAAAAATCGACAGCTGGTTTTAACAATTTTTTTGTTTTTTTTTTTTCAATACACTTTTATTAACAGATTAATCAAATATAAATATATAAATAATTCGTTGTAAGATTTTTCCCTTTTTATATATTTTTTTATTCTGAAGATTTACTTGCACTTGATTTCAATTGTTGTAATTTTTTTTTCGTTATCCTGCTGATTAACAGCCATTTATTAAGTAAGCCGTCAAATTATACACAATTTTCTCCATGGAACTTGCAGCAATTTTTGCAGAAACCAATTCATTTCTTGTCGTTACACACATTTAACACTTTTAATTATTCATATAAAAATGATTTTGTTTTAATAATTTTTTCCAAAGAAACACTTTTTTCCGTTCACAAAAAATCCTTTCCATTCGTTTTGAGGGTCGTTATCATTGTCTTTTGGGCCATTTGTGCTTAAGTTTTCTTCTGTATTTAGTAGAAAAAATGCTGAATAGAGTATGCTGCTGCTGCCGCTGATATCCCGTATTTATTTTTTCACATATCCTTACTCAAGCGATAACAGAGAACAACAACAGCTGCCGAAACATTGAAGCCATCAACGAAGCACAGTACACAATATCCAAATGTGCACACACACACCATAACATTGAGAGTCAGTTAGCCAGCCAGTCACAGTCAGTGATAACCCAAACAACTACAACAATTTGGTTTTCTTTGTCTGTGGTGTTATTGAAAAAAAAAAATATAACAACAACCGCACACAACTCCTCTCCCGCTCACTCTATTATTATTGTTATTCTCTCTTTTACGCTCTCACTGCTACCATATGACTGAGGCTTGTCGTGTCTGTTATCCGTTTTTGTGACCGTTATCTTTTGCATTTCTACCGCTACTAAATCAAAATTCTTCAATGTGTTTCTTACAAGAATTTTTTTCTGTTCCTACATGTGAGTGTGTGTGTGAGGTAGAGTATGTGTATGTATTCGTATTGTAATAATGGTTACCAGCTGTTTGAGAGTACAAATTATTATGCTCTCCACTATAAGGTGGAGTGTATATTAAATTTGTCGTTCTGTTTGAACCGTAGTCGTAGACCCATTATATCGATGTCATTGTCGTAAGCGAGTAACATGTGTTGTTTGGTGTACAGAGTGCCATTTCTAAACCGTTACATAGACCATAGTATCATCTATTGGCCATCACAATCCTTCTCTGAACTGATGTCATTCGTTTTATTTATGGCAGGATGATATATAAAATCACTACGACAAACTGTCACCTTGTCTGAATCCTAGACGTCTTGCGCGTTGATACCATCAGCTTGGTCTTCTCGCCGTTTACTGTCAGACCCACATTGGCAGACTCCTTCTCAATATGTTAAAAGGTTGCTGTTACCGCTCGCAATGTTCGACCCATTATATCGATGTCATTGTCGTAAGCTGTTACTCGCTTGTTTGATGTACAGAGTGTCATTTCTGTTCATCTTTGCCTCTCGTATGACCTTTTTCAGCAGGATGTTAAAAAGATCACACGACAAACTGTCACCTTGTCTGAATCCTTGTTCGGTATTGAAGGGATCCGATTTATAGTCGACGAATAGGTGGTATGTGTCGATGTGTTTTTCGTGGTTTTTTTCCAGGATTTGGCCCAGAGTGAAATTCTGGTCAATGGTGGAATTGCCAGGCCGCTGGATAGCACTTTATGTGCGATGGGAAGGATACTTATTCCTCTTTAGTTGGCACATATCGCCTTGTCTCTTTTGTTTGTGCATGGGACATAGGATGCTGAGGTTCCAATCTATGGGCATACATTCCTCTAGCCAAATTGTACTAATCAGCTGGTGCATCCTCCTTACCAGCATCTGACCACCAGTTTGAATGAATCGAATCGATCGAATGTCTAAAACACTGGACGAATGCCTTCCGTCTATCACAACATGATCAATTTAATTTCTCATTGTTTGGTCAGGAGAAATCCAGGTGGCCTTGTGCATATCGAAATGCTTGAATCTGGTGCTGCTAACTACCATATTTTTTTGCTACCGCGAAGTCAATCAACCTCATGGAGGCAGAATTTTCCGAGGGTGGGGCCAAAAAGATTTTACCTTCCGATTTTTGCATTAAAATCTCCTAGCAGAATTTTAATTTCATGGCCAGGACAGAAGAACTTCGCTTCTATACGGATCATAGCAATTCGCTCATCAACTGGAGTGAATCTGGAGAAGATATATTTTATTCTCCTGTAAACCATAAATCTGCAGCCAAATTCACGTCTCGTTTCATGGCAGCTATAATACAGGACGTAATCATCTGATTTACTTACGCCTTCCTCTTTCCATCGCATACAACCTGCGCACATTCCAAGTGCAGATCCGCAGATCGTGGTCCTATATAAGTTTGCTCACTATTTCAATGGATGATCTTCGGAAAAAATAATGGATTTCTTTTTCCCAACCTAATATTTCCCTAAAGTCACCGTAACGTATACGTTACGTTATCAATAATACGTACAGTGTTTTAAAAATTATTTGTTCCAAGCATCAAAATTCTTAATATGAACAACATGGTACAATTATAAAAGGTAACAGCAAGTCCCAGCTGATTTGATTCCAACGTAATACTAGTGCCAATATGAATTTGACAAATTATGTTTTTAAAAATCACCCAACAGGAAAATTGGGAACGCATACAATTTAAAATTGTTCTTTATTAAATGTGCTCCTGTTTTCAATTTACTCAATCTGCCTGCTGGGAAAGTTTGAGGAAGCAAATCTTTCTTCAAGGAATAACTCGCTATTCCCAGCATTTTCATATGTGTTACACATATATATGGCAATGGCTCAATTATAGGAACGATGTGGAATAGATAGAAATATAAATTTGATAGATTTTCATTCATGTTTTTCAATTTTTATTTTGAGGATTCGAAAATATTTCATTTTCAAAATAAAAATAATTTGATGATAATTTGTTTGTTTGTTTACATTTTTCTGTCAAATGAGTTGACACTAGTAGAACTTACAACAACAAATTTCCATGTGGTTGTTGTATCGTTTTTTGTACAACAACACTTGCTGTTACCTTCTATTATTATACCATGTATGAACAATAATAATAAACCTCCTCTTTTTACCAATGTTTGTGTACACATCCAAAATAAAGAATTTTCTCGTTTTTGTAGAGTATCACATTTGTCGCATTTACCACCCATAGCATTATGTATTGCTGGTTTTCCATTCTCTATCATTCGCCTCCATTCCTTTCTGCCAATGTTCCAGTCAACGCCATGCCATGACACACAACACAGTTACAGTTAGTGTTGGTTGGGGGTCTTGTTGTTGTTGTGGTGGTTTGCTGATGATGTACTTGACATTTGTTGGGGGTTGTTGTAAATGTCAGTTATTGTTTTGGTATGTTTTTTGTTGTTTTTTCATTCTTCTGTGTATTGCAATTACTCTTTTGGTTTTTTCTCTGCACCGCTAGCTCTCCACCTCTCTCTCTTTTGTATACTTTATTATTGTGTACTATTGACCTTTAATTGATAATTATGAAAATATGTTTGCAACCCTCTTCAGCGCGCGCTCTCTATCTCTCACACACACACATTCACTCTTTTGTTACAAGTGTTTATGAAACGTAATTAAATGTGAATTAATTGTCTAAAAAAGAGGAACTTAATTAAATCGAATGAAAAAAATAAGCAAGGAAGGAAAATGCTTTAAAATATACGCTTGGACTTTAAAAATAATGAAATAAAAAATTAGAGGGATTTTGAGGAATTTTATTCTATATTCATAGGAATAATAAATGCGACTAAAATTTTGGATTATTTTTAAAAAACAGTTTATTGTTAAATATTTAGTTCTTAAAGTTATTGTTAAAGGCGAATTTTTAAGACAAACAATTAACAAATTAGGGGCAATGTTATACTATACGGGGCTATACGGATCGATGAGAACCACAATCTTTAAGGAAAATTCAAAAGTCGGACCAGACCGTTTATATGATACCCTTAACCACTTTGGATGCATACAGAGATCCTAATATGTACCAAATTCTGTCGATATAATCGACATATAATCCTTAGAGGACCTTTCATTTCATTTATTTCATCCAATGTACATGGATCCAATTTAACATGGAATCGAACGGAATTAAATATGTATATCTTAATCTGAACCGATATCAACAAAAGTTTTATACGCTATGTAAAATTTCTTATCAATCGGACAAACATTGTTAGATTCGCATAAAATCGGATGAAAAGAAATGAAAAAATGTTTATGATAAATATTCGCATACTAGAAATATATATATAGTAACCCTCGTAAATATGAATTTAAAATCTTGTTTTAACATTGCTTAAGCGCATCTTCATCAACAAAGTACACATTTTGTGTAGCGCCTAGAAGTATGCTAAATAAATATTGGAAAGGTGGCAAGAGCAGAACAAACTATACAAAACATTTGATAGCACAGTTTGAAACCACTAATTACTAGGTCTGTTCACATACGATTCCAATGCCCTCGTTTGACCTTGAACAAATATTGTTTAAAAAATTCATTTTAAAAATCCACGCCTTTGATAGGCCTTGGAAAAATATTGTTTAAAAAATTCATTTTAAAAATCCACGCCTTTGATAGGCCTTGGAAAAATATTGTTTAAAAAATTCATTTTAAAAATCCACGCCTTTGATAGGCCTTGGAAAAATATTGTTTAAAAAATTCATTTTAAAAATCCACGCCTTTGATAGGCCTTGGAAAAATATTGTTTAAAAAATTCATTTTAAAAATCCACGCCTTTGATAGGCCTTGGAAAAATATTGTTTAAAAAATTCATTTTAAAAATCCACGCCTTTGATAGGCCTTGGAAAAATATTGTTTAAAAAATTCATTTTAAAACGACGCCTTTGATAGGCATTGAAAAAATATTGTTTAAAAAATTCATTTTAAAAATCCACGCCTTTGATAGGCCTTGGAAAAAAATTGTTTAAAAAAATCATTTTAAAAATCCACGCCTTGAAAAATCATTTTAAAAATCCACGCCTTGAAAAAAAATTGTTAAAAAAAATCATTTTAAAAATCCACGCCTTTGATAGGCATTGAAAAAATATTGTTAAAAAAATCATTTTAAAAATCCACGCCTTGAAAAAAAATTGTTAAAAAAAATCATTTTAAAAATCCACGCCTTTGATAGGCCTTGAAAAAATATTCTTTAAAAAATCCACGCCTTTGTTAAATTTTTAAAAAAATAGCCTTTAAAAATATATATGGGAGCTAAATCTAAATCTGAACCGATTTTCACGAAACTTGGCACACTTCATTCTAGGCCTAATTCATTACGCTATGCCAAATTTCGTGCAAATCGAAAGATATATAGGGTCTTTGGTGCACCATTTACATTGAATTTTAAAAAATAGTCTTTAAAAATATGTATGGGAGCTACACCTAAATCCGAACCGATTTTTCCTAATTTCATTAGGGTTCGTCCTTGGGCCTAATAAATGAGCTGTGCCAAATTTCATTCAATTCAAATCATAAATGCGACCTGTACTTTGTTTACAATTTAACATGGAAAGACAGACGGACGGACATAAATCGACTCAGAAAGTGATTCTAATCCATAAAAATCCACGCCTTTGTTAGGCCTTGAAAAAATGTTCTTTTTGAAATCCACGACTTTCTTTAAAAAATCCACTTCTTTATTATCGCTTCAAAAAATATTCTTTAAATAATCCACGCCTTTATTATCCCTTCAAACAATATTCTTTAAAAAAAAATCCACGCAAAAAATATTCTTTAAAAACTCTACGTTGTTGCTCAGTCATTTTTGTGATGTTACCATTATATAATGTTTACGTTACTTGTCCACTAATCCCTTTGTTATGGCTGGCAATGCCATAAATTCAACCCTTTTCAGAAAGCTTATCTGTGTAATAAAAAAGCTTTGTTCAACAACAAAAACAGATGCCGGCATTTTTGCGCCAACAAAACTTTCTGCACACATTTTGTTGTTGTTGCTGTTTTTTCAATAATTTCTTCGTGACAACGAACTATTGGCAACGACATTCGTGAGAATTTGCTTGCGCTAGACGGACACGGTATCGCGGAGTTGCGCTATTCACACAATCGCTAATTTATTCTTTTATTAATTAACAACAAAAAGAAACAACATTTAAAGGTGAGTTGGAACAACAACAAAAATATTTGTTAAAGTGCAAACAAAAAATATGAACAATTAACAATATTTCGATATTTATCTATGTAGAAAAGTGTAATGTGTGAAAGAAAAATTGAGAAGCAAAAAATGAAACGAACTGCAAGTACTCTTGCAATTGTGTTGGTGTCGTTCGTCAGACATTTGTTTGCGGAAATAATTATTTTTCAAGAGTCAAATTGCCATTACATTGTAAATTTTGTTCTCTATTTGTGATTGTGTTAATTGTTTTATAACTATATAAATTATTTATGAAATGGCTAATCAATAGAAGTTCATAGAAATTTATAGAATTTTGATCGATTGTGCCTCAGTCGACGGCCGGTCGTAACAAAATGTGAAATAGTTGTTGCTGTCAAAGATTTGCAAAGTCATGATTTTTTCAAAGTTCTTCATCATCATCGAAGCCGACCAAAAGCAAAAGGGAACATAAAAAACAGCGGAATTGTTGCTTCTTTTCTTCCCCTTTATCTGTCATTGGATGTTGTGTGCGAATTTGTTTTATGCCCTGGGGTATAAATTTTGCACATAAGTTTTGTAGAAAAAACAACAACAACTATAATAATACTCAGTTCATCTCCCTATATTCGTGACACACGATTTACTCATATGTTTTGTGTGTTTCTTTTACAAATTCCCATCATTTGAGGTGTTTCATCGGATGAAAGAAACTACCTAAGAAACCGGTTTTCAAATTTCTTTTTTTATGGGATTTCAATGTGAAGGGGAAAAATCCATATTTCTACATGGGTAACCTTCGAAAGGAGTTGGCTGGTCTACTCATATCACAATTTTGTATTGCGTAATTATTTTTATAACATTTCTTGTTGCTGCTCCACATATCTACCGGTTTGATGGTGGTGTAGGCTTGTTTGTGCAGACCCATTATTTATCAGGAAATGAACTTTAAAACTTTGTTAAATTTCAAAAATTTGTTCTTGTTTTTTTCCAAAGCTATTAATCTTCTCAATCTACTAGTATGTAGTAGTGATGATCTTATCACTAGACGGACGGATCGGGTTATCTGTAATTTATTGCATTGACAACTAGTATAATTATTGTTATGTGTTTATAATTTTTAGCGATAATTTAATGGTATTTTTTGAATAACAACAAACAAATACGACATTTGGGAATGTAAATTATGTGAGCTCACTGTTGGGAAGTTTCCAGAAGTTCGATGGAACACACGTCAATATCAAATTAATACCATATTTGACTATTCGAAAGTCGGCGGTGACGTTTTAAATATGATGGATGGATAAAAGATTATATCAATCGAGTAGAATGATAAATATCTGATTAAGGTGAAAACAATCTCCGGACGTCCTAGCATTTCAGACTAATATGTATCAATATCTGTTATACATTTCAGGAAACAGGAAAAAACATAATCAGTTTGCACATTGAATAAATAATTTTTTATATCCTCCACCATAGTATGAAGTGCGTTTTTCAACCGAAATTGCTGAAATTTGCTACATTGGGTTCTTATTGGGTCCTAAATGTATCCACTAAAAATTATAAATATAGATCCACTTTCTCTGGTAGGCCCCATATAAGGGTACCCCCAATTTGCAGTTTTTTTGAGGGGGGTTTTGGCGGTGTTGGCTGTAATTTAGTACGTTGGGTTCTTATTGGGTAGCAAAACTCTCCACAGAAAATTATATATATAGGTCAATTTTTTTCGCTGTTTCAACCAAATTCAAAGCCTTCAGGCCCATTAAAGATAAATTACAATATGCATATGATGTGCTTAACCTAATAAAGGATAAATTACCCCAAAATAATAACAATAAAAATTAAAACATAAATTCATACAATCGTAAATACCATAATAAAAACTACTCCTGTGCCAAGTTTGGAGAAAATCGGTTCAGATTTAGATATAGCTCCCAAATATAGTTTCGTCCGATTTAAGGTAAATGTTGCACTAAAGTCCCTACATATCATCCGATTTGCATTAAATTTTGCATAGAGTACTGAATTAAGTGCAGAATGATGTGTGCTAAGTTTCGTAAAAATCGGTCCAGATTTAGATATAGCTCCCATATACATCGGTCTCCAAAGTCCCTATATATCTTTCGATTTGCGCGAAATTTGGCATAGGGTACAGAATTGGGTCCAGAATTATGTGTGCTAATTTTCGTGAAATCGATTTGCACGAATTTGGCATAGGGTACTGAATTTAGTCCAGAGTGATGTGTGCTAAGTTTCGTGAAAATCGGTTCAGATTTAGATATAGCTTGGCATTGGCATGTGTAAGGATTGATGTTAGTCGGTTTACTTATAGATAAATATCGCATCATTCGAAAAGACGACATCTGTAAAGATGCATATGTAGAATATCCCCAAAGTGGTGAAAGGTATCATATAGTCGGCCCAGTCCGACTATACTACTTCCCTTACTGGTTTATATTAAAATAGTTAACTGATTTGTTCCGGCTTTTGGGGTTGCCTCCATATACCTGTATGGGGATATGTTGTACTCGGAATTGTCCGTATATATCCTAGATAGTATGGAATTGTAAGACGATTTAGTCGATTTATTCATATGTTGTAATAATTCTTCCTTTGGAGGATATCGATATACAAAACTAGATGGTCGGGTTCGAGAATGACTATATCGGCCAGCATTTAGTCATAGCCCCTACATGAAACCAATTGGCTTAAATTTAGATATGGGAGCTATAACTAAATCTGAACCTATTTTCCCCATTCGAAGGGTATTATTAGCTTCGAAATTGAGCTATAAAAATAATACAAACAATGAATATTATTTATTATTATTATTCTTACACAATATTGTCAATATTGATCCCGCTTTAAGTATGCCTCATATAACTTTGCCCTCCAAATTGCCGTACCATGCGTTCATAATGTAGGCCCAAATTTTGGAGTTTTGAGTTTTGTGAAAACCCCATTAAAATTGCTGAACTTTGTATATAGTCTACATTATCTACAAGGGCGAACCCTATTGAATTTGGAGAAAATCGGTTCAGATTTAGATATAAGTCTCATATATAGGTTTGTCCAATTCCATAATAGTTCATACAAGCCGCAATGTTTGCCCGATTGTGACAAAATTTGGCACAGCGTTATATTTTGCTGAAATAGGTTCAAATTTTATGGAAATTATGCACCCAACACCCAAGATTTGTCCAATTACGTGGGATTTTGGAACAACGCTTCGTATTGAGATAAGAGTTTTAAAAGTAATTGTTTCCTTATTTTCTTATTTTTAGAAGAAATTGTGCATAGTGTATTGAAATGAGTCCAAAAGTTTCCTATAATAATTACATTTCGCATAGGGCGGTTTAGTTTTAAATATAGCTACCCTTCCCTTAAAATAATATAGTTTAGTCCTTATTTATAATTATCTCATTTAATTGTCGACAATTACTTATGACTATTTTCCAACCTTTTTGCTGTGTTTTCAGATGCCCCAATTGCAAAAACCAGCTCCCCAATTCAAGGGTACCGCCGTCGTTAAGGGCGCCTTCAAGGACATCTCCTTGTCCGACTACAAAGGCAAATATGTTGTCTTGTTCTTCTACCCATTGGATTTCACCTTCGTCTGCCCCACCGAAATTATTGCCTTCTCTGATCGTGCTGCTGAATTCCGCAACATTGGCTGTGAAGTGATCGGTTGCTCTACCGACAGTCAATACACCCATTTGGCATGGATCAACACACCCCGCAAACAGGGTGGTTTGGGTGAAATGGACATTCCATTGTTGGCTGATAAGTCAATGAAAATTGCCCGCGACTACGGTGTATTGGACGAAGAAACCGGTATTCCATTCCGTGGTCTCTTCATCATCGATAAAAATCAAAACTTGCGCCAAATGACCGTCAACGATTTGCCCGTTGGTCGCAGTGTCGATGAAACCTTGCGTTTGGTGCAGGCATTTCAGTTCACCGACGAACACGGAGAAGTGTGCCCAGCCAACTGGAAGCCCGGACAAAAAACAATGGTCGCCGATCCCAAAAAGTCTCAGGAATATTTTGCTGCCGCTTCGTAAATGTTGTGCGAGTAATCGTATTTACGATGAAGAACATGAGCATATTCATATTAATTAATTAACAAACAGGGGTGTACAAACATTCGCCCCCTACACCACTATATCAACAGTAATCAAACAGTAGTTTCCTTAAACATTATATTTATAGTTTTAACTCTGGTAGTTAAAACCACTTTTTTCTATTATTTTCGTATCACTACATTTGTCATTCCTGCTGTCACCATTTTCACCCAAACAAAAAACAAAAATGAAATTTGTATCCCCAAAAGAGGCAGCTAAATAAAGTTAACCCTTACAAAAGGGGTTTACTTTGTTTAGCTTTAATAAATTTAATATTAAAAAAAAACAATAGAATTTATTTTTTTTCTTTTATTTGTTTTTATAAACAATTTTTTTTCTATATTTGTTTTGTTTTTTTTTCCTGCACATGTTAGGGTCTTCGACGACACACCATACAATACTTTTTTTCCTCATTATAAGTACACTTTATCAGTACTTTTTCAAATATAGGAAATATATATAGATTTGTGTGTGTGTTCACAACACCTACGAGAGCAATAACAACTATTACAATAAAAAATAGCTTGTTGTATATAACCATAATTAATATTTCTTTTATTTGCTTTGAATTCTCTAGAAGGAAGGCAAGGTGTTGTTTAGTTTCATGGGAAAATGACGTAGCTGTTTCATATTTCTATGACGTGTTATGAAGGAAAATGGACCTTAATAATAACATTAATTCAAAGGTGTATTAAAGAATATGTCCAATCGTGCTATTGTATTTTATTTTAACTTTAACCATTAATTACATTAATAATGGGTAAACAGCGCTATCCAACAAAATGAAGCTATGGTCTGGAAGGTGGTAAATTCCATTTAGGAAAATTTCATAGGTCAAGTTTTGATGTTATGGCGGATGATTTTTTTGCTTTTGCGGCACAAACAAATTTACATCTTTTAAAGTAGTAGGTTAGCCAGTTTATAAAATATTCTTTTAATAGGCGTGGATTTTTACAATACCCTGTGGTACAGCGTATTATGTCTTTGTGCATATGTTTGTAACAGGCAAAAGGAAACGAGATAGACACATGGGCCCTTTTGAGAATATGCATAGAAACACTTCCTGAGTCGATTTATGAATGCCCGTCCGTCTGTCTGTCCATGTTAAATTGTAAACAAAATACAGGTCGCATTTATGATTCGAATTGGATGAAATTTGGCACAGCCCATTTGTTTGGCCCAAGAACGAACCCTATTGAAATTGGAGAAAATCGGTTCAGATTTAGATATAGCTCCCATATAAATTTTCGTCCGATTTTAGGAAAATAGTGCACCAAAGTCCCTGAAAATCTTTAGATTTTCACGAATTTCGGCATAGCGTACTGAATTTTGTCTAGAATGACGTGTTCTAAATTTCGTGAAAATCGGTTCAGATTTAGATATAGCTCCCATATATATTTTCGTCCGATTTAATGTAAGTGGTGCACCAAAGTCCCTACATATCTTTCGATTTACACGAAATTTGGCATAGCGTACTAAATTAAGTCTAGAATGATGCGTGCTAAGTTTCTTGGAAATCGGTTCAGATTTAGATATATCTCCCATATATATTTTCGTCCGATTTAAGACAAATGGTACACCAATTTATCTTTCGATTTGCATGAAATTGTTCATAGCGTACAGAAATTGGTCTATAATGATGTGTGTTAAGTTTCGAGAAAATCGGACGAAAATCTATAGCTCCCATATATATTTTCGTCCGATTTTATGTAAATGGAGCACCAAAGTCCCTATATATTTCTATTTGTACGAAATTTGGCATAGCCTAATGAATTAAGTCTAGAACGATGTGTGCTAAGTTTCGTAAAAATTGGTTCAGATTTAGATATAGCTCCCATATATACTTTCGTCCGATTTAAGATAAATGGTGCACCAAAGTCCTTATATATCGTTCGATTTGCACGAAATTTTGCAGAGTGTAGAGTGATGAGTTTCGGGAAAATCGGTTCAGATTTAGATATAGCTCCCATATATATTTTCGTCCGATTTTATGTAAATGGTGCACCAAAGTCCTTGAAAATCATTAGATTTGCACGAATTTTCGCATTGCGTACTGAATTAAGCCTAGAATGACGTATGCTAAGTTTCGTGAAAATCGGTTCAGATTTGAATAAAACTCCCATATATATTTTCGTCCGATTTAATGTAAATGGTGAACCAAAATACCTATATATCCTTCGATTTGCACGAAATTTGGCATAGGGTAATGACTTGAGTCTAGAATGATGAGTGGTGAGTTTCGGGAAAATCGGTTCAGATTTATACCTCCCGTATATATTTTCGTCCAATTTAATGTAAATAGTGAACCAAAGTCCCTATAAATCTTTTAATTTGCACGAAATTTGGTATAACGCACTGAATGGGTTCTAAAATGATGTTTGTAAAGTTTCCTAAAAATCGGTTTAGATTTAGATATTTTTTGAGGCTATACATAGGCATTGATTTTTGACACATTCTTGCGGACAATTCAAGTTTATTTTTAGATTATTTTGATTTGAGATTCTAGGATCAGGTCGTGGAGCTCATTATGTCAAAAATCAATATTGGATCAAGGTCTTGCCGCATTTTCAACCGAAGTTGCTGCAATTTGTACTCCAGGTTCTTCAACAGTGAAAACCATGTTTAAAGATAAGCATATAATTGACCAATATACTATGTCTTTGGGCCAATAAATATGTTCCGGGCCGTCACATAAAACGGAACATAGAATTTTTCTTCGATGTGGAAATTTTTGCCTACATTTTGGTGAATACTCGAAACATACGTAAGCGCCCGTTGTTGAAATTTCTTTCACCAAAAGCATGACACATTATGATTCCAAAATAGAACCAGTAGTTAATCTTAACATGTGTCATATTCAGATCAATAAATTTAAACCCCTATCTGGGGAACTATCAATTATAAATATTTGGCCCCCATTATGATTTTATTATTTACATTAGGGAATTTAAAAAAGAAATATTTATTTATATATAAGTATTTTTTATTTTGAACTTCACCCAATAAATAATTTTCAAACAAACAAAAACTGACCACTTAACACCCACTTTTTGAAAAAATAAAAACAAATTGATAAAAACCTCAATCATCAATGGCTTTGGACTTCCTTAAAGTCCAATTGTTATTTTGTTAGTGCGTCTGCTTTCTGTGCACAAAGTGCACACGGTATACTCGTTCTTGATACGGGAATCCGCCATGTCTATGTTAGCTAATCTAACGAAATGTTTATGACTCGCATTTTGTTGTTACGTCGTCACACCCCCTTACTCTTCACACCATCATGACTATTATCGGAAAGCATTCCACGATTCTTTCTAGATTTGTCATTAAATAAATGTTAATATATTCCAAGCTGTTGTTGTTTCTGTTCCGACACGTTGCTTTGTCTGTAGATATGTATGAATGAATGTAGGTTTTTTTGCAAAATACAATCGGCGGGTAATAGCGTCATATAATTGCGAAATTAAGTTCGACAGTGAGTGAACCAGATGCTGGTTGGACACTGTTTCCATTTCCGAATACTAATGGAATGGAATAAATTTGGCAAACCAATTTACATTAAAGTTGTTTTAATAAAATGAGTAATTTATATTGTAAATTCCTTTGATCATACATCAAATAAATTATGGATTATTGTAAAAAGTGTAAGTTTAGCGTTAAAATAAGATAGAATAGGGTGTCACATTGGTACAACGTTCTTCTACGGACTTATTAACATGTTGGTATACAGTATTTTCTATTAGAATCTACAAATGGGGCTACATTCTGCTGCATTGTGTATTTATTTATTTTTATTTATTTATTTATTTATTCCAAAAATGCAATTTGAAGCCATTAAGGCCGATTTGATTTAAATTGCAAACTATACTACTCCATTTAACAAGATTTCTTAATGATATCTTAGATGGTATTATTCTAAAAATAATAATATATTTCAATATTTGGCAAGTGGCTAACTACTCAAGTAAGTGTATTAATATCACATATTCAATATTTAGTAATAAACAGCATTGTATAAAATATAAGAATTTAAATTTGTATATTATAAAAAAAAGAAAAACCCCAAATCATTTATATTCCAGTGTCATTGTTCACAAATGTTCTACTTATTATCGTTGTTTTATTGTAATTAAATATTGGTGACATGTAAAATTAATTGTTCCGCATTATCCAGCTTATAAATGCTTTCGAAAAAAAATGCTGGCAATTAAAAAATTAATTTGCAAACAATAGAACGAGATCTGTTTCCGAATAGTTTAATTATACGACACAAAGTTCGGCCGATTCGAACTTGTTGCAACCCTCCATCAGGAGGAGTTGTTGTAGGTTGTACAAATCGAAAGATATATAGGGACTTGCTGCTCTATTTATAAAAAATCGGATGAAAATATATATGGGAGCTATATCGAAATCTGAACCGATTTTCATGAAACTTAACACACATCATTCTAGACTCAATTCAGAATGCTATGCCAAATTTCGTGCAAATCGAAAGATATAAAGGAACTTTGGTGCACCATTTACATAAAATCGGACGAAAATATATATGGGAGCTATATCGAAATCTGAACAGATTTTTCCGAAACTTAACAAACATCATTCTAGACTCAATTCAGAACGCTATGCCAAATTTCGTGCAAATCGAAAGATATAAAGGAACTTTGGCGCACCATTTACATAAAATCGAAAGAAAATATATATGGGAGGTATATCTAAATTTAAACCGATTTTCACGAAATTTAACACACATCATTCCAGACTCAATTCAGTACGCTATGCCGTACAAATCGAAAGATATGTAGGAACTTTGGTACACCATTTACATAAAATCGGACGAAAATATATATGGGAGCTATATCGAAATCTGAACCGATGTTCAACAAATTTTACACACATCATTCCAGACTCAATTTAGTACGCTATACCAAATTTCGTACAAATCGAAAGATATATAGGGACTTTGGTGCACCATTTACCTTAAATCAGACGAAAATATATATAGGAGGTATATCTAAATTTAAACCGATTTTCACGAAATTTAACACACGTCGTTCTAGACTTAATTCAGTAGGCTATACCAAATTTCGTGTAAATCGAAAGATATATAGGGACTTTTGTACACCATTTACATCAAATCGGACGAAAATATATATGGGAGCTATATATAAATCTGAACCGATTTTTCCCAATTTCAATAAGGTTCTCCCTTGGGCCAAATAAATGAGCTGTGCCAAATTTCATGCAAATCAAAGGATATAAAGGGTCTTTGGTGCACTATTTACGAAAATTCGGACGAAAATATATATGGGAGCTATATCTAAATCTGAACTGATATTCACGAAATTTAACAATTAGGTGCACTATTTACATAAAATCGAACGAAAATATATCGAAATCTGAATTGATTTTTCCTAAACTTACCACACATCACTCTAGACTCAATTCAGTACGCTGTGCCAAATTTCCTGCAAATCAAAGGATATAAAGGGCCTTCGGTGCACTAATTACGAGAATTCGAACGAAAGTATATATGGGAGCTATATCTAAATCTGAACCGATATTCACGAAATTTAACACACATCGTTCTAGACTTAATTTAGTAGGCTATACCAAATTTCGTGTAAATCGAAAGATGTATAGGGACGTTGGTGCACCATTTACATAAAATCGGACGATAATTAAGAATTCACCAATAATTAAATATTTTAAATTTTATCTACTTGGAATAATCTCTAGTCGGCGACATACCAATTAAACCAAATACACCTCCGAAAATATTACCCACAAATCACTGCGATCACTTCGTGCATTCAAATTCATGCACAATCTGATTTCCTTATTACGAATTTGATGTCGCAAATGGCTTCCACTCGTATGACACACCGACCCACTAACATGGCAAAATTTCCTCCTTCTTTCCACACACTCACATACATTTTCATGACAACAAAATGATTTCAATGTTAAGTGCAGCGTGTTTTCGTTTCTTTAACACTTGTGCGCCTAGACTAGCTACAATGGAAAACTTGTTTGTAGCCAGAGAAAAACTGTTTAGCTCTCTTGATTGTCTGCATTGACTCTCTCTTGGGGGAATTGCATGACCACCGCCAATAGATTCACTTTTTAATTCCAATACCCCAATGGAGATTTAATTTCGAACAGGTTTTTCTGTATTACATGTGCACACTGACCGCCACCTGGTTAATTTGCAATAAAAAATGAAAAGAATTATTACTACTGAGCGGAATAATATGAAATTCTTACATGCTAGATATAAGCAATTAGTATGCTTACGATTCTCGCTGCTCGGTGTATATGACTTGCATAGTAAATTAAGATTTTTGTACTATTAGAACACCATTTCTCTGGGGAACAATTTTTCTTAAAATTATGAATAGGACTGGTATAACAACGACCCTTAATGATCTTGCAAATGAATTGTTATGGACTAACTATACCGTGGTTATATATATCGGAAGCCGAGAAGTGTGTGCTTCAATTCGTCCAATTCTTCCAACAATTTCCAGTTGAGCAGAATAGCAGCTGCTGCTGATTAGTACAATTTGGCTAGAGGTGCACAAAAAAGAGACAAGACGATATGTGCGAACTATAGAGGAATAAATATTTTTTCGCATCACATATAAAGTGCTATCCAGCGTGCTGTGTGAACGAATGAAGCCAATGGTCAATGTTATTATTGGATCATACCAATGCGGCTTCAGGCCTGGCAAATACACCATTGACCAGATCTTCACTCTGCGCCAAATGCTGGAAAAGACCCACGAAAAATATATCGACACATTTTACCTATTCCTCGAATATACAGCCGAATTCGACAGCCCTATCCGTTCCGAGGGGTTTAAAGCCATGTATGCGTTCGACATTCCTGCAAAATTAATACTGCTATGAAGGATAACTTTTAACATGATCAGGAATTTAAGTCGGAAAATATCTATCGGAGCCCTTTAATACCGAACGAGGATTCATCTTCGTGTGATCTTCTTAACATCTTGGTGGAAAAGGTCATACGATAGGCAAAGCTGAACAGAAATGGCATTCTGTACACCAAACAACACATCGATATGATCGAACATTGCGGGCGGTAACAGGATTTACACGTTTCTCTATGAGTGTATAGCTGTCGTATGAACTAGGATAAAGCCAATCGGTGAGGATCTTCCTTATTTTTTAACTAGGTTTTTGGTCAAAAATCGGCAATTTTCCAAAAATATTTTTTCAAAGGTCCGCCATTTTGTTAATTTTAGAGCGAAGTCAATAATCCTACTTCATACGAGAGCCAGACATGTACTCTTTCTAACACCGTTGGAATTTTCGGATTCCGATGTTCCAGTGAGGAGTTATCATGTCCGCCATTAAAAAAAGGACTTCTCTTTAATTACAAAAAACAACAACAAAATTACAAAATTTTTTTTGTAAATTATTTTTCTTCTCTTTTAAATCTTCATATATATATATTGATTTACCAGCCCATTGAAAATCTTGAAAAATTAAAATCGAGAATGGAGGGGGTTCCCTTAAAACGATTTTAAATTATTCCTCTAACCTATACTTAGCAGCCCATTATTAATTATTTATTGGTCATTAATAAAGTAACTACTAATTTTGGCCAAAGACATACACTAAGCCATAACCACAAACACCTCCCAATGTAATATTTTGCAACAACCCCAATTACTTTCTATTTTCAGACCTTTCAATATTCACGCATTTTTAATCAAATAATAATTGAAGGTTAGTTGGGAAGACACACTTATGGGAAAATATTGACATAAGTTGCTAAAACACGAAAAAAGGTGTTCCATCGATAGCGTGGGAGTAAAAACACATTGGATTCGTTCGTACTTAGCATATGTTCGTGATCCCACCCTCAGAAAGTTTGGTGCTAATAAATCAATTAAATGAATTAGAATAAAAACGAAATTGTTTATTAATATGATATGGCAAATTGTTATCAACACATTACGATATATATCAACAGTAGTGGTAGGGAACAGAAGTGATGAGCAAGTGTATCTCAAAATGCTAATCACCTTGTTTGGTGATAATAATCTTAGGGGTACTTCAACACTTAATCACCCTTAAATGAGACACTGTTTATGAACTTGCAATCAAATATCCATTAAGCAACTCACTCAAACCTTTCTAGCCATATGTTAATTTTTTTTTTTTTTGTAATTAGTTTGGTAAATAACTTTCAAAGGTGTATTGAAATTGAGAATATTTCAATTATATTTATTATTAAACAGTTGAATCACAATAAGTCGTAATTACAAAAAAATAAATTTGAAGTATAATTTTTTATTTTCTATTATTAATTGGGCAGCTAAAACTTGAATATAAAAGAAAAATAGGTCTGTTCCATATCCGGCAAGAATGTAGAACATTTTAATACTATAGCAATTATTATTAGCTGGATTAATATGACTTTTGAAACTATTAAAAAAAATATGTAAATAACCTAAGTTCTATGGGTGTCATGACAAATCGTTAACGAATTTCATTTGTTTGGAATACGAAACATCCAAACATATACATTTAGGCATTGATCATGATTACGAAAGAGGTCTTACGGAATCTTATGATGGTGATTAAACACATAATTGATACGATTTCTCGATGGGATACAAATGAATGCCATACAAATAATTTTGCTAACAAATACGAAAGCATTTTAGATGTCCATCTTTAACTGGTTAAATAAAAATGAATATAACCTCAATACCAGTATACAAATAAACAAATATTTATGAGTAAATAAAATAATCGACAATGGTCGTTTAGAAATAAATACTACAAACCAAACAATCTTAAACAAACGACATTCATAAATGGGCTTTTATCAAAAATAAAAAAATGACAGTCTTTTACCTCAAGTGATATGATTGACTTGAATTAAAAAAAAAACAGTTTTCTTGTATACTGTAGATGTTATTGTTGGCGATTAGAATATTGCATGTATTATATACGTTACTACTTATAAATGTGTATTTGAAGGTGAAATATTCTGGCAGAATACTTTAAAATAAATACAATCGTGACGACGGTCAAGAGCGATAAGCGACATGTCGTTTTACCCTATATCAAATAAAGGCTAGAACATTTCTCAGGACTTTTTGGGATAAGTCGTTTTAACTGGCATGTTGTAATTGAACGACTTTGACTGTTGTATTATATCACTTGAATAAATGATAACAGTTGCTTGACTAATTATATATCAAATGGTAACTCCTAACATTAAATAAAACATAATATGTAGCATACTTTAAGGAGGAAAACAAAAAATATTTCATATTAAAATAATTTTTTATAAAGCCACGTTTGCATTGAAACAATTAAATATCCCATTTTTTAAAGACAATTAACAGCTAACGACATTTATGTATGTTCCTGCTGTTTATCAATATAGAGGAAAATAGCATTAATATAATATTAAAACTATTGCACATCGTCAAATTTTTACCTAACCTAGACGTAGGAATCCAACGGATAACTCCCTCTAGTACCTCCCCCACAAATGGGGCAACATATTTTATTTTATTTATTTCTTTCTTTCAAAAATGCAATTTGAAGCCTCAAAGGCCGATTTTAAATAAATTGCAAACCATACTACTCCATGTAATAATTAAATCTTAATGACTATATCTTATAAAGGTATGATAATCCGAACATATAATATAATTTTAACATGTTTTTTTATACATATTTATCGATCTCTAGTTATTCTAGCAATTTCTGAGCCATTAGCTTCTTTATTTGTATGACTGCCCCAATTTTAGGTTTGCAGTACGAATTGTTGCCAATATAAATAGATTTTACATAATTTTTTTTTAACTTTTTCTTCTGAAAACGATTCAACAGACGGAATTTGTTAACACGAAGTGGTTTTTTATATATATTTTTAATATCAACGGCCTTTAATTTAAAAAATCCAAGATGTGATAATTACGTGTCCCTCTCAAATTTGACTTGTTTCACAAATACCGTTATATATCGTTTGATATATCCCCCAAAAAACGGTACGTACTCCCAAATATCCGTGGTTTTGGTGACTTTTTGGTAGGTTTTTCAACTGAGTTGGATGTATTGAGTTCCCATTGCGTAGCAAATCTACCTACGAAAAATGGGTTCTCTTAACAATATTATTGAAACAAATCAACCCAAACCTTTAAATATCTCAATATAAGAATAAATGGCCTTAAACCACTTTAAAATAAACGGCTCATATAATAATGTTTGGTCCTACCTTGTCAGATCTTTATATACTAATCATAGATTTAGTGAAATTATCGGTTATATAGAACCATCATCTCTAGTACATCCCCCACGAACAGTCACACGAAACTATACAGTTATTCCATAGACATCCACAAACCAAAATAAAGTACAAAAGCCTTCGGCCGGGCATTTAAGACTGTCTCCTATGGACAGATAGCAACTACGGCTACGCGACCGAATCTCCTTTTAATTAGAAATGTTTGTGGGTAGCCTCAGTAAAAATCGTGAGAAAATATAAGTGTCTTAAAAAAACTTTGGATGCCCATATCTCCGGAAATACCGATTCCCACAAGAAAAAAAGGAACAAGTTTAGTCTAGGGGACGCGGATCGTTTTGAAATTTTTACCACATGTAGTCTTTGGGGCCCTGATTACAACAGTATATTTTTTCCTGTGGAAATCGGTATTTCCGGAGATATGTATTTGTATTTTCTCATAAATTTTTAAAATCCACTAAGGCAATATGGGTACCCTTTTAAAGCATTTGATTACAAAAATATAATATTCATATCAAATAAGTTCATACTTTCTGAGATATCGGTCTCCAAAAATTCCACGAGATCCTTTTGAAAAACAATATGGGTATCAATTAAAAGCGTCTGAAACACAAGTAGCAAAAATGTAACTACGACTACGTGACCTAATCTCCGTTTAATAAGAATAGTGTTTGTAGGCAGTCGGTCTTCGGCCGGGGATTTAAGACTTTTTCCTATGGACAGATAGCAACTACGGCTGCGCGAGAGAGAAGATATAAGTGTATTAAAAAAATTATAGGCCCATATCTCCGGAAATACCGATTTCCACAAGAAAAAAACGAACAAGTTTAGTCTAGGGCACGCGGATCGTTTTGAAATTTTTACAAGTAGTCTTTGGGGCCCTGGTTACAACAGTATATTTTTTGTGTTTGTATTTTCTCATAAATTTTTAAAGTCCACTAAGGCAATATGGGTATAATTTTAAAGCATTTGATTACAAAAATATAATATTCATATCAAATAAGTTCATACTTTCTGAGGTATGGGTCTCCAAAATTCCGCGAAATCCTTCTGAAAAACAATATGGGTATCAATTGAAAGCGACTGAAACACAAGTAGCAAAAATGTAACTACGACTACGTGACCTAATCTCCGTTTAATAAGAATAGTGTTTGTAGGCAGTCGGCCTTCGGCCGGGGATTTAAGACTTTCTTCTATGACAGAATTTTCTCTTAATAAACATTGTATCACCATGGCTTTACTCTTTAATACATATGTTTAAAATGATACCCATATTGCCTTTACCAATATTACACAATAACAACATGGGAGGTACTTATGAGAAAATACAAGGGTCCCAACGGAACTTTGGAGGCCCATATCTCTGGAAATACAGATTTCCGCAAGAAAAAAGATCCTCGAGTGGGCCCTAAACTAGACTTCAGCCGTAGCAGCTCCGGCTATTGTTATCCGCTTATTGTAATAAGTACCTCAAATGCTTTAAATTGATACCCATATGTCCTCAGTAAATGTTAAAAATCTAGAGAAAATATAAGGGTCCCAACGGAACTTTGAAGGCCCATATCTCCGGAAATACCGATTTCCGCATGAAAAAAATACACCGTTGTAACCAGGGCCCTCGAGGGGGCCCTTAACAAGACTTAAGCCGCTGCCACCAAAGGATACCATAGTAATCAGGACCCCAAGGACCTCGAGGGGCACTAAACTAGACTTAAGCCGCTGCCACCAAAGAATACCATAGTAATCAGGTCCCCAAGGACTACATGAGGTAAAAGTTTCAAAACGATCCGCGAGGGGGCCCTAAACTAGACTTGTTCCCATATTTTCATAGACATACTTGTACTTTCTCATGGAAACGTCTCGGTCCGAATGAAAATCTTCAATAATAAATTACAGCCAATTATTGCTTTAGTCGATGAATTATGAACAACGACAACACACTAGGGTAGCTGTTTTTATATCTCGGATTCACAACCGGGTTGCAAACTTGACTTGTTTTAATTCGAAAACTGAACTCTGAAAAAATTAACTCTACTTTGTTAAAAAAAGTGTTTAATAATACCATATTTTCCATATTCAATATTTTCAATACCTTCTAAAGTTGAATAAATTCCATAATCATTCCTTGGTATTCCTTCACATTTCCAAATAAAACGGGTTGTTGAAATTTGAGTTTTTCTTTTGTTTATTTTTTTCCTCCTTCTTGTGCTTAAAATTAAGCAAAAATCATTATTTTTTATAATTTATAAAAAAACGTTTGTTTTTATAAAAACAAATTAAAAAAACAAACATCTACCGATTTATAGCTAAACACATGTTGACATTGTGTTATGGTTGCTGGGGCGATGCCGCTGCTTTCCTTTTTTGTGGACAACAGAATTTAAGCGTAGATTTTTGTTGTTGTTTTTATTTGTCTGCATTTAGAAGAAGAAACCCAAAATTTTACCACCCAAATGTTTTCTTCTGGCCTCTTCGTGATCCATAATACCGCCAGAGGTGGTCAAAACAACATAACCGAACTGACGAGAGGGCAACAAGTTGTTGGTCCACTTTTCAATGTCATTGATGGGAACATCGAAACGGGGGAGATGACGCCGCACTTGTTCAAGCGACCGGTAAGATTGACAACAATCTTGCCAGAACGGTGATCATCGACAATTTCGAATTCACCAATGTAGCCATGTTTCATCATGACAGTCAAGAACTTGATGATGACCTTGGAGCAGGGACGGAGGAGGACCTGACGTTTGCCACGCTTTTCAGCGTTGTTAATGCATTTCAAGGCATCGGCCAATACGTTCATACGCACCATGGCTAAAAGGAAGAAGGAAAAAAAACATAAAATTAGTAAAACACACTTCGACATGCATATGCGAAAATAATTTTTGGCGACAACAAATTTCAATGAAATGATTTTTAAATGTAAACAAATTGCAGTTTTAATAATTCGAATCGATTTTGATCGGTGATATCCAGAGCAGCTTCAAATCTTGGTTGGTTTTAGTAAACTGTCAAATCGGGCGGACAACGACGGCACGGCATGTACGAACGAAAACAACAACAACAATGAACATGTCTGCAGCAGACAACTCCGACAACCGGTAAACATTCATCAAAGGCGGTGTAAACAATTCGTATAATCCTTGGAATAGGTCATTCAACTTGAGAACACTTTTCCCCCAGTTATGGGTAACAATAATTTAATGAACAATCACAAACTCTCTCAGTAATTTTCGGGGCATTTATTTACTCATTCCGAGAGTCCATTTCACTCAAGTCTATGTCCAAAACGTCAATATTCAAACAAATTGCAATTTATTCACATTTCTCTAAAACATTTGGTCGAAATTTCATAACCACATCATGGCCAACATTATGCCGGACAATATTCACATCATTTCATTGAAATTTCACTAAATTTTCACAAAGATTACCTAAGATTTATTTTGTGAAAATTTTTAACAATTTTACACGAACGCGAACGTATCGAAAAAGAGGAAGTCCATTTTACGTCAGTTGCCAGTACTGATTTTTGACGTTTCACAGCTGTCAAAAACAGCTGTCAGTTGGTGGCGCCATCTACATGTGAGCGTGTGTTGTCAGTGGGTATACAACCCTGGGACAGTTGAGACGCAAAATAACTGTAAAGTGAAGTTATAACTATTGCAACGCTGACGCAAAGTTTGTTTGTGTTTATAATAAATTGTGAATTGAAAAAAATATTGGAATATAAATTAATTTTAATTTGAATAGCAGTCGGAAGTTGAAGTTTTAACAACGTGAAGGACTAAATAATGTAGAAACAATACGAACTAAAACAAATTGCATTTATGAAAACAATAATTGGTGAAGTTTGCCCTGAACATTTTAACCTTCTTCAGAATAAAGAACATTTATTGGTTGGGCATAAAGATCTTGCAATAAATACATCCATCCTTCGGTCAAATGTAAGATTTGAAGCTTTTCACATTGAAATTCAAAAGAAAAGTTCGTGTACAGAAATTCGTTTACCACTATAACCTGGATAGCGGAGTTAAGCCACTGTGAGTCAGATTCGATATCCTTATTTTCTAATGATTCTGACTTCAATTCGAGTTCAAAGGGAAAAAGAGAGTTCCTGTGTAATTGGTAAGTAACCACATACATAGTTATCAAATGGCAAACATCAAGAATTGTAAATAGTTTTATATTGCAGCGGCTGGCAGGGGCTATTTATTAGAGATATATAGCAAAATTAACCGATATAAACGGAATATATCAGAATATAATGCAGCGCCAGTGTATTAGAGGTAAGTGTGACATGGAATTTTATACAAATACATCTTGCAAAACTTTGGTACACTATAGGTGTCCCAAAGTTCCAGATGTGGACCGATGGGTCCCAAAAGCATTACGGTTTACAAAGTTTGAATCAAATCAGACATTCCATTCCATTTGATATTGAATTAACAAATTTTCAAAATATTGACACTTTGTGGGGAAGTTGACACTTTAAGGATTTACGTATATTAAATTTTCCGCCATTCTGGGTGCATTCTTTCCATTATAATGTACTAAGGCTCATTTGTTTCGAAATTTTGTTTACTTCCCGATGGTATGAACAAATTTTGAAATCTTTTTTATGATAAGTGAGCAAATTGATAATTAGGTAAAATGGTGTTTTTTTGCCAATAGAATATTTGATTAGGGTAAGTGCACCTATAGTTGACACTTTAAGGATTTTCGCACTTTAAACGTTTTACCATCCCAAGAGCATTTTTTTCACTATATTGTATTTAGGTTCATATGTTTCCAATTTTGTTTTAGGGACTCTCCGACGCAATAACAATTTATTTAATTACTTTATATTAAAGTAGATTAAATTGCTAATTAGGTAAAATAGTGCATTTGTGCCAATAGTCGGCACTTTTTCCAATTTCCGGCATGTTGTATGTTAATTAAACAAATTTTATTTATTTAATCGATTTTTCTGGCATTTTCATTAATAAATTATTATTATCGGACGTTTCCATCAGTGTTGTATTAAAAAATGTATATAAAATAATTTCATTTATTAAAATATTGCAACTATAAAACATGGTGCCAACTTCTGGAACCTTTTATCCAATTCTCGACATGGCTAAATAAGGCCAAAAGGTTCAGAGGTTAAAAGAATTTAAATTAAAACCATGTCTTCCATTCACCACTCAAAATGATTTTTTTATAAATTAATCGTTATTTAGAAGACTTATTTAACATTTTTTTCAATTTTAATCCAAAAGCATAGAAAAAGTGCTTATTATTTACCCATATGCCAACTATAGGAAAACATTAAAAATGTTTGTTCCTAAGGGCGGCATCGATAAAAATATAATTATAAATCATTTTTAATAATTTTAATTTCTAAAGTGTTCTCCTGTATGTTCTTAACAATTTCGAAACAATTTTAAGAGTGACAATTCTATTCATTATTGCATATAAATAAACATGCTATGTACAGACATACTAATTTTTATACCCTACATCATAGTATGGAGGATATATTTAATTTGTTTTTCCGTTTGTAACTCAGCGTAAAATTATATGCCGATTTAAGCATGTCCGTATGTCTGTTGCAATAGAGTCATTTATTGTCTGCTGACAGGTCATGTTCGAAGATGGGCTATATCGGTCCACGTTTAGGCATAGCTCCCATATAAGGGTAACACTCAATTTCGGTATTTTAGGGTTCTTGAGCGCGTTTTTCAACTGAATTCGCTGAAGTTTGGTATATTGGGTTCTTATTGTATGCCTAATATCTCCACTAAAAATTAAAAATATCGGTTCACATTTTTCGACCGAATTTGCTGTAATTTATAAAATAAAATTATAGGTCCATTTGCCCCATATAAGGGTACCCTGGTAGCCCCATGTAATGGTACCCCCAATTTTCGGTATTTTGAGGTTCTTGGTCGCGATGTAATTTGGTATTTTGTAGTCGTATATAGTAACAAATCTCCCTACCAAAAATTATTAATATCTCTTTTTAGGGAAAGTCCCCATATAACCTTTTTTATTCCCTTCACCACACTGTGGTACAGGGTATTATGTATTTGTGCATATGTTTGTAACTGCCAAAATGAATCGAGATAGATCCATGGTTCCTTTTGAGAATATGCATAGAATCACTTTCTGCATGTCCGTCCGTCCGTCTGTTGATGTTAAATTCTAAACAAAGTACAGGTCGCATTTATAATCCGATTTGAATGAAATTTGGCACAAGTCACTTATTTGGCCCAGGGACGAACCCTATTGAAATTGGAGAAAATCGGTTGAGATTTATATATAGCTCCCATATATATTTTCGTCCGATTTTAGGTAAACTTTATACAGAACATAGGTTGCACAATGGCATGTGTAGGGATTAATGTTAGTCGGATTAGATATAGATTAAGATCACATATTTAAGTTCGTTCAATTGCATGTCAATGTTCCTTCAAAAAGGCGACGTCTTTTAGGATACATATGTAGTATATTCCAAAGTGGTGAAGGGTATCATATAGTCGGCCCAGTCCGTAAAGTCGGACTTTCCTTACTGGTTTATATTGAAATAGTTAGCTGAGTTGTTCCGTGTGTTGGGTTTGTTCCCATATAGGCGTATTCTGTATCCTACAAAGTGTGGAATTCTAAGACGATTTAGCCATCTGTTGTAATCATTCAGGCTTCTAAAGATATCGTGATAAAGAACTCGAACCTGCCGACAGTGAAATATATCGGTAGGCATTTAGGCATCTTCTCCATATAATGATACCTCCTAAAGGAAAGAATTGAGATACAAAACTAAAATATTGGGCTCGAAATTGACATATATGGGTTGGTTAATTAGGCATAGCCCTAATATAATTATAAACCCAAATATTGGATAATTCCTACACTACGTAATCGATATTGATCCCCTCTTGACCTAGTTTGAGGATTTTATAGACATGTCCCACACTACCATGCACTATCAACGATTTTAGGAAAAATCCCCATTAAAAATTGCTATCACTTGTATTTGGTGTACATACTGGTTTACATAAATCGTTTTGTAGAATTGTCGATATAGGTCCACTTGTTGGCATGTTCCCTATATTTTAATTTCAAGTACCCGTCAGTACACCTATGTTGGAGGGTGTCCAAAGTTCGGCCCGGCCGAACTTACTTGTTTAATCCTGACTTGCGGTCAATTAAATGCAATGTAACAAATATCTACATTTTTTTGATCCATATTGTTCTTAAGCTATATGTACGGTGCTACAACTTATAGAGGGTGGGAACTTCAAAATATTAAACATTTTGTAATTATTGCTACTGAAAACGTGTTGTGCGTACATTTCGAAGGAGGATATTTTCATTTAAATGTTGAAAGCTGAATGTTGTCAAAAGTAAAATTATGAAAAAAATGGAATTATATACCCGCATGAGACTTCCTTACGTAATTATGCCATGATATAGTTACAAGCATGGTACACTTATTCAAGGTAGGCTATCGAAACTTTAAATTACAAAATTTTATATTTGGTTTGATTCACTTTGCCATTGCTTTTTAATTTGACCTCAATTGCACTCTCCTTGAATCTAAGTATTTTTTGGTCCCAATGGATTACAAAATCTACATAGAAACTATATAGCCGGTTCGCAACCTCGGCAGGTTTATCCTTTCTTTCCCATATTGTTCGCTTCCCTATAGTTCATGTATGAGCCGTAATATAGGAAATATTTAAAAGAAAATTGGTTGAAATTAATACACATTGGGTCGGTACTTCTATTCTGTAAAATTTAGTAACATTGGTTATGACTGAACTTTCATTTGTTATTGTAACACCTGCAAGCAATCAAATGAAATTGTTGCCAAAATTTGTAAAAGCTGCAAAACAGATGTTTAGATGTGTTATATACATTAAAAGGTGCGTTTTTATTGAAATATATTTAATAGAATACTGTTTTATAACAATTTTTAGATTATACACAAGTTTTTTTTATTATACACATATTAATACTCAACATACTTCCTTATCGGATTTCATATTCATATATGTATGTTATTTCATGAAATATAATAGGGTTATAGTATGTTTTTTTATGATCCTATGACTATACAAAGATACATATTATCTTAATTAGTGACAATATATCTACACTGTAAAGCTTGTTTAATATGAACATAATTTTATTTACATATATAATTTTATATATATATATATATATGTATGCAGTAGTATGCATATGAAACAATATGCAATATGAAACAATGTTCGACTATTTTATCAATATATCTTTTTTGGTCAATTATTAATTATTTGTTGCAACATATAAATATAATTGTAACCACTTTTGACTATATGATTAACAGTTAATTACAAGAAAAACTAAAATATTTATATGATAAGAAACTTAAAATAAAATGATTAGAGGTAAATTCAAACTACATTTACACATTAAAAGATGGGAATATACACAGACATATATTTATATATTCGATATTTGGTATGGTTTTGGAATCTATGAATTTTTGGTGATTTCTTTCTCATCTTCTCATCATCATTTTTTATATAGTTGCACCACTTCGATGCTGTATAAAAAGTAGGAAGGTTCCGAATCCATAGGCCACACAATTGAAACAACCAAACACCCCAGCTGCAATATTTCGTGTGTGACCCGGTGTATGTGGATAGCCAGACCATTGAGCCAATTGTATTACAAAGCTGATGAAATATAGCAGTGCTGATATGCCCGTTGTTAGAAGTTCCTAGAAAAGAGGAAATTTAAATTGTAATTATTAATAAAAGTATACAAAGGATTTTAAAGTAATAGTATTTTCCTAGAAAAGAGAAAATTTAAATTGTAATTATTAATAAAAGTATACAAAGGATTTTAAAGTAATAGTATTTTGTCTTTGTACAAAGTTTAGAAAATGGAAGAAAATCTTCAGAAGGTATTATGTGTAAATCTTTGAAAATAATGTTTGGACGACCTAAACACGGTTTTGTTCTTCCGTTTGCAATACCTCGAAATAATCGGTCAGACCCTATATAAAGAATATATACCCTTTATTGTCGATTATAATAAAATGATATGTCAATTTAGCCATGTCCAACTATCTGTCTGTCTGTAGAAATAAGACAAGAGATCGCAATAAATTAGATAAAGCTTTGAAATTTTGAACAGATATCGCTAGTACTTCTAGAATTTTTGATAATGTATTGGGATATATCGGTGAACATTTTGGTATAGCTTCCATATAACGCTACCACCCAATCGTCCGTATTTTGAGGATGTAGAACATTTTTTTCAAGCGATTTAGCTATAATTTGTATTTAAGGTTCTCCTTCCTACTAAAAAGTATTATTATTGAGGTCCATAAACATTGGTTGATCTTTTCAATTTTTTCCATCGATGTGATTATAGTTTGGCATTACGAAGTGGTTGCAGTTTTCGTATTTTGGGATCTTGTTGCGTAAACAAAAATCCTTCACTGAAAATGCTCAATATAAGTTAATGTTTCTACACAGTCTTTATAAAAGTTCATTTTCAATATATTCAGGTCAGAGAATATTTTTTTTTTCAATCTGAGTGCCTGTAGTTTGGTATTTCGTATTCCCTTTGGTAGCAATATATCGTGGAGGGAACAACATAGTCAACACGACCAAACATAACGACATTTTAACATGTTAATAATAAATATAATAACGTTTTTTTCAATAATAATGTCAAACATTTTTTGTTTAGGTTTTCATAATGGAAGTCAATTCACAATAATTGAGGCAGCTGATATCCAGTTGGTCTCCCTGGACGGCCTTATTTATAGGCCTAATGTAAAAAAATGGACCATTATTGTGAAAACGGAAACAAAGACCAAAAACAGCTGACTCTCGCTAGCTGGGTGACCTTAATAATACACCTGATTTAGACTTTGTTTACATTTTCATACTGGAAGGCAATTCACAATGATGGATTTTGACAGCGAACTTGGGAAGCAGCTGATTTGGATTTTAACAGCAAACTTGAGAGACAGCTGATATCCAGCTAATCTACCTGGACGACCTTATTTACAGGCCTAATGTAAAAAATGGACCAAAGCCTATAAATAAGGTCGTCAAGGGAGACCAGCCGGTTATCAGCTGTCTCTCAAGTTTGCTGTCAAAATCCATTATTGTGAAAACGTAAACAAAGGCCAACATTTTTACATTAGACTTGAGAAAAAACAGCTGACATTCGCCAGCTGGGTGACCATTTTAATAGATCTTGATTTGGACTTTGTTTACATTTTCATAATAGAAGTCAATTCATAATAATGGATTTTGTCAGCAAACTTTAGAGGCAGCTGATTTCCAGTTGGTCTCCATGAAGATTACCTTATTTATAGGCCTTGTATGTAGTCAATCTGAAAAATATATAATCTTAGGTTGAAGGAGGTCCTTCTGTTCGTAGATGACCTTGAGAAAACCCAGCTGACTTTAACCAGTGTTCGCAAAAAAACGGTACACTATCGTAGTGTACCGTACCAGGAACACAAACACTAAAAATTTTTTAGCGTTAGTGTTCCGGTACACAAACATTAAAAAATATTTTAGTGTTACTGTTCCGGAGCACAACGAAATTCGTAGTGTACCGCGGTCGGAGCACTAAAAATCGTAGTGTACCGCTGTCGGAACACTAAAAAACCGTAGCGTACCGCGGTCGGAACACTAAAAATCGTAGTGTTCCACTTGCCGGAACACTAAAACTCGTAGTGTTCCACTGGCCGGAACACTAAAAATCGTAGTGTTCCATTTGGCGGAACACTAAAAATCGTAGTGTTCCACTTGGCGGAACACTTAAAATCGTAGTGTTCCATTTGTCGGAACACATAAAGATGTATTAATTATATTTTATTTTTTGTATGAATAAAATTTATATATTTTTTTTAATAGATTTAATAAATAGAAAACTTGTTAAATTTGTATTTGTTTATATTTTATTAAAAATTAGTAATATTTTATTAGCATCTACAGTTTAACATAATAAATATTTTATAACTATAAAAGGTCGTCGAGTGAAAATTCAATCTGATGCCAACTCGCAACTGAAAATTCCATTGGATTACATTTTCGCTGATAATCGATTGCGCTGATCGGAAAAATGTATTGCATAAGACTACCTGTGCAAAAATCATAAAGAATATGTGGTTTTGTAAAATTTATCCCAAAATCATAAAAATATTTTTTTCATACCCGCGTAATTTGTACACTTCTTTTAATGAATAAGCAGGTAATAATTATGTTGATTGTGTGACAATCACCAAATTTTGAATATTTTTAAAAACAGACGTGGAACGCTACTTTGTATTGTTCCGACCAGTGGAACACTATGATTTTTGGTGTACCACTGCCGGAACACTACGATTTTTAGTGTTCCGGCAAGTGGAACACTAAGATTTTTAGAGTTCCGATAAGCGGAACACTAACATTTTTAGTGTTCCGTCCAGAGGAACACAAAGATTTTTAATGTACCGCAGTCGGTACACTACGATTTTTAGTGTACCGCTGTCGGTACACTACGATTTTTTAGTGTACCGCAGCAGGTACGCTAAGATTTTCGTTGTGCTCCGGAACAGTAACGCTAAAAATATTTTTAGTGTTTGTGTACCGGTACAGTACGTTATTTTAGTGTACCTATCCACCTTGGTACGGTACAGAACACTATGGAACGGTACCATAATGTTTATTTTCGAACGCTGACTTTAACTTGAGAAAAAACAGCTGACTTTCGCTAGCTGGGTGATCCTATTAATAAACCTTGGTTTGGACTTTGTTTACATTTTCATAGTAGAAGTCAATTCACAATAATGGATTTTGACAGCAAACTTAAGAGGCAGCTGATTTCCAGTTTGTCTCCCTGAATGGCATTATGTATATAGTATGAAGTCAATCTGAAACAATATATGATCTAAGGTTGAAGGAGGTCCCTCTGTTCGTAGAAGATCTTCAGAAAAACAGCTGACATTCGCTAGCTAGTTGACCTTATTAATAAACCAGCATGTCTTTCTGAAAATGTCTTTATTTATATGCCTTGTATGTAGTAAATATGAAAAAAATATATGATCTTAGGTTGAAGGTGATCCCACGGTTCGTAGAAGACCTAAAACATATTTGTCTATAAATGATCTATACAAAATCTTTTCTAGTATATGAAGCGTAAAATTATCTTGTTGAAAGTGGTAGCTGATACCCAGCTGGTCTCCCTGGATGACCTTATTTATAGGCCTTGCATAGATTTTTTGAATTTAGGAGTTTTTTTTCTCTTATGTTGGTAAAGATCAATACCAGCTGGTCTCATCCAGAGAGTCCAACTGGATATCAGCTGTCACTTAAGTTTGCTGTCAAAATCTATTATAGCGAATTGACTTTTATAATGAAAACGTAAAAAAAGTTCAAATTTTTGACAATTGAGAAAAAAACTGTTTTCCGATTGCTAACTGGATGACCTTTTTAATTGGTCCTGGATATATAACAGATATTGTTATTTGATAAATATGACACAATAAATCTACGCTCCAGAGTTGTATTTTCCTCTACTAATTTATATTTATTATTAATTTTAAAAAGTTTCTAAAAATGATTTTCTAAGCCTTTCCCTGATTCATAAAAAAACATTTATAAAACTATTTTAAAAATTTTATTTTATTATTACAAAAAATAGTAAATGAATTACAATTGTAAAAAAATGTTTGCAGTTACATTACATATACATACATTTCAAATATAATATATGATTAAATTTATTGATAAATAAATAATAACAAAATAAACGAGTTGATGATTTTCATTTAGAGTGTAGAAGAAGAAAAATTAAAAACAAAATATACATTTACAGACGGACAGCTATTTAAAAAAAATTAAGGAAAAATAGTAAACAAAAGATTTATAAATAAAATAAAACTTTACGTTTTTCTTTATACAACTACAATTACATAATATAAATTTAAGTAATTTAACAATGTTTTATATATAAAAAAGTTATTGTGCTTTGTTTATTAATTTATTTTTTTGTTAAGGATTTAATTTGAACTGTTGTAACTTAGATTTGCGTATTTTTTATAAAACTATTTCTTGACAATGACTATGAGTTTGATATTTCATATTTTTTATTATTCATGGTCTGTTCCCGCACTGCAAGAATCTACTAATTTTTACTATTTTTCGTAGTAACAAATTTTTCATTAACCTTTCAGGTTAAGGAACAGACCTTTTGTGTGTGTATTTTGGGATATATAAATCGATAAATCGAATTTGGTGTTAATACTCTACATCGTAGTCAAACATTCGCTTTCAAGACCAAGATCTATAAATAAGGTCACCCAAGTAGCAATCAAAATCGGAAAACAGCTGTTTTTTCTCAAGTCTAATGTCAAAAATGTCGACTCTGTTTACGTTTTCATAATGTAAGTCAATTCACAATAATGCATTTTGACAGCAAACTTGAGTGGCGCAGATATCCAGCTGGTCCCCCTGGGTGACCTTACTTGTATGCCATGTTCAAGACCTATTAATAAGGTCATCAAGGAAAATCAGCTGTTTCAGCTGACTTCCATTATTAAAATGTAAACAACGTGCAATTTTTTGACATTTAACAGCTGTTTTTGACATTCTGAGTGACCCCATTCAAGATCTATTAATAAGGTCAACCAGATAGCGAAAATTTGGACTTTGTTTACGTTTTTATAATGGATGCCTGGATGACCTTATTTATAGGCCTTGGTCTTACTAAATTATAGAAAAATTTGATTTATATTCCTTATGCGATGTTTTTTTTATTAAATAATTATTATTTTTTTTTAATTTATTAAAACTTAAAATAACAAAAACATAAAATTTTGTTAATTCACCTCTTAATTAAAGTCAACGGAAAACAAAATGGTGTGATGTGCGTGTGTGATTGAGGAGTCATATAAACCTATGCATATTTTTTTATATATAAAATATTTTTTTTTAAATTATAATTTGTTTTGTTCATAATTTTATCGGTTAGACTGGGGTATGTTTTGTGTGGTGAAGTAATAAAAAAGGTAGGTAGTCGTTTTTTTATGCAGACAACAACCATGCACATTTGAATGCGGGCGTTACAATCAAGCTCCACATTTTTATTAGCTAAGCGCACAATACATACATACACAAAATATGAAAATTGTCTGTCGGTCTGTCTGTCATTCATTCGGTTGATCTGTCTAGGCTATATATGGTTTTGCATTTTAATTTTATTTCTTATTTGTTTGTATTTTTTGTTTACTTCTTAATTTATGGCAGAATTTTTATTTTTCGAAATCTGTGGCGGCGGCTGGCTGCATTTTTCTTCTTTCGTCCATTTCTCAAGAGTCAATCCGCATCTTAGATTGTGGCACCACTCTTATGTTCCAAATACAGGAAATATGTACCGGCAGCATAGGCCAAAAAGTTGAACAGACCAAAGACACCTGCAGCAATATTTGAACCATAACCATAGGACTCCGAGGAATATGATGACCACTTGGCCAATTGTACAATAAAGGCAATGAAGTACAGAATGGTGGCAATGCCAGTATTGAGCAATTCCTAGAGAGAGACAAATAGAGTAGAAGAATGAAAGTGAATTAGTATGTATTGAAAGCAGCTGATTTGATTGGTAAATCATTAAATCGAATTATTACAAATATTAGATAATTTGCCAATTTTGTAAATGTGTGGGTTTTTCTGACAAAGGTGCTGTTAGGATAATTTTAATTGCTGTTTTTAATTAGTTTTTTAAAAGCGTTTAAGTTTTTTTGAAAATTCCGATAGGTTAAATGATTTTTGATTAAAAAATGCCAAGCCGAGCCACGATTTCGCCAAAAAGTCAAATGTTAAATAAGTAAATTTTAGGTTAGGTTACTAGGTATTTGGAATTAGTTGATTGTGTTTAGTAAATCTTCTTAAAAATAGTAAGAAAAATATTCATTTTTAAAATTGTCCTCAGATTGAACGTTTTCATAATGCGAATTCCATTCACAATAAGGGACTTCGACAACAAACTTGAAAATCATCTGATCTTCGTGGATGATCTTGTTAATAGACCGTAGTTATCATTCTGTGAAGTCAATTCCAAATAATGTATTTCGCCAGCAAATAAGGTCTACATAGAAGGGAGAAACCCTTATGTAGAAATTGAAAAACAGCTGTATTTCTCAAGTCTAATTTCGAAAAAATTTCGACTCTGTTTACGTTTTCATAATGGAAGTCAATTCACAATAATGCATTTTGACAGCAAACTTGAGTGGCGCAGATATCCAGCTGGTCTCCCTGGATGACCTTATCCATTATTGTGAATTGACTTCCATTATGGATACGTAAACGAAGTCCAAATCTTTGACATTAGACTTGAGAAAAAACAGCTGATTTTCGCTAGTTGGTTGACCTTATTAATCTTGGTCTGTTTCCCAAGATTGCTATTAAAATCTATTAATTCGGAGTATTACAATGTAAAAAAGCAAGCAAGGCATATAAATAAATTAATTTAAGAACAAAAAATGAATTCTTTAATTTTGGGCAACTTCTTTCGTAAATCGCATAATTCTTTAATATTTCAACAACTATTTGTTATATAAAATAGGTCTGTGACCGAGCTATATTAATAATATATCTCTCAAGTTTGCTGTCAAAAACATTATTGTGAATTGACTTCCATTATGAAAACGTAAACAAAGTCATCCAGGGAAACCAGCCGAAACCCATTATTGTGAATTGACTTGAACGTAAACAAAGTTCAAATTTTTGACATAAGGCTTGAGAAAAAAATAGCTTACTTGTGCCGGCTGGATCTTGTTTTCGACTGTCCAACAATTACGTATATTTTTGTAGATGTTCGATGTGTCACAAACCGAACTAATATTTAAAACTCATATCTCAACAATAAAACGCGTTAGAGTTAGGGACATGCAAGTAGACTTTCTAATAATAGATTAATTGACTTGCTACGCGAAGGAATATCCTTTTAAATAGAATAGTTTTTTGAGTGGGGATTTAAAACATTCTACTATGCACAGATACCAACAATGGCTACGCCAAAGAATGTCCATGTTTTTGTAGGGTTCCATGGCCCATATACATAGTATAAACCGAAATGTGAATCCTGTGTGGTCTAAGCCTAGCATGTACAATAACCATAAATTTAGCGAAAATATCGGATACACCACCATAAAAAAGTACGAAAAGTATAATATGGTACTATATTTGGTACAAATTTAATTTGGAGGTACAAGTCGAGGTGGAATCCTGAAAATTGAAATTAACATTACTATCGGAGTGTAGGATTGGGATATGTACGTAGTTTTGGACATTTTTTACTTATGTATACGAAAAGTACTAAATCGTACTATAATTGGTACAATTTGGATTTGGGTGAACCAATAGAGCTGGAACAATGAAATTTGGAGTCAGGATCACTGCTGGGATGTAGGATTGGGGTCAGGATTCAGTTTAAGAAATTAATAATTATGGGTACTGAATGGTACTAAATTTAGTACAATTTAAATGTTTAGTGGACCGATGGAGCTGTAATCCTGAAATTTGAAGTTAGGATCACTGTTGGGATTTGAGATTGAGATATGTAGGAAGATTTGTACTAAATTTGGTACAATTTAAATTGTGGGTTAAGCGATAGATTTGGAATCCTGAAACATGGATTTAGCATCACTGTGAGGGTGTAGGTTTGGGTTAAGTAGAAAGTTTTGGAAATTCGTACTACTGTGTACAAAATTTGGTACAATTGAATTGTGGGTGAACCGATAAGGTTGGAATCCTAAAACATAGATTTAGGACTGTAGGTTTAGGGGTGTAGGTTTTGGTTAAGTAGGTGAAACGATAGAGTTGAAATCCTGAAATTTGGAGTCAGGGGTGTAGGATTGGGGTATGAGGGAAGTATTGGAAGTTGGTATTACTATGTACTAAATTTGGTACAATTTGAATTGTGGGTGAACCGATAGAGTTGGAATCCTAAAACTTGGATTTGATTTTAGGTGGGTGATTATGGAAATAATATGTGCTCAATGGAACTAAATTTGGTAAAATTTGAATTTGTGTGAACCATTAGATCTCCAATCATGAAATTTGATACTAAATAGTACTCAAATTTAATTTATTGTTATTATATTTTCCATATTCGCTAACGAAGTAGCGGGCATATGCTAGTAAATTATAACCTAACTTAAATTTAGGTTTAAAAAGTCGCTTCGATTTATTAAAAGTGTATATGCACCTATTGCATTCAAATCTTTAGGGAGACTATTTTTCATAATTTTACTATGTTTTCGGAAATGTTGTGCTAACGGAAATTGTTTAAGAAAATAGTCATAGTGTCTTTTAAGAGAAAATTCTGTATATATTTTTTTTTATTTTTTGGTCCCGGTCCAATAAAAGTCATTGATATGGAAAATGTTCCACATGATCGATAGGGTCATGCTTACTGAACTTTCCAATTCATTGTCATTGTATAATAATTAGTTAAATAGAAAGAAGAAAAAGAGAAGACATGTTGAAGAATGAATTGTTATTTACGCAAAAGGGAACGATCAGCCCAAAACCATTTACCGTGAAAACATAAAATTTGTGCTTTTAAAGAAAAAATGACACACACATATTTATATATTTAGGTAATTACATACCTGTTGGTAAAATTAAATTTTATTTTTTTAAATATTTTTTCTTTTGTGTTGTAATTTTTTAAATATTAAAAATTAAATATTTGAAAAAGAAACACTTGTTACACTTATGTGCTGGCTTTACGAACTTTGGCATAGAATTAGTTTCTGAGTGGATTTATTATGTATGGCTCATTTAGCATAGAGCGTTGAATATATATTTTCGTTCGATTTCATATACAGAAGGGCCCACCCAAGATGCTAGGTCTATACGATAGAGAGGATATTGTTCATCGTCATTTGAGAGAGGAGCATCTCTTGTGCAAACCCAAAGTGTGGTGGGGTATCATATAGTCAGACACGTCCGATTTTTGGTTTTTTCTTATTATTTTTTTTTGGATATCTTTTGGGTTCCTTTACTTGCTTTGTGGTTAATATATTTTTTTCTAATAATCTCAAAATCGTTTCAAATGACTATTTATGACGAGATTGTTATTTATCTTGCCGTAACATTAATATTTGGCCTCAAAACTGAACTTGTTTCAATATTATTTCGAAATTCTTTTGCAAATCAATTTACAACTTAAATTCCAAACTTCAGACCGTACAATTACTCTAAGAACCCAATTCCATAACAGCAACAACAACATACTGACCAAAGGCAATAACCAACAATAACAACAACAAGAAAATTCTAAAGAGAAAAAAATTAAAAAACGGTTAACAAGTTACTCTGCTACACCATGCATCTAAAACCGTATTCTAAGCAAGATTTTATGCGATTTTCAAGTACGTTGTATATTTTGCTTGGCTTAATGTGGTTTCTTCAGACGCACACATAGTCTGTGGCGTTTCGAAAACCGGTTGGCATGACGTTTATTAATAAATGTACTTGGCCAACAAAAATCTAAATAAAAACCACAAATCATTACAATGAACGGAATGGAACGGGTCTGGAGTACTACTACATACTATAAAATAAAACAAGTGCGCCAGAGACTTAGTTGGTCGCGCCTCCATTACTGTAAACGCCATTCATTGACGTTGTTGCAATGCGAACATTGTTACCAGCCATGGGAGCACGTCGTTGTTGGGTAGGCAAGCAGGCAGACAGGTTGTCATTATATCGCAATGCTTGACCGACCAACTGTGAAATTTCCACTGAATTTGAAGTTTGTAACTTAGAAATATTTACTCATTTTTTTTCGAAGTAGTAAATGTGGAAAAGGGGTTTGGGTTGAAGAAGATAATAATTTGGGGGGTTTCACTTAGGAATGACACATTTAAACAATTAAATTACTAATTAATCATCATTTTTGGTGTGATGGATTTACACTTCATTATCATCAAAGGGAATGACCGAAATGTGTCATTTTGAATGTTTGACTGATATGAGTAATAAAATAGGTCAGCTAATTCCGAACCCACCATTGTAGGAGGCCTACAGTTTATGCCCTCCGCATTATGGTTAATGAGGGTATAAAAACTTTGATAAAGTTAAAATGGGCCTTATCGAAATATTGGTTTTTGGACCAAATCCCTTTCAGGGAATTTGGAGTCGATTTACAAATATCCGTCTGGCCGTCTGTCTGGTGCACGATAACTCTCGAAGAGACTAATCGATTTCATCCAACCTTTGCACATCTTAATATTTCTTCCTAAGGTCAAATACAGGGTGAGATAAAAAAAACTGCAACAAAGTCAAACGCCATAATTTTTACATTTTTTTTTAATTTTATTGAATGAAAGCAAAACAATTCGGAAATAGTATCAAATTTTAGAATACGTTTAGATTTGTTCGAATTTGTCACGAATTATGGTCTTCAAACGGCTAATGCAACCGTCACACGCTGCCAGAATGTTGATCTGCGGTATTTTGTCCCATTCCCAGTTTTTTCATCCCGATGAAAACGATATTTTTATAAAGCGAATAATAAAACTTGTGTGTAATTCCGAAGACATACGCAAACCATTGGCTGAGGGAATATATCTGTCGGTATATTATATATGGGCTATTAGGGTATTATGTATTTGTACATACGTAGTCGAAAGTAAAAGTTGACTTTCAGACTTTTCGATTTTTTCTGAGTAAAAAGTTGACTTTTCGATCTTTCGATTTTGCCAAACCTGCTCAAAGTCGATTTTCGACTTTTAACGACTAATGCAAAATCAACTATTTTTTAGGCTTAAATATACTTTACGGGCACCTTACAGATCATTTTGAACAGCATAAATTTTCTCGGGGGGAAATCAGTACTTCCCGAGATATGTGGTTAAAAAATTTTAAAAATAATTTTTATTTTTTTCCTCTAAGAGACTCAACTCGGATTGTTCTGATTCAACAGAGGTATATGAAATCTCTGGCCGAATGCCTTCTATTCTGAAAAAATCATATTAAAAGAAAATTCTGCTCGCGTAGCCCAATGTTCCACCTGTCCATAGGTGAAAGTCTTAAATCCCCTGCCGAAAGCCGACTACTCAGTACTCCTTAGTTTTTATCTTTTTGCCCTAAGAGACCCAGTTCGGATTGTTCTAGTTTAACAGAGGTATATGAAATCCCTGACCGAAGCCAGTACTCCTTAATTTTTATTTGTTTGCCCTAAGAGACCCAATTCGGATTGTTCTGTTCTGAAAAAAATCAAATTAAAAGAAAATTCTGCTCGCGTAGCCCAATTTTTTTTTCCACCTGTCTATAGGTATTATGTGGTTGTGATCAGCACCAAAAGGACCAAATATTAATAATGAAAATCGAAAGTCTACCTTGAAATGTTGACATTGCGATTTCCTCAAAGATCACAAGTCGACTTCGACTTTTAGGCCTTTCAATACAGAAAGACGATTATTAGTCGAAAGTCGAGTTACTTATCCCTAGTTTGTAACATGCATAGGCAAACTGCATGAACCCGTAGTAATTTTTGAGGATATACTTAGCATCACTTCCAGAGTAGATTTATGCATTTTCGTCCGTCCATCTGTTAATGTAAAATTGTACAGGTCGCATTTATTTTCAGCATGAGATGAAATTTGGCACAGTTCATTTATTTCGAAATCGGTTCAGATGTAGATATAGGTCTCATATATAATTTTATCCGGTTGTGTGTACCCAATGTGAAGTAGAGTATCATAAAGTCGGTCCCATTCTTGTGTGTACCCAATGTGGAACATTGGCAAAAAATTACTTCAGAGTAATGGCCTTGCACATTTGGTCCTTCGAGTTGCATATAAATTAATCGGAGTTTAATATTATAGTCATACATTTGGTCCTTTGAACTGCATATAAAGTAAGTGCGAGTACGATATTGTTGTTCAAGTGTATGACCATTTATGTCTGATACGAGCGCAGTTCGGAAAGTTCTTAGCCTAGCACAAAAAGAGCAGAAAAAGTTAAAGTTAAAAGTTTTGTTCAAAAAAAAAAAAAAAAACGCATCCGCAATTTTTTCACAATGAAAGCACGCATTTCTAATTTTTCCATTGTAAAGCATTGCGGATGCGTCTTTTTTGAACACCTGCTTCTATATGAAGGAGTTGCCATATCGAAACAAAATTTAACATGTGTTCAAAACAGAGAGAGAGTTTCCAAAACACTTTACTTCTTTCTGTTTATACCGCGCTTTTTGTGCTAAGAACTTTTCGAACGGCCCTCATATTAATATATATGTATATGTCCCATTTTTAAATTTGTATAAGGTTTTTAATCCAGGTCCATTAACCCATGTGATCAGTAATAGCAAAATAATTTTGATTAGTATTTAGTAATTTTTTTAAATGCCAGTCATTAATAAAAATTATTTTTTTTAATATTTGGGATCAAATCAAACTTACCGTAAATATCCAATTGATGGCAACATTCAATGCCTCCCTAATACCCAACAAATAGGCGAATATCCATAGCAAAGTGGCAATAAATGAGACTACAGCAACAAAAAGGAAGAAGGCTGTTGCGGAAATATATGAGGGTGATGCGCAGGCCATACAAATAATGCCAAGGAACTGCAAATAGAGGAGTAACAATAAAAGTAATCATTAAAAAATATTTAAAAAAGTGGAAAAATTAAAAAAATCAAAAGCCTACAAATGTGTCTTCAATTATTTCTTTAAGTTTTGGAATAAAAATGTTAAATAAGTGGAAAGAACAAAAAATCGTATTGATCGATTTACTCTGAAACATGACATGACTTTTTACAGCATTTTTTAAAATTTAAAAATTATTTAAAAATTTAAAAATGATTTCATTTTTATTATTTGCAAACACAGTATTTTTCAAACAACCGCTAATGTTTTTTAATTAAAACAAATGTGGGTGTCGGCAAAAAACACACATTTAAAAATTAATAAAAATTACTTTGTATTTGAATAATAATTTCAAACACACTAATATACAAACAAATAAAATAAAAACAATATTCATATTGACATACAACTGCTGCATTTATTTCCTCCAAATATTCGCAACATCTTAATAGCTCCCCCACAAAAAAAAACGTATTCTCAAAATTTAAATGATCTCCGAAACAAAATGCTGAGCTCATCACCCGCTGACATAAACATAATGCACAACAAATACAATAATCGCGACAACACAGCGTTTTCATTCTGTATTCGAACCTAATTTTTGTTGTTGTTGGTTGGTAAAAAACGCTAAGAAACCAGTTTCCAGTCTTTTTTATTAGCTACTTATAATACGTAAACAATTGTTTATTAGCACTTTTATTTAGTCAACAATGCAAATATTTATAGTCGTGAGCAATAAAAGAGCATACAAGAGGGAAAAATTCTAGAAATTAAAAAAAAAACAAAAATATGTTTTAAATTATAAAAAATATATTAATTTTGAAAAATATAAATTAAAAAAAATATAAAAAATATTTTTTAAAAAATGTATATATTTTTTTCAAAATCTAAGCCTACTGACAATATAAAAAATATATGTTTTTTTAATTTATTTTTCTTTTCAAAAACTAAGCCTACTGAAAATACAATTTTTTCAAAATCTACGTCTATTGAAATTATAAAAAATACGACTAAAGTGATTGACTGACTGACTTAACAATTCATCAACGCCCAGACGAAGCGGCTGAAGCTAGAATCTTGAAATTTTTGGGTGGGGGTCACTCTTGGTCCAAATGTGACAGATAAGGCTGGGTTTTTGGAAATTCGTACTATAACGGTACGAAAAGTAATAAATGTGATACCATTTGTATTTGGCGAACCGGAAGAACTAGAACATTTGGATTGGTGGTCGTTGATGGAGTGTAGGATAGATATACCAAAGGGTTTTTGGAAATTCGAACTATAATCGAGCTGGAATCCTGAAATTTTAAATTACCATTATCGTCGGAGTGTAAGAATGGGATATGTCGTAGTTTTGAATTTTTTTACTGTTGTGTACGAAAAGTACTAAATCGTACTATAATTGGTACAATTTGGATGAATCGATAGAGCGGAAACAATGAAATTTGGAGTCAGGATCACTGTAGGGGTGTAGGATTGGGGTCAGGATTCAGTTAAAGCAATTTATATTCATGGGTACTAAATGGTACTAAATTTGTTACAATTTGAATATTTGGCGAACCAATAGAGCTAGAATCATGAAATTTGGAGTCATTATCACTGTTGAGGTTTAAGATCGAGATATGTAGGAATTTTTAACATTTTTTACTAATGTGTACTAAATTTGGTACAATTTACAAACTTGGATTTAGAATCACTGTGGGGGTGTAGCATTGGAGTATGTATGAAGTTTTGGAAATTGGTAATACTGTGTATTAAATTTGGTACAATTTGAATCGTCAGTGAACCGATAGAGTTGGAATCCTGAAACTTGTATTTGGGATCACTGTGGAGGTGTAGGTTAAGTAGGAAGTTTTGAAAATTCGTACTACTGTGTGCTAAATTTGGTACAAATTGAATTGTGGATGAATCGATAAATTTGGAATTCTAAAACTTGGATTTAGGATAACTGTGGGGATGTGGGTTTGGGTTAAGTAGGATGTATTGGAAATTCGTACTGTTGTGTACTAAATTTGGTACAATTTAAATTGTGGGTGAACCATAGAATTGGGATCCTGAAATTTGAATTTGGAATCATTGTGAGGGTGTAGGATCGGGGTATGCAGGAAGTTTTGGAAATAATGTGTGCTTTGGTACTAAATGGTACTCAAATTTAATTTATGGTCGATGTTAATGTATTGATAGCTTATTTTTTCTGACATATGTGGTTTTCTGTGAAAATAAAATAATATTTTAATACATGTTTAAATATATTCGCTAAAGAAATAGCGGGCACATGCTAGTTGAAATAATAAAATAAATATTTAAAAAAACGTACGCCTATTAATAGCTTCAAAAATATATATTTTTATAAACCTACGCCTATTAGTAGGTTCAAAAATATATATTTTTAAATCTACTAATCTATTATTATGCTTCAAAAATATTTTTTCAATCTACGCTTGTTTTTATGCTCCAAAAATATTTTTTCAATCTACGCTTGTTTTTATGCTCCAAAATTATTTTTTTTTTCAATCTACGCCCAATTATTATGGTTCAAAATTGTTTATTAAAAATCTACGCCTATTATTATGCTTCAAAAATATTTAAAAAAAATACGCCTATTATTTTAAGAAATCCACGCCTACGTATATTCTTAGGCTTGCAAAAATATTTAAAAAAATGAATGCGTATTTCTATTTGTTTTGTTTGTTTTAATTTTTTTCATTACAGTAAAACATTGTTTGTCCGCTTTGTTGTATTGAACAGATAAATAGGTGGAGGTATACTTCAATGTTTACGTCACACCTGTTGCACTGCACAAGAAAAATATGAAAATATTTTCGGTTACCCTTCACCCTTCGTGTGTGTGTTTGTGTTTTTCACATATTTCTGTTTTCACTGTTTAACGTATCTCTGGCTGGCTGTTCGTTCGTTTAATCTTAACTGTCTAGATACGCCCCAACCACCTGAAAAACTTGTTTCTATTTGCAAGTTTTCATCAACATTCATTCTTTTTTTTTGAGTATTCTATTATTAACGCATTTTTTTATTTTGTTCTTTTCACAGGTTACTTTGAAAGAAAACAAAACAAAATAAAAAAATACAAATTAGATGCAAACAATCGGATACAAAAGCTCTTGGCTCCCACAGATTTTGCAGGCAGGCAGGTTGGCATCTGTAGCGAAAACACATGTGCAACCAGTTACGGGGCACACAAACAAACATACATACATACATACTTGGGTACATTACTTTTCGTCGTCTGTCGCATGTTGCATGTGTGTATAAAAATAATAAAATTGACATAATATTAGACAACTACATCAAACACACACAACCGTACAGAGATACAAATATACTCAACTAGAGGCCAAAAAGAAAAACCGCATCCGTTGCTACATGTTGCACAAAATTCTTGGGGTGATTTTTTAGTTAGTTTTTTTTTATTTATTTCCAACAACCCACAATTGTGTCATTATTCTCTGCTGAGATCAGCAGCGAGTGGAAGAAGAAGAATAAGAAAATATTTTGATTTTTTTCATTAGCATAAATTGTAAAGCGTTTGCTCTTAAATGAAATGTATTCAAATTGGAACTAGAAGAAAATTCTATAAAAACCAGCAAGGAAAGTAGTAAAGTCGGTCTGGGCCTTACAATTGCATGTCAATGTTCCCTCGAAGGAACGAATATATATGTATATGTGGGAGCTATATCGAAATCCTAACCGATTTTTACGAAATTTAACACACATCTTTCTATACTTAATTCTGTAAGCTATGCCAGATTTCATGCAAATCGAAGGATACAAAGGGTGCTCTATTACCTAAAATCGGACGAAAATATATATGGGAGCTATATCTAAATCTGAACCGATTTTTACGAAATTTGACACACATCGTTGTAGACTTATTTCAGCACGCTTTGCCAAATTTCGTGCAAATCGAAAGATATATAGGAACTTTGGTAGACCATTTACATTAAATCGGACGAAAATATATATGGGAGCTATATCGAAATCTGAACCGATTTTCATGAAATTTAACACACTTCACTTTAGACTTAATTTAGTACGCTATGCCAAATTTCGTGCAAATTGAAGGATATATATAGGGACTTTGGTGCTCTATTTACCTAAAATCGGACGAAAATATATATGGGATCGTTATCTATATCTGAACCGATTTTTACGAAACTTTGCACACATCAACTCAATTCAAAACGCTATACCAAATTTCGTGCAAATCGAAGGATATATAGGGACTTCAGTGCACCATTTACCTTAAATCGGACGAAAATATATATGGGAGCTATATCTAAATCTGAACTGATTTTTTCCCAATTTCAATAGGGTTCGTCCCTGGGCCGAACAAGTGACCTGTGCCAAATTTCATCCAATTCGGATCATAAATGCGACCTGTACTTTGTTTGCAATTTAACATGGATAGACAGACGGACGGACGGACATGCATAAATCGACTTAAAAAGTGATTGTATGTATATTCTCAAAAGGAACCATGTGTCTATCTCGTTTCCTTTTGTCTGTTATAAACATATGCACTAAGACATAATACCCTGTACCACAGTGTGGTGAAGGGTATAAAAAATGTTTTTTTAAAAAATCTATGCCTAATGAAATTATATTTTTTTTAAGCTAAGCCTATTAGTAGCTTCAAAAATATTTTTTAAAAATCTACGCCTATTAGTAGCTTCAAAGATAGTTTTTTAAATAAAAATTTAAAATTTGAAATTATTCTTAGTTTTGTATTAAGTTTCCCCCATTCATTCGAAACTTATTTTCAATTCTTGTTTTTAAATTTATTTTCCCTTTTAAAATTAACTACAAAAATATTCAAATTATTTCATTATCACAAAGAAAAACAACCATTCATTGGTAAAAGTTTGGAATTTATTAATAATTTTGAATATTTAAAGCCAATAAAAACCACCAAATATCCAAACTATCAAATAAAGCTTTAACTAATTTGCATAAATTGTAGAGTGTGTTTGTGTGTGCGTATAAGTCAAAATTTTATTTTTCGTGTCTTCGAAATTGTTACCATTGTTTTGTTTTCGAAATATAAACACCCATAGCTTAAAACTTAAGCGTGTCTGTCCAGCATTTTTGGTTCGGTTGGGTCTGTCTGTCTTTTTTAGTCAATTAATAAAAAAACGAAAACTATTTTGAATTTTTGGAATTCTTGTGCGCCTTTCAAAGAATTCTCAACATGGGTTTGACACACATATATACATACATATTTATGTCTGTATATACAAATTTCTTTATCGTGTATTTTTCTTTCTGTAAATAATTTGTTGTCAAATAACATCAACATAATGTTTAGCTATTTTTGATTTTTTAGGAATTTGAGAATTGCCACAGGAAATACAGCTTGTTTTTTTTTTTTTTGAGGTGTTAAAATTTACTTGTGATGATTTATTTCAAGGTTGAATGCCATACTGTAGAAACTTTTTGGAGAGAATTTTGTTTTATTTTGAAAATTAATTTGCATTTATGTTTTGAAAAAATATTTTTTATTATTTTTTTACCTATTTGAAATTGATGAAGTATAACTCTATAAGACCTCAAAGGTTGGCTTGATCACCAGTCTTTTTGAATTCTTCTAATTGAAAATAAACGCATGAATGGTATTATTTTTATTAATTCTTTAAAAATGTGTGTGTCACCATTTCATCAACAATTGTCACAACAATTTTTTTTTTGGGGATTTACAAAATTTTCCTTATCAGTTGTCGATAAGTAAAAGAAACCTTATAATTTTGTGACGAAATAATTATGTGTGTTATATCGAAAATGTTGGTTAAAAAATTTTTGATTTTGGGCGATAGCAACAATCACATGCATTCAATAAAATTTGTCGATATTTTTAAATTATAAAATATGAAGAATTTTTTTTAATATTCAACATTTTCTGGAATTTTTAGATTAACAAAAAACTATGTATAGGGTCATAAAATAAGCAATACAATTGTTTTTACCTGATCGTATCTTATTAACCTTTAATCCCCGTAAATCATTGATGGAAATGTACACATTCCGCAAATCGTAAATGATTCATTTAAGGCATTGCACACCTGAATATTTTTTTGTTCACTCATTTGCTTACAGGTGAATAGTTTTACTGATTATCAGTTAATAATATCGCAGATAAAAAAAAACATTTTATTAGTTGTGCAAAAAAAAAACTTAATGAACAAAATGGAGCTTTAATGCACACTCATGATATTAGTCTAGTACAGATAAGATTATATTCTACAAATATATACATATAGAAAAATATTATATATGCAGATATGTGTACAACACAATTTGCCTTTTCTGGAAGGGAAATTAAAATCAAACAAACAGAAAAGTGAAAATAGAATCAACGTTTTATTGCGTATGGCTTCCAGACTTTTTATTACAGAGAAAAAAAAAAATGAAAAACAAAAACTTATATCAGAGATTGCACGGAAATAATTATTACACACCTCATTATGATAACAATATTAAAAATTAAAAACTTTGGCTCGCTGAAAATTATAAATAAAATTGAATGCATTTAAAAAAAATCCATGAAAACTATTTGAAAGAAAACCCTATGTGATATGGTAGTAAGCGAAAAGTATTTATAAAACCTCCATGAATTTCGGGTCTTAGTAAAAATATTTTTTAAAAAAATCAAGAGCTAAGGAAGCCACAAAATTAGAAAAAACAATTGAAAAAGGCTGGGCGTAACTTTGGATACCCTCCACCACAGGTATACTGATAGTTACGTCAATTGAAAATATAGGGAATACACCAAAAAGTATAACTATACCAGCATTATTGGACCATACTAATGCGTCTTCAGACCTGGCAAATCCACCATTGACCAGATTTTCACTCTGCGCCAAATTCTGGAAAAACCCCACGAAAAACACATCGACAAATTACACCTACTCGTCGACTATAAAGCGACACTCGACAGCCCAATCCGCTCAGAGGTATTTAAAGACATGTCTGCGTTTCGCATTCCTGCAAAATTGATTTGACTATGCAGGATAACTGTAACTGGCACAAGATCAGCAGTTAAACTCGTAAAGGACCTCTCGGAGCCCTTTAATATCGAACGACAAGGTGAAAGGTGACAGAAATGACACTCTGTACACCAAACAACACATATTACTCGCCTACGCCGATGACATCGACATAATGGGTCCAACATTGAGAGCGGTAACGGCCACCTTTGAACAAATTGAGAAGGACTCCGCCAAAGTAGATCTGGCAGTAAACGGCGAGAAGGCCAAGCTGATGGTATCAACGTGCAGGACGTCCTGTATAATCGTACCAACTGTCGAACTTGAGAACTACAGCTTTGAGGTATATACCTTGGTACCGCCATAAATAAAACTTATGTCATCAATTTTGAAATTCGGAGAAGAATAATGTTGACCAACAGAAGCTACTATGGTCTGACCAAGCACCTCAAAAGTAAGACCACCGCCAGACCAAACTCACTCTCTACAAGACGATGATACTACCCGTGATGTTATATGGGTCTGCAGCCTGGGTATTTACCCAAGCAGATGATGCAGCTCTTGGAGTGTTTGAGAGAAAAAATCTCAGAAAGATCTATGGGCCGATCTGCGTTAAAGGTGAATATCGCCGAATATCTCGGACATCGGCATTGTTAGACGTGTTAAGCTGCAGCGACTACGTTGGCTAGGTCATATTGTGAGAATGGACGAAGATGGGGAAGGCCAAAAATTGACCTATATTTATAATATTATGTGGAAAGATTTCTTAGCCAATAGAACCCAATGTACCAAATTTCAGCTAATTTGGTTGAAAAACGCGCTCAAGAACCCCAAAATACCGAATATTGGTGGTACCCTTTTATGGGGGCTACTAGAAAAAATTTTCATATACTTATAATTTCTAGAGGAGAGATTTGCTACCCAATAAGAACTCACAGTACTAAATTTCATGGAATTCGGCTGAAAAACGAGCTAAAGAACCCCAATATAACAAAAATGGGGGGGTTACCCTTATACGGGGGCTACCAGAAAATGTGGACCTATATTTATAATTTTTAGTGAGAATATTTAGTATCCAATAAGAACTCAATGTACCTAATTTCAGCGAATTTGGTTGAAAACGCGCTCAAGAACCCCAAAATTTCGGAATTTTGGGCGGTAACGTTATATGGGGGCTACCCCAAAAAATGTACGTATATTTTTAATTTTTGATGAGAGATTTGCTACCCAATAAGAACTCAATGTACAAAATTTCAGCCAATTCAGTCGAAAAATACTCTCAAAACCCCCAAAATACTGAAAATCGGGAGTAACGTTAACGGTATGTTATGGTTATTATATGGTAATCAAGAATTTTTTTAATAATGTTTTTTTTTTCAATCCACGCCATGTGATAATATTTCAAAATCAAGGTATTTGAACTCAAAAAAGATTTGAAGCCGCCGCCGCCATCCACCACCACAATCTATCTATCTACACACAATATGAAATTGTGTTTGTTCAGCAAATATTGCAAAAGTTTTGAAATTTGACACGTTTTTGTTTATTACTCAGAGTTGTTAAAAAAACAACTTTTGTTTTTCCCCGCAATTCTTTGGAGAAGAATATTACAATTAGAATCGATCGATGTGTGTGATTTCATGATCTGACGATACTTATATGGTATCATTGATGTAACTAATATACATATAAACATACATACTTGGAAATTCATTCAAGCGTTGAAGTTAAATAGTACAAGAGATCGATGATATGTTTGTAAATAAATTTTGTTTTGAAAACAAAAAAAAAGTATCGAAAGAAAAAAATAATAGATGTTGACGTAATTATTTTCACGTTGCAAATAACGACGTTTTATTTATGAGTCACAATATTTCCGGTGGGATTTGTTTTTGGTTTTTATATTTTTATTTTCATTTTTGTTTTATTTCCCACGTTGATCGTATGGAATATATTTTTTTCTATAAAATTGAATTTTTTCAGCCGTTCCAAATTTTGATAATATTTAATATTTTTTATAATATTTTATAATACTTGATACTATTTTGAAAGTGAATTTATTTCAATATATATTTTTTATATATTTGTATAAAAATTCTTTAATTTCTTCATTATGCTACGATTATTTTTGTTTTCATGTGGTGAATATGAATGTTAATATTTTACTTATCTTTTTATCTTTTATAAATATGTCTTTTATGAAATCATAATTTATTATTTCCTAATATTACAAATTGAAACATTTCCAAAATTTTCTCTCAACGCATAACACGTTCTTTTTTTCTGCGTTTCAGCTGACTGACTCGTTCTGAGGAAAATGTTGTTTTCTTTATGAACTCAGTATGTCATTAGCTGGCACTTTGCCAGTCATTTATTGTTAAAAAAAACTCTTTTAAGACCAAATTAACCAAAATAAAACACAAACATACAGACGACACACAAATTCAAAATTTTATTAAATATAAAAAAACAAGTGGCTGTATTTTTTTTCGAAAAGCGCCATTGTGTGAGTTTGTGTGTGAAAATTAATCACACAAGATTTATGTTGCTCGGTTTTTTTGTTTTCAAAATGTTTTTTAGCCTTTGCGTATTTGTTGACTAATTTTTCCAAACTAAAAACCAAAAGAAAAAAGACATGTTTATTTTAATTTCTAACAATGAAATATATTTTCTGTAGGTACGGGTAAGAGGATACATAGGTTGTGGATTTAATATATTTATGTTTTACAAAAATATTTTCATGTTGTCTTTTGTACCTCGTGGATTTTTACTGACTGTCTAAATTTTTTTGACTCGTCCAATTTTTTTTTCAAATAATTTTGACTTTTTTTTTAAATATATATATACCCTCCACCATAGTATGGAGGGTATATTAATTTTGTCATTCCATTTGTAACTCATCGACATATTCATTTCCGACCCTATAAAGTGTATATATTCTTGATGTGAGGGTAAAATTCTAAGACGATCTAGCCATGTCCGTCCGTCCGTCTGTAGTAATCACGCTATCTTCTGAAGCAATTGAGATAGGGTGCTGAAATTTTGCATATGTTTGTCTTTTGTTAGGCATAGTTCGAAGACGGGATATATAAAGATAGCTCCCATATTAATTTTCGGTATTTTGGGGTTCTCGAACGCATTTTTCAACCGAATACGCTGAAATTTGGTACATTGCGTTCTTATTGAGTACTAAATGTCTCCACAAAAAATTATAAATATAGGCCCACTTTTTTCTGGTAGCCCCCATATAACGGTACATCCTAATTTTCAATATTTTGGGGGTTTTCATCGTATTTTTCCATCGAATTGGCATTTATTTAGTATTTTAAGTTCTTAATAGGTACCAAATCTCTCCACAAAAAATAATATAAATATAGGTAAATTTTTTCGGATAGCCCCCATGTAAGAGCACCCACAATTTTGGGGTTCTTGAGCGCGATTTTCAACCGAATTGGCTGGAATTTGGTATTTTGTAGTCGCATATGGTAACAAATCTCCATACAAAAAATTAATAATATTCGCCTTCTTTTTGGGGTAGTCTCCATATAACCCCATTTTTTATATTAAAATAGTTATCTGATTTGTTCCGAGTTTTGGGTTTGGTTCTAGGACTCTGTTGTAATCATTTCACCTACGGAGGATATCGCGTTAAAAACTAGAACGCAAGGTTCGATAATGAACTATATATGAAATATAACCCGCATTTAGGTCTAGACCCTGTGTGGGAGTTACCAGAAGGAGTAGGCTGATATTCGCCATCTTCGAGCTTGAACTTAGTTTGGAAGAAATAATAAGATGGGCAAAGTTTGTATGAAATCAAAATATCAAAATTTTCCAAAGAAACATGGGGTCTAAACAATATTTTAAGGCACATGTTCACCGTGTCAATGTGTATACACCCTCATTAGCCATAAGGCTGAGGGTATAATTATCCATTACAAATTTCTCATATTTGTATTATGGTTTATATAATGGGTTTGTAGAAGGTCCACATTTTCTATATTTTCATTTCAAGTACCTGTCAGTATATCTATGGTGGAGGGTATCCAAAGTTCGGCCCGGCTAAACATAACGCTTTTTCACCTTTTAAATAATATTTCCTTCACAGGCCCTGGACTATATATATGTGTTGGTATAAGCTGAGTGCCAATGAGGGTATATACACTTTTATACTGTGAAAATGAGCCTCATCGTAATATTGGCTTGAAACACTTTGTTTCTTTGGACATAATCCGTATAAAAAAATTGGAGCCGATTTACAAATGTCCGTCCGTTGTCCGTCTGGCTAGTGCGCACCATAACTCTCGACGGGAAAAACTTTTTCACATCTGGGGATAATCATTCACTCCTCATAACTTCCACACAAAATTGTGCAACAATTTTATTTAATCATGTCTGGCGAACGAACTATCCTATGAGACCCAAACTTTGCACAGCATATTATCTTTACCAAGCCTAGATCAAGTTTGAAGATGGGATCCATTGATCCACTCCTTCTGTTACCTGCCCCCAAAAGGGTAAAAATGTTCAATATTTATAAATCCAATATCAGGCGAATGGAATGTCCGAATGTCCAAACTTTGGACAACCGATTATCTTTACCAAGCCTAGATCAAGTTTGAAGATGGGATGCATTGGACCACTCCTTCTGTTACCTCCCCCACAAAGGGTAAACATTTTCAAATACATATAGACAAAGATTACATATTTATGCCAATGTTCCTTCGAAAAAGAGACGTCTGTTAGGATACATATGTACAATATACCCAAAGTGATTTTTATCTGCCTTTCTAGTCGCTCTAAAGGCCACAATTATGGTCCGGACGTAGTTTATAGCTGGAATGGTTTTAATGAGATATGCTCGAAATTCGGCTTCACGGAAAGTGCACTAGACGCTATGTCAAGTGTAATGATGTAGGTGCCGTTCGACTACACTGTTTCGATTACTGATTTAAAAATTTAGAAGGTCTGTCATACATATTCATGTATAGACATTCTACATATAGAATATCCTCTATTGATATTCTACTTTAAGTATACCATAAATAATTCAATTATAAATATTTTCAATACCATTTGTTCATCGCTGTTTATTTCAGACTTTTCTGTAATCGATTGCATAGCTTTGCGATAACAATTGTGGCAATCAAAAATCATTTTACTACAATGCTTATCGAATAGGTGAAGGGTTTGTAAATCTGAAATAACATCTCCCCCTGCATAGGGTTCCTCTACAAATAATGATAAGAAAAATAATTTCAAAAATAGGAACTACTCCTAACTCACATACTGGTTCTGTTTATTGACCTCAATTTTCCATTAGTCTGTTGATATGGATGGAACAAAGCTATAATTAGTCGAGGGACCCATAGAGGAGGAGGTTGGTTAAATATCTATTGTTGTTATTAAGTGGTTGGTGTTAGTGAACTGCGTGCTGTCAGAGTTGCCCCTCACATGAGTTGTGACAACTTTCATTATGAGGTGCATATGTAATTTAACACACGCACTCATGTATATATATATATAATAGCTATCTGTACCTGTGGTCGATTTAATGATTAGTAGCCATAAATGTTAAAACCAAATCAACGACGACAACGTCAAAGACAAATGCTGTTAAGTTTGGAGAGGCCTAACGCCTGAAATTAATGTTGAAAACAAAAGAAGCAGAGCATTATGGGTGAAATGGGAAAGTCAACAAAGTGACGACAACAACAACAATGTGCACCATATATAATACATATATAGTAGGTACCTATATGTAAACTTCATAATGATGACGATAAACACCATAAACCCCATAATGACGAACTTCATAATTATGTTTTGTGCTGATGTCAGATCAACCACGATTGGCGGTATGGGAAAAGGGGGAGAGACTGCAGTGTAAAGTTAACGATTAACAATGAAAACAAAATGAACTTAACTCTCTCAACAAAACTCACACACATACGTACGCCTTTTGTGTGTATGTGTCACATACATAATTAATGTCAGATTTTTTAATAATCTATGTGCACATGCGCGTTCAAAGGTGCAGTGAACTTAAAAATGTCATGTAAAAATCAAAGACATTGTAAGAGATTTCATAAAAACCTGTTATTTCATAAATATTGAAAAAAAAATTAAAACTAAAAAAACATATAGGTCGAAAAATAGTGGTAACATAGGGGAAACATTCGTCTGTAGGTTCTAAACCATGGAGCATATTTTTGAATCGTGAGTTAAAGGGTATGGATAGATAAGGTAAACTTATTATACTCTGTGGTCTTCCATTCGATCCTCTGATTCTAGTGTTGGATAACTATTTTAGCTTATCAGAATCTTAACCATCATATGGTGGATAGAAATGGCACACCAAGGTGTGAGAGAGCACCTCTTAGGTCCTTTTTAAACACAATTTGGGATCCTTAATAGCATGCGTTTTGTATTGTTGTACCCTCCTCCATAAAGTGCAGAGTTTTTTATACCCTCAGCCTTATGGCTAATGATATATATACATTTGGATACGATTAAAATGTGTCTCATGGAGATATTATTTTAACCCCATGTGACCAAAATCCGTTTCAGACAATTTGGAGTCGATTTACAAATGCCCGTCCATCTATCTGGCCGGCTGGTGCGCACGATAACTCTCGAAGGGAGTAACCGATTTCATCCAAACTTTGTTCATCTTAATATTTCTTCTAAACTTAGTTCAAGTTCGATGATGGGGAATATCGGTCCACTCCTTCCGATACCTACCCCACATAATGGTCAAAATGAATGTGAAAAAAATGAATTTTTTAGAATATAATGCGAACGAACTATCCGATTTCATCCAAACTTTGTAAACCTATTGTATTTATTAAGCCTCGATGAAGTCCTAGGATGGAGCCCATTGGTCCACTCCTTCTGGTACCTCCCCCTTAAACGATCACAATTTTCAATATTTATAAATCCAATACCAGGCAAATGGAATGTCCGATTTGAACCAAATTTTGCACAACCCATTATTTTAACGATGTCTAAATCAGGTCCTAAAAAGGGGATCCATTTGTTCACTCTTTCTGGTACCTCCCCCACAAATGATCAAAATTTTCAATATTTATGAATCCAATATCAGGCGAATGGAATGTCCTATTTGAAACAAACTTTGTATAACCTATTATCTTTACCAAGAATAGATCAAGTTTGAAGATGGAACCCATTGGTCCACTCCTTCTGGTACCTCCCCCACGAAGGGTCAACATTTTTAATATTTATAAATCTAATATCAGGCGAATTTAATGTCCGATTGGAACACAATTTTGCACAACCGATTATCTTTATCTTTATTTGCACAACCGATCAAAGGTGGCACCCGTCTGTCATCTCCTCTGGTACCTCCCCCAAAAAAGGTCAATATTATACAAACTTGAAAAATGTTTGAAGCAAATTGAATAATCGATTTGAATAACATTAAATACTAATCCTAATTGATAAAAACTTCGAAGACCTCCGTAAACTACAGGCTGAGGGTATATACCTGTCGGCAACACCGACTGGCACTTTTTTAGTTGTTAAATTTGTCATTCCGTTAGTCATGTCCGTCCGTCTGTATATTGAATTGTCACGATAAAGCTTACTATACTTAACATAGAGCTAGATAGTGCATACAGTGCTACTACTCATGGGATGTTTGGTATAGAAAATAGGATATATCGGTCGACATGTTGTACATCCCCAACTCAAAATATACGATATTTTTTTACGATTTTTGGCACGTTATTCAACCGACGTAGCCTTAATTTGGTACTTGGTACATGGATACTAATTGCTTAAACATTTTCCTACTAAAAATAATCAGTATTGGCGCCACTTTTTATCATAGTCCGCATATAACAGTACCCTACATTATCCGGTATTTTGGGAATTATTACATGGTTTTTCTACCGATTTGGCTGTAATTGGTATTTTGGGTTATCATGGAGTAATACATCTTCCTAACAAAAAAGATCATTATTGGTCCACTTTTTAACATAGCCACCATAAGACGATACCCCAAAATATTCGCACCTTTTTTTGCGATTTTTGACACGTTTTATAACCGAATTTGCTGTTATATTGGTACCATCTTTAAGAGAGCCTGCATAAAGAAGTAACTCCCAAATTTCGGTATTTTAAGGAGTATGGGCACAATTTTCATCCGAATTGGACGTAGCTCGATATTTTGTATTCTCATTGGGCGGCACATATTTTCCCCAAGAACTATCAATATTGTCCCACTTATTAGCCCCCATATAACGGCACCATCCATTATCCGGCATTTTGAGGATTATGATTGGTTTCTTAACCCAATTGCCTCTAGTTGGTGTCAAATTTTCCTTTCCCATATTATACGAAAGTCCCGAACGATTAAAGGTATTTTAAATGTCCACCTCATGGTGGAGCAGGCTAACATTATAAATTATTAGTCAAACGATCGCAAAAAATTTAATTGATTCTATAAAAAATATCATAAAAACATGTTGAAGACTTCGGCTTTGAACTCTCTCTGCACTTGGCAATTTTATGAATGGCGACGATATTTTGCAATCCTAATAGTAATAATAAACATAAATAACAATTAATGACACCATTAGCAGACTTTCAAATGCACACACACACACATTTAACGTACATACAGTGGTCGGAATATTTCACTTTTTAACACAATTTTTTTCATATTTGATATTTTTAATTCTTATTGGGTGTCAAATTTTCCTACCAAAAAATTATAATCGAAATCTATACCGGTCCGCATTAAGGTATAACCTCCATTTCAAATTTTACCGGTCCGACTTACGGTATAACCTCCAATTTTCGGATTAGAAGTGGCTGTAAATTGACATTTTGGGTTAATAATAATTCGATTAATAAGTTTTCACAGAAGCGTTTCAATAGAAGTCTATGTTTCCCCATAACCGCCATGCTATGGTCAGGTCCCATTTTGCAACACATTTGGCTTTCTTTTCCTCGTCACCATTTAGCAAAATTATAAAAATTATTTTTTATTTTATTATTGCTCCGATTATTATTAATATTTAAATTTGTTATTTTTAACTTTTTTTATTATTATCAAGTTTTTATTTTTAAAATTCCTTTCAGGGTTTTGATATTTCGAACAATCATGTCTAAAATATATTAAAAATTAAACCCCATATGCCGACCACTGTAAACAGAAGAAATAATGTAATATTTGCCATTTTTGCTTAAATGACACTATGCTACAATGCCTCATAAAGTATTTGAAAGCGAAATAAATTTGTATGTATGGCGTGAGTGCGTATGTCATACATACATAAATACATTTTTCGTAAATTCAAAACTATTGAAATTTTTAAGTGGGTGTCGTCTGTTCCGTTCGCTGAAACAAAGTCATTAAATAGTTGTCTAGTTTGTCATTATGGAGGAGGAGTAGGATACTAGATCTGACGCTGGCGTTTATTGATCGCTAAAATATGCCATATTTTATTTTTTAAATACATGACCAAATTTAAAGTTGTTTAAATGAATGAATTTTATATTTACAAAATAAAGGAGATTTTTAGATTTTTTTTATAAATAAATTAACGTTAGGTGTGACTCCTGTAACGGATCTTATAGTTTTATAAGGCCCTCGAAATATTTTCTGCATACCAGGCCTTATAACAGGTTTGTTTATATGATTTTTTTTTATAAGTTTTAAGAATACCAGGTGGTCTTATAGAAGCCCAAGTAATTTTTTAGAAAATCAAATGATCATTGAGAAGACCAAGCGGTCTTATACCAGATTTGTTTGTATGACTTTTTAAATTTTTGTAATATTTTATTTTTAGCACAAGAATATTATATAATTTAAATTTTTTTTTAAATATTTATTTGTTTAATTTAATATACATTTACATATTTATATATTTTTAATAAAAAACATTTCCTCATACTACATACTTGAAAATTTTTGATATAACGTATACGAGAATCAATAAACAATAATAACAACCATTAATCATGATGATATAATTTTTGGTATATAAACAATAAATTAAAATTGAGCAGGTTTTGAGTATTTTTTTTAACCGATGAGATAATTTTTTTCAAAACTGACATTTAGAAAAAAAATATATAAATAAACATGTTATGTTATCTTTTGGTGCAGCTATTGTGATGTCATGTCAAGGAATCTGGTCAAAACAAACATCTACACATTTTTTTAACAAAACTCAGTGTTTTTATTAAAAGAACAAAACAACACAAGTTATTTGACAAAATCTCTCACAAATACAATTTTCCTTTTTTTGATGCTGGATATATGTAAAGTCATTTGTATATACATACTTATATTTGTGTGTATTTTATTTTAAATGGATTTTTTTGTTATTTATATAGATATAAGAATTTATGCATTCATTAGCCAATGCTGATGTTGATGACAACATCAACGTCGTTTTCATCATGGCTGCATCATTTTTTAATTATAGAATCTAAAAAACAACAACAACAATCTAAATTATTTCTTATACAAAATGAAAACTTTTAAAAAAAGATAATTTAATTTATTTCGTTGTAGTTTCTTTGACTATATATCTAAAAATATTTAAAAATATAAAACGTGACATATACTGTGCACAGTGGGCAAAGAATGTGGAAATTTCAAAATTGAGGAAGTTTCTTTATATACAAAAACCAGTAAGGAAAGAAGTAAAGTTGGATTGGGCCGACTATCTGATACCCTTCACTACGAATGTAAATATGTAATCCTTATAAGCAAATCGGACTAAAATACATAACGGAGCTATATATAAATCTTGACCGATTTTCGCGACACTCAACACTCATAACTCTGGTCTCAATTCAGTACTTTATGCATAATTTCGTGCAAATCGTAAGAAATATTGGGACTTTGGTCCTCCATTAACATAAAATCGGACGAAAATATATATGGGAGCTATATCTAAAACTGAACCGATTTTCACGGAACTTAATACACATCATTCTAGTAATAATTCAATATGCTATGCCAAATTTCGTGCAAATCGAAAAAAAAATATATGGGCATTAACATAAAATTGGACGAAAATATATGTGGGAGCTATATCTAAATCTGGACGGATTTTCGCGAAACTCAACACACATCATTCTAGACTTAATTCAGTACGCTGTACTAAATTTCGTAGAAATCGAATGAAATATAGGGGCTTTGGGACTCACTTTATATAAAATCGGATGAAAATATATATGGAAGCTGTATCTAAATCTGAACCGATTTTCACGAAACTTAACACACATAAATTTAGACTCAATTCAGTATGCTATGCCAAATTTCGTGTAAATCGAAGGAAATATAGGGGGTTTGTTTATCCATTTACAATAAATCGGATGAAAATATATATAGGAGCTATATCTAAATCTGAATCGATTTCCGGCAAACATAACATACATTATTCTACACTTAATTCTGTACGCCATGCCAAATTTCGTGCAAATCGATAGATATGTAGGGGCTTTGGTACACCATTTACCTTAAATCGGACGAAAATATATATGGGAGCTATATCTAAAGCTGAACCGATTTTCACCACATATCATCCTAGACTTAATTTAGTACTATATGCCAAATTTCGTGCAAATCGAAAGATATATAGGGACTTTGGTGCTCCATTTACATTAAATCGGATGAAAATATTTATGGGAGCTATATCTGAAACTGAACCGATTCTCACGAAACTTAACACACATCATTCTAGTCTTAATTCAGTATGATATGCCAAATTTCGTGCAAATCGAAAGATATATAGGGACTTTGGTGCACCATTTACCTTAAATCTGACGAAAATATATATGGGAGCTATATCTAAATCTGAAACGATTTTTCCCAATTTCAATAGTGTTCGTCTTTGGGCCAAATAAATGAACTATGCCAAAATCATCCAATTCAAATTATAAATGCGACCTGTACTTTGTTTACAATTTAACATAGACAAACGTACGGATGGACGGACATGCATAAATCGATTCAGAAAGTGATTCTATGCATTTTCTCAAAAGGAACCATGTGTCTACCTCGTTTCCTTTTGCCTGTTACAATCATATGTACAAAGACATAATGCCCTGTACCACAGGGTACAAATTAGCAGATCAATTGAAATGTCCCCGGCCTATGACATTACAGGGACCATTGATATTAAATTTGTGCGAACATTGATATTAAATTTTTAATTTCATTTTCAATACCTCGAAATTTTGTTGAATATTTTGAAATATTTTATAGGTAAAATAATACCTATTATTGGGAAAGCTTTTATAATTTTGGTCAGCTGCAAGATCATTTTGATTTCTATAAAGGCCCTTTGCATTTAAAAGGATTTCTTGACTCTTTGATCTGCTATTAAATACCAACTGTTCGAGCTGAGTTTCCTTTCCCCTGCTCCATTTCTTGTATCTTCACTGACCTAATCACAATGACACATATACATAAATTCCCGTCTATGTATTTTACAACTCACTTCGACTCATAAGGCCAATAGTTCAATTAATGATAATTGTATTAAAAAATTTGCAGCCAAGCAACGACAAAAAAACTACAAGAAAAAATATCGTTTTCACTTTCATTTAATACGAAATATAAAACAGCAAGAAGAAAAACTCAAAAATAAAAAAACTCACATTGATACCATAATAATCGAACAAGTTACCATATATGGTTAGAATATTTTGTGTTCTGCACTGGATTGACAAGTGTTTGGCCACTAGAGGGGAGGAATTTTAAAATCAACATTGAAAGATACGACGACTATCATGAGCGTCGTCTTGTTGTGAATGGCATTTATTCGCCTCTGATCAATGAATGCAGTAAAAAAAATTGAATCATCATCATTTGGAATACAAATGGAATATGTTGGCGTTGATCATGATGATCATGTCCATGATGGTGGTTCGGATGATGATGATATTGTTGTTGCTGATCGATCGATCGCCATCATCGCCATTGACACGATGACGACAGCCACATTGTGCATCACCTTTCAAATTAAATTATGCCAGCAATTATATTCATCGATATGGGAATGTAGTCATAATAAATTATTTAAGAATGTGTAAACATTTATAGATGCAAAGATAATTTTTTCCGAAATTCAAATGGAATGACATAAATATATGTGTTTGGAGGACTTTATATAGGAAAAATGCCTTCTAAAGGGTTTTTCGAGTTGGAATATATTTTTTAAGTAATTCCAACCTTAAAATGTATGAAACATAATCCGGAATTCTGTCCAAGATAAGTTGTTGCATTTGTGGCTCTGAAAAGTCTAACTTCAAAAAAATACCGCTTATTGGAATCTCCTGTAAATAACAAGGATAACACAAGTCATGTTATAGAAAACCACTTGCTTTTGTAAAAACCCATACCGGGTCTTACAGAAGGCCAAATGGTTTTATAGAATAGCAGCCGATTTAATAAAGACAAAGTTACCTTAGAGAAGACCAATTGGTCTAATAGAATCCCAATGGTATTACTGAAGACCTAATGGTCGTATAGAAAACGATGTGGTGTTATAGAAGACCAAGTGTTTGAATAGAGGGCCATATGATAGAACATCAAAACGTTTTATAGAATACCAAATAATCTCATAGAGAATTAAAAAATAGTTTTGGAGGACACAAGGTGTGGATTTATTAAAAAATCGTTTTCTCACAGGATTTTTTAAAAAATAGTTTTTCCTACACAAGGCGTATTTTTTAAAAAAGCTAACTGATTTTTTAAAAAATAGGAAAACAACTGGATTTTTTAAAAAAAGTTTTGGGCTCCCAACAAGAAATTTTTTAAAAAATAGTTTTGGGCTCCTACACAAGGCGTGGATTTTTTAAAAAATAGTTTTGGGCTCCTACACAAGGCGTGGATTTTTTAAAAAATAGTTTTGGGCTCCTACACAAGGCGTGGATTTATTAAAAAAAAATAGTTTTGGGTTCCTACACAAGGCGTGGATTTTTTAAAAAATAGTTTTGGGCTCCTACACAAGGCGTGGATTTTTTAAAAAATAGTTTTGGGCTCCTACACAAGGCGTGGATTTTTTAAAAAATAGTTTTGGGCTCCTACACAAGGCGTGGATTTTTTAAAAAATAGTTTTGGGCTCCTACACAAGGCGTGGATTTTTTAAAAAATAGTTTTTTACACAAGGCGTGGATTTTTTAAAAATATCCTACACAAGGCGTGGATTTTTTAAAAAATAATTTTTTACACAAGGCGTGGATTTTTTAAAAAATAGTTTTGGGCTCCTACACAAGGCGTGGATTTTTTAAAAAATAACAAAGGCGTGGATTTTTTAAAAAATAGTTTTGGCTCCTACACAAGGCGTGGATTTTTTAAAAAATAGTTTTGGGCTCCTACACAAGGCGTGGATTTTTTAAAAAATAGTTTTGGGCTCCTACACAAGGCGTGGATTTTTTAAAAAATAGTTTTGGGCTCCTACACAAGGCGTGGATTTTTTAAAAAATAGTTTTGGGCTCCTACACAAGGCGTGGATTTTTTAAAAAATAGTTTTGGGCTCCTACACAAGGCGTGGATTTTTTAAAAAATATTTTTGATATATATATATATATATATATATATATTCTATATATCTTATATATATATTCTATATATCTTATATTTATAAAAGATCAAATGGCTTTATAGAAGATCACGTGATCTTTTAGGAAACCATGTGGTTTTATAGAAGATCACGTGATCTTTTAGGAAACAGTGTGGTTTTATAGAAATATATCCCTCTTTTGCTGCAGGACCGGCATAAATAAAAAAATCGATTTTGCAGAAAATGCTTTTTAGAGGTTCAAGTGTTCTTATATATAAAATCAAGTAAGCCAAGTGGTCTTGCTGAAGACCAAATGGTCTTGCTGAAGACCAAATTGTCTTGCTGAAGACCAAGTGGTCTTACTGAGGACAAAGCATGGTAATATAGTATGATATTACTGAAGACCCCCTGTTTTTATATAGCTTTTTAGTAGACCCGCAGGTCTTATAGTAAGCCTACATAGAATGCTAAATGGTCTAATATGAGTTCATGTGGTCTTATAAGAGTGGTCGTTCATAAATCCACATCGCCCTCTAAAAATCTCCCCAAGGGGAAGCCATTTGCTAATCACACACACCCACGCCACTAGATGGCGTGGAAAATATAATCCGTAATTTTGATTTAATTGTTTATCTTACAAAAACTTAATATTTCCCCGCAATCATAAGATACATTTTTTGTTGTTGTATGTGTGTGTTTTTTTTTAAATAAAATTTAAAATGTGTTAACTTGTCGTTGTCACTTTTTTCACCAGGGCATTTGGTTTTGATTTTATCTGGTTTTTTGATGGCGGTTTTGTAACACATTTTGCCATTCCATTGAGCTCACTGCCAAATTTATTTTTTGTTTTTTTCGTCTTCTTTTTTTAGTTAATTCTATAAAATTAGAATTCTATCTTTTCATTTATCATTGAAAAGTAAAACAAAAAAATAAAAGAGAAACGCATACACACGCAAATCTGATATACAAGTAGTAATGGGCAGGGGATTTGCAATAAAAAAATCGGGGGGAAAGACAAAAATACAAATTAAAAGAAAATAATGAAATAAAGAAATATATGGTTTAAAAAAGAGGAAAGGAGTGGGATCAACTGCCTGTGGAAACTAATTAAGAAAAGGAATATTTTGCCAACTTCAAAAATAATTTTAAGAAAGTCAAACCCCTTCGAATTTAATACAGATTTCAGGTGGAAATTTCACATTCAGTGCTACACCTTTTTCATAAAACTTATATACCCATCATCGTATAGGTCTACCTATTTAATAAAAAATAAAAATTTCGTTTCCCGTTCTTTGAAGTGACGACAGTCAAAATTTGTTATTTTTTTCTTTTTAATTTCATTCTCATGATATTGTCATGCCACATAACGTTTATTAGCCCCACTATCTCTTAGACCAAGTTCCGTTCACACCTGCATGATAATGTCAGGGTGTTAGAGTAATAGTTGTTGTACTCTGTTTTTTTTTTTTTTATTGCCATTGACAAATAAAAAATATACAACAAAAAATAAAATAAAAAAATTGCAAAGTTCAAAATTTAGAAAAATCAAATACTAATTTATTTTTGCTCCCAATACAGGTGGCCAATATTTGCGGTTGAATGTATTGAAATATTTAAATATTTGGTTGTTGTTGGTTTTTTGGTTATTGGCCCAATAATAATTGTATATTTTTATAAACAACAACCACACACACACTTTGGCTACTCACAAGTGCCGAAATGTGCGAGTGAGTGGGTCACATCAATTCTTCATTGATTTTTTTGGTCTCGGTTTGGGGCTGTTGTCTGTGGTGGTGCGGTGTATAACAAAAAAATAAGCGCTAAAATTTTGAGAAAACAAACAGCTGCTATATATTTTGTGTGTTTTGTTATTGTTGTTGTGTTTTTTTATTATTTTCCCAGTCCAGTTGAATAAACAATATAAATATGGTCATCCGTATGATCATTAAGGCGGCAGGGTGAATCATGTTGTTGTTTGTGTTTTTATTGCAAAATTCAAATATGTATTAGAAATAATTAAAAAGAAATATTTTCAAATATTTATTAAATAATATAAAAAACTGAAACATTAGGGACACCAAAGCATATGATTGGGAAAGGGGAGATAATTAGGGAGTGCAGTGAACTCTCGATAATGTGAACACTTAAATTGGCATTAAAATGTTGAAAAGTTCAGAGAATTAGCGGTGGATTAGCTGGTCGAAAATATGCACAAATTCGAAAATATGAACTACCCCGACATTAATTAGTTGACATTATCGAGAGTTCGCTGTTTTGGATGTTCACACTATCGAGAGTTCCCTGTATATAGAAGACTTCTACAAGCTAAGTGGGATTTTCTAAAAGTCAAGAGTTTATAAATAAGAAAAGTGTGGATCCATTAAGAAAAATAATCTATTCTATTAGATTATCTGATAATCTATTAGGCCAGTTGGGCTTCTTATAGGCGTTCCATTAGACCAATAGGTCGTTTTTAGGACCTATTGATCTTTAAGTAAACTTATTGGACCTCTTTGGAGCCAGTTGTTACTCTGTCTGATCTCTTGATGATCTCAAAGACTAAATGGTCTTCTAAAAGTCCAGTTGGTCTTATATAAAAAATAGTTTTCAATAAGAATAATATATCATTTATTTGACCACTTGGACTTTTATATGACCACATAGTCGTCCATAACACGGCTTGGTCTTCTAAAACAATTTGTCACCCATTTGACCGGCTGGGCTTCTAATAGACCAGTTGCCCTTCTATAAGACCACTTCATCCACTATAAGTCTCCTTGGTTCTCTATAAGATCACTTGATCTTCTATATTGGCCCTCTATAAGAATATTAAAAACATCTAGGCCTTGTGTCCTAATGGTCCTTGAAAAAAAATATTTAAAAAAAATCTACGCCTTGTGGCCTAATAGTCCTTGAAAAAATATTTAAAAAAATCTACGCCTTGTGGCCTAATAGTCCTTGAAAAAAATATTTAAAAAAATCTACGCCTTGTGGCCTAATAGTCTTTGAAAAAAATATTTAAAAAATCTACGCCTTGTGGCCTAATAGTCTTTGAAGAAAAATATATAAAAAATCTACGCCTTGTGGCCTAATAGTCCTTAAAAAAAATATTGAAAAAAATCTACGTCTAGTGTCCTTGAAAAAAATATTTAAAAAATCTACGCCTTGAAAAAAATATTTAAAAAAATCTACTTGGATCTTATAAGAACCCTTGATCTTCTATAAGACTAATTGGTCCTCTATAAGACCACTTGTAGTCATTGAAGAAAAATATTTAAAAAATCAGCACCTTGTGGCCTAATAGTCCTTGCAAAAAATATTTAAAAAATCTACGCTTGTTATTAGTCTTATAGAAGACCACTTCGTCCTCTATAAGATCATTTGTTTCTGTATAAGATCACTTGGTCCTCTATAAGACCACTTGGTCCTCCATAAGACCACTTGTATAGGACAAGACCACTTGATTGATGTTCCCTGCAATATAAAAGTCCTCAAAAAAAAGCCGTACTTAACCCAATATGAACCCCTTTGTGGATTCCCTAAAACTTGAGTCCATAGTATCATAAACTGTTAGGGATCCCCATGAGGTGTGTGTAACCCTGGACCCCCACGCATTCCAACCTATCCGAGGTAATGGGGCTATCATCTATCGTTGCATAAAAACCCGCCACCTTGAATTATGGTTGGTGTCCTTGCTTATTTTAGTGTTGCCTTTCTCTTCTTGGTGTCGCTATCTCCTAATATTCCATTTATTTTCATTATTAGGTGTCCGTAACCCTTGGATCCAACGCATTGCAACCTGTCCTAGGTAATGGGGCTACCATCTATTGTTGCCCAAAAAATACGCCACCTTGAATTATGTTCCCTAGTTGGTATCCTTGCTTATTTTAGTGTTACCTTTCTCTTCTTGGTGTCGCTATCTTCTGATATTCCTATTTTGCTATATATTCTCATGTGTTGATGCAGGAAATTATACAGGATTTTACTTCGAGGGGCCCACTAGTATAAAATGAAAAAAATCGCTGTTGCAAAAATAAATTTATGATGTGTCCGTAACCCTAAAGCCCCACATATTGCAACCTATCCTAGGTTATGGGGCTACCATCTATCTTTGCTAAAAATAGTGTTGCCTTTCTCTTCTTGGTGTCGCTATCACCTGATATTTGTATTTTGATATACCTTCATGTGTTGATGTTAATATCGAGGTTGAGTATTAGAATTCCATTTATTTTCATTATTAGGTGTCCGTAACCTTTGGGCCCCACGCATTGCAACCTGTCTATAATACGGCTACCTATCTATCTATCTATCATTGCCTTGAAATACGCCACCTTGAACTGTGTTCTATGGTAAGTGTCCTTGCTTATTTTAGTGCTGCCATTCTCTTCTTGATGACGCTCTCTACTGATATTCACATTTTGCTATATATCCTCATGTGTTAATGTTTATATCGAGGTTAATTATTTGAATGTAATATATTTTGATTATTAGCCCATTAAAATATATAGTACCTTTTCCTATCAAAAATTCCTAATTTTCTTAGAATAAATAATAATAATTTTTTTACCATTAAGTCACAGTATTCCAATTGTCTGTCTACATTTGGTAAGGATTTGATTAACTTCTACGTCTATGACGGTGCTTGCCATTCGTGAACGCACGAAGGACAAAATAATTTCCCTGTCCTGTGTACAATTAAAGTGAAAAAGTGGGTGGGTGTGTGGTTAGTAATAAAACTCTAAGTATCCCTCACATAAACTTGTTGTGGGAAACAGCAAAACAACAGTTTTTCATTTCAGTTATTAAATATTTAATGGGAAATTAAATGGTTCGTTTTTTTTTTTCAAGTACATAAAACAAATGGACAAGGTTAATGTTTATATGCCATCATTGGGCTAATTTTATATTGTTTTTATATGAGACCACTGATATTCTAGACACAAAAGACATTTTATTCTTCAAGACATTCTTGATTTCATTCAATTAATTATGGAAAAATCCGAAATGAAAAAAATGTTTGGCAAACTCCTCCATAATTCTTATCAGAATTAATTTTTTCTCTCTTTGATATGATCGTTTCATTTGTTGTTTGGTTTTTGATGTTTTTTTACCTTTGTTTGATATACTTCTTTTATTTTTGAAATTTCTAATTGAATTTTCAAAGATTAGATATAGGTACAAAATTTTTGGGTTATTTTTAAATAAAAAAGCAAACAAAAATGAATGGTAACGATTTTTTGTTAATCTCTTCAATTAATTAAACCCAGTCGCCAGTTGAAAAAAAATAAAAGGGCCAATACTTTCAAAGTACCCAACTAAAATTGGGGCACAATATAAGTTAACGTTGATAAAAAAACTAAATGATTTGAAAGCCTTTTGAATACGTTTATCGGTAAATTAGGTTTCTATAGTTGAATGATATTTTGTAATTAATTTGAAGCTTTTCAAATAATGTCTTTTGTAATAGGGGGCTTTTTAGTTTTTGTTAGTGACGTCGATTTACCTGCATTAAACAGAATAGCATTTAAATTTATTGTATATCGGTCATAATTAAATTTCGCATGATAACAGGGCATAGTATCGAAACTCCGCCAGCTTGAATCTTGGAGAATGTGTCTTGTCGCTGACAGTGTTTTAAAATTCTAATCGTTTATTTTTTTTTTTCAAAAAGTTCCGGTAGAACTTATCGATTTTCATAATATTCAGACCAACAACAATTTTTTTTTTTTAATTATGTTACAGTTTGAAAAAGTTAAAAATTTGGCATTGAAATCGTTCTTCTTATTTCAAACCTGAGGCATTTCAAATAAAGTATTTCTTAAATTTGATTCAATGTTTTACCAGTTTTGTGGGTTCAAGAACGGGTTTTGAGTAAAAAGTTGTAAAACTTTTAAAATTAGTAGATTATTTTAGGTTCTGGAACGGAACAATTGATTTGTTTCTATTGGGAAAAAGTCGTTCATTATTTCTGAAAGGCAGATTTGAGGGTTGTATTTAAAGTTTTTACAAAAGACAAGTTTCCAGTTAGCATATTCAGGTTTAACAGCTGATTGTTTAAATCAGCTGTTTTATGCATTTTGTAGATCATATGTTTTCTTGCAAGATTTGTTTATCAAAATTTTGACACGACAGAACTCAAATACACAAAAGAATTTCCAGCGTATTTTTCACAGAAAATAAACAATCACACCTAATGTGTCAAATAAGCTTCAGATCAAGATTTTAAATGTTGTTGAAAAAGGGTTAGACTTGAATATCCATCCATATGGAGATTTGATTTGAATATTTTTTTTCTGTTTTTTTTTCACAGTTGTCTTTTAAGATTCTCAAAATTTATATTTTCCATTGAGTTGGATATATTCCACAAACAAATTACATTGCTATTCCAATCAACACAACTGTACTTAAACGGAATTCTTTACAATTTCACATTCAAAATTATTTTTTTTTTTAATAAAAAATCATATACATATTTTCCAATTATCAAAACTTACAAATTGTACAAGTTTAATAATGCCAGGAACCGTTTGGAAATATCCAATATTAATCCTCAGGGCCGACAAACCGCCACCTGTACCACCGGGAGCAGTGGTTTGTGTGGTTTGGGTGCGTTCAACGGTAATTACGGTTTCCACCATTTTGTTAAGATATGAAAATTATTATTTTTTTAATATTAAACAAAAAACTGAATTTATTATTTTTTATTTTTTTAGTTTCGAAAAATTCGTTGTTTTTTCTCTTTTAATTTTTGGTGTCAGGTAATATGACGTTTTTATCTTGATTCAAAAATATTTATCGTTCGTCGTCGTTTCACTTGTTTGTTTTGGATTTATTTTTTTGATTTTTCTTCTTCTTCTTGTTTTTCTCCTCTTGGCTCTTTTTCTGTTAACTTGATTTTGTTTTCCCGTCCAATTGCTTCGTAGACAACCAATATGAGCGACGCACGTTTTATTACTAGCACGACTAGCCAGCCTTACTAATTTCAGTTGCCTTGTTTCTGGCCTGTCTGAAACACAAAAACAACAACAACAATAAACCACTCGATTATTTGATTCTGCTGCTGCTGCCGCTGCTTGCCTCACTGACACTGTCAGTACACGCAATAAGTTAACAAGACAACAACAACACAACTGCGGTCGCAGTTAACGTTGACGTTACGCCTGCCTTTGTAGTTGTTATTGTAATTATTATCGTTGTTGTAGTTGTTGTTGCAATTTGGTATCCACAATTCTACTACTACTCAAATCTCTCATTGAAAATTCAAATTACCTCTTTCGTTGTGTGTGTGTGTTTGTGTGCCAGTCAACAGGTATTTTTTTATTGGGGATTTGTTTGTGTTTTCTCTCTCCCCCAAAAAGAGTTGAACGGTTTTACTCTCTCGTTGCTTGTTTGGGGGATCTCTGTTATTGTGGAACATATGAGATCATTTGTATCTTCTTATATGTTTCATTCTCCATGTTATTGTGTGTGCATATTTGAATGCATCGATTAAACGTTTTAACTTTTTGAATCATTCAGATTCAATACAAAATCGTAGTAAATATAACAGTGGGGTAAAAATGAAAAGAATTATATCTTGCTCTGGCATTAACTAAGATTATTGACTTCGCTCGAAAATTAGCAAAATGGCGGAACTAGGAAAATTATGTTTTGTAAAATCGCATATTTTCGACCTTCACCGATTGGATTTATCCTAGTTCATATGTTGTAGGTCCAGAATAATTGGTCAAAACTTGAAACCGATTGTTTTCATAGTTCAGACCTGTCGTGTCCGCAAAATCAATCGTTTATATTGTTCAATTTCCAATTGAAATTTTAAAGAGACATTCTTGAAATGTTATTGGTTCGTACCGAATTTTTTGTGGGAGAGGTGGAAATTTAAAATACCTAAAATCGTTAGGAATATTCAAAATTTAACTTCGAGATGCCTTACTTTCTTTTTCCACTGTAACATTTCAATCATTTTTATAACATGAACCATGAGTCGAAGACCCCACTTCATGTCCGTCTGATTTGTTAAATGGATGGTAGATCGTTGAAGAGAATATTACGCTTTCAAGAAGTCTTTATAGGACCACATATTTCCTATATAACCATAATGCTCCATTTTCGGATTAAAAAGGTTTTTGTCCGATTTTCAAATCGAAGTGGCTTTAATTGTGTACTCCATATTTGTATACCCTTCACCATACTGTGGTAACAGCCAAAAGGAAACGAAATAGACACATGGATCATTTTGAGAATATGCATAGAATTAGATGCGTCCGTCTGTCCATGTTTCCATAAATTTGTCCCATAGTACGCAGACGACTCTGCCCCAACGGAAATTAAATTTATCATATGTTGCAGAAAGACATGAGTATGTTCCTTCGTGAGTATGGTTTAAAGCTGACATTGTTCTTTGTTGAAGTTTAGTCCCCATGCAAAGATCTAATTCCGATTAAGTGCATGTCTTGACATAGGGCCATACAAAGGTCCCTTTCAAATGTTCTTAATAACTTAATTGTCTGACATAACCCCTATGAAACGGTAGCGTTCGATTTTTGGTCTTTTCGAGGTTTTAATGAAATTTTCTAAACGATGTGTCTGTAATTTGGCGTTCCATTTTCTTGGTGCGTAAAATGTCCTGTCCAATTTTAGATTTCTGTCGAAGTGCATTTTCCAAACGAAGTGGCTGTAATTGGTCATTTAGGGTTATTGGAAGAACGTTATTAATAATTTATTTGAGCTTATATCTATCTTGATGTGATGTTGGAAGTTATCAAGCTTCTACCGTTAATATTAAAAAACATTGTGCCACAAATGAAAAGTCCCCGGTCTGGTAAATCGATGGCGACCATATTCACCCTATGTAATGTTAACCAGGTTAGGTTGAAAAAAGGGTGGATGATACCACTTAATATCCAACATGAGAAGGACATACACATAAGCCAATTGACTTCTCCCAGAATAAGTATAGCCACATCCCTTACGTTTTCGATATATAGTAAATATAATAAAACACATTTATTGTTTTTTTTTCAAATGATCGTAATTCAATGTTCAATAAATTTCAATACGCCCCTCCAGCCTTAAGCCATGTAGAAGGAAGTTTGGACATTTTGAATCCATGGAATATAGGCAGAGACACGAGTATAAATCGATGGCATTTGAGCCATGCCACATGGGATGTAACCCCACGAAACAATACCAATCAACTCAGCATCACCCTTGGTGGCGAATTCCTTAACCAATGGACCACCAGAATCACCATTGCAGGCCGAAATGCTTTGTTGCAAAGAATCGGAGCACACATTAGTTTCATGCAGAGGAGCATCAGCTGGCAAAACTTCCTTGCACTTATTGAATTCAACAATTTCGGTGGTTACAGTTTGCAAAGTACTGGCAGCGGAGAATGAGAAAGCCTTAGGTTGTCCCCAACCATACAAATGGGTCTCACCATCGTGGATTTCTTCATAGGCTGGCAAAGCAACAGGTTTCACCCATTCATTGAATTCGAAAGGTTCCGACACATGCAAAATGGCAATATCATAGGGACCAACACCACCGGTATACTGTTCATGGACTACACCATAATCGACAACACGAGCTTGGGTCTTTTCATCGAAGGTAGTACGTTTATGGAGACCAGCAACAATACCCATACCCTCTGGTTTGCTAATGCAATGGGCAGCGGTCAGGACCCAATTTTTGTTAATCAAGCTGCCACCGCAGATGTGTGAGTGCTTGGCAGTGCGACTCAACGACACAATATAGGGGGCAGAGTGGGGTTCAGCATCCTCGCCCTTAATAATGTGGCCGGTGGCAAAACTGGGGATTAAACGTTGGGCCACCGATGACAAGGACCCGGCATTGGCACAGGCCACCAACGCCAAAAGAACCACCACAAAAACTTTCATGTTGTCACTCTAGAGAAAGAAAAGAAAACTGATTGATGTTCGATGTGTAGTTGATGAGGTCTTTTATACTACTCCCGATTTGCTAAAATCGCCTATCTGGAGTTTAGTAGTCAAGATTAGTATTATTTTGTTTTGAGAATAAGATTTACAACCATCTCTATCAGCAGTAAATTTGTAAAATGTTTATAGGGTTACGGATTTGGCGATGCATCGGCGATTTAATTTCTTATCAATCCGATAATGGCGATGCAATATCAAATGCATTTTGAAGTATTTGTTATTGAATTGAAATTAAACATCGTTAATCTTAAAGGGTTTGCCAATTCTACTCCCATACACAATTCACAATACAAATTGATGATCTAGAAATAGAAGAAGTTAGGCAGGTAATTTATAGCTGGTTATTGTATAGCCAGGCGGTATAAACTTAGATATGACACCCTTCCGTGGAAGGAGGAGCTCATTCAGATGCTCTATAGACGAAATACCTTCTATAGACCCTTTCGTGGAAGGAGAATCTCATTCAGATGTTCTATAGACGAAATACCTTCTATAGACCCTCTTTAGACCCTTCCATTGAAGGAGGATCTCATTCAGATGTTCTATAGACGAAGTACCTTCTACAGACCCCCTTTAGAACTCTTAATTATAAGACCCCTCCGTGGAAGGAGGAGCTCATTCCGATGTTCTATAGACGAAAGATCTTCTTCAGGCCTTCTATAGACCCTCTTTAGAACTCTTATAACCAGAATTAATTTCTCTGGCCTTATACAAACAATATACCTTCTTCAGACCTTTTATAGACAAAATATATTCGTTAGGTCTTCTATAGACAGAAGACATCCTTTAATTCTACTATAAAACAAAGGTTTTCTACAGATGTTCTTTAGATAGAAGACCTTCAGGTTTTCTATAGACAGACCATTTTTTTCAGACCTTATATAGTGCGAAGTTTTTTTTTCAGGACTTTTAAATTATAGGTTATTTGTTATGTAGGCCATTCCTCCCTATAACGATTTTTTTAATAATTTTATAACAATGTTTTCAAAAATGTTTAAAAAATTATTGCATGGCCTCTATCGATTTGATAAGCAGTCTCACAATCGATGCATTCTAAATTTACGATCATATCAATAGTCTGCAAAAATATTGACCGTTCGTCTGCCCAAACAAAGATATGGTTGTAAATCTAATTCTCAAAACAAAATAACACTAATCTTGACTACTAAACTCCAGATAGGAACTTGACTAAAGCCAATTGGGAGTAGTATAAAAGTCCTCTACAAATACACATCGAACATCAATCAGTTTTCTTTTCTTTCTCTAGAGTGACAACATGAAAGTTTTTGTGGTGGTTCTTTTGGCGTTGGTGGCCTGTGCCAATGCCGGGTCCTTGTCATCGGTGGCCCAACGTTTAATTCCCAGTTTTGCCACCGGCCACATTATTAAGGGCGAGGATGCTGAACCCCACTCTGCTCCCTATATTGTGTCGTTGAGTCGCACCGCCAAGCACTCACACATCTGTGGTGGCAGTTTGATTAACAAAAATTGGGTCCTGACCGCTGCCCATTGCATTAGCAAACCAGTGGGTATGGGTATTGTTGCTGGTCTCCATAAACGTACTACCTTCGATGAAAAGACCCAAGCTCGTGTTGTCGATTATGGTGTAGTCCATGAACAGTATACCGGTGGTGTTGGCCCCTATGATATTGCCATTTTGCATGTGTCGGAACCTTTCGAATTCAATGAATGGGTGAAACCTGTTGCTTTGCCAGCCTATGAACAGATTCATGATGGTGAGACCCATTTGTATGGTTGGGGACAACCTAAGGCTTTCTCATTCTCCGCTGCCAGTACTTTGCAAACTGTAACCACCGAAATTGTTGAGTTCAATAAGTGCAAGGAAGTTTTGCCAGCTGATGCTCCTCTGCATGAAACTAATGTCTGCTCCGATTCTTTGCAACAAAGCATTTCGGCCTGCAATGGTGATTCTGGTGGGCCATTGGTTAAGGAATTCGCCACTAAAGGTGATGCTGAGTTGATTGGTATTGTATCGTGGGGTTATATTCCCTGTGGCATGGCTCAAATGCCTTCGATTTATACTCGTGTCTCTGCCTACATTCCATGGATTCAAAATGTCCAAACTTCCTTCTACATGGCTTAAGGCTGGAGGGGAGTTTTGAGATGCGTTTAACGATGAAATAATAAAAGAATTTACGAACATTAAAACAAATTGGAACTATGATTTATTATGTTTTGTATAAAAGGGGAAGGGTTTAGACTGTCTAATTAAAGTCACTTCGATTGGTAAATTGGCCTAGTATTATAGAAATCCTAAAATAAGACTTGTCTCCTATAGGAGAACAATGTAAAAACGTTGACTTACATTAAATATTTTCTGCAAATATATTGCTTACTCTGCACGGAACACGGAATATTATATTACAGCCACCTCGACTAAATGCTGATAAATTCTTAAAAATGCATAAAATAGATATAGATATATGGTAGATATACCAAAACTTGGACCGATATATCAATACCGAATATTCCCCGAGTAACGACGACTCTTGATGTATTAAGTGGACTAATTCAATATATTCTCTATTTAATGGTGGATGGCATAAAAACAATATCTATAGGAGATATTTGAAAACCGCCAACCATTCACAACTACCTCCTGCACATTGAGGAACCAAGAAGCCACGATGTCTATTCGTTGAGCCATTCCCAATACTTTGTGTAACTTAGTTTGATGATGGTGTAGCACACAGTACATACATATTGAAATCGCACTAATGCTGGTAGTTATCCCTTGTCTGAACATAATATATTTGTGTCAATGCGAACTCCGTCGGAGCATCTACGCTAAACTGTAAATGCAGTTCAAAACACCCCCTGAAATTTTATTGTAAACCACCACCAATTCATTTTTTCTATTTTGGCTACATAAATATTAACCTATCGCGAACGAAATCCCGTGACGATCGGTCTATAATATCGTTCACAAGTAATAGTAAGCTGAACCTTTTCTGGAAACAGTCAGTTCGTTGAAATATTACAATCGACTTATGCAGATGCTACAAACTCTTTTAATTCCCACCACAACACTTTGAAATATTGACTACAATATATATGCCCTGTGTGCTGTACCATCATCATACTAAGTGACACAAAGTATTGGGAATCGGAAACTCATATACAATATATACAATTCTACTTCGAATTGGCCATGTCAATCTACTGATGTCAATATTTAAGATATAAATTTAACATTGGGCCATGCTATATATAGAATGTTTGGTATGGGTCTTGGAACATTTACGATTCTCAGAGTATAAAATATTCCTCTTAAGACATATGGAAGCTAAGTCAAAACTCAAATTTATAATGATATTCGAGTTTTGACTTGGCTTCCATATAAAAGTACCGATACGTCTGGATATATTATAGGCCTTAATTCCCAATCGAAGCGGGAGTAAATTGCAATTATATTTTATCCGTAGATAACTGATCTCCCTGTAGTAAAAATCCGAATATCAGTCTTTGGTTTAGAATAGTCTCCATATAATTATCAGTTTCGCCATATTTAGTAAATTTTTAAGACCCTAATCGACATTTCCCCTTTATTTCCAATATTAAAAAATCTTTTTTTTCAAATGTTCGTAATTTTTATTAATTCATCGTTCAACAAATTTCAATACGTCCTTCCATCCTTAAGCCATGTAGAAGGAGGTTTGGACATTTTCAATCCATGGAATGTAGGCAGAGACACGAGTATAAATCGAAGGCATTTGAGCCATGCCACAGGGGATATAACCCCACGATACAATACCAATTAACTCAGCATCACCTTTGGTGGCGAATTCCTTAACCAATGGACCACCAGAATCACCATTGCAGGCGGAAATGCTTTGTTGCAAAGAATCGGAGCACACATTAGTTTCATGCAGAGGAGCATCAGCTGGCAAAACTTCCTTGCACTTATTGAACTCAACAATTTCGGTGGTTACAGTTTGCAAAGTACTGGCAGCGGAGAATGAGAAAGCCTTAGGTTGTCCCCAACCATACAAATGCGTCTCACCATCATGGATTTCTTCGTAGGCAGGCAAAGCAACAGGTTTTACCCATTCATTGAATTCGAAGGGTTCCGACACATGCAAAATGGCAATATCGTAAGGACCAACACCACCGGTATACTGTTCATGGACTACACCATAATCGACAACACGAGCTTGGGTCTTTTCGTCGAAGGTAGTACGTTTATGGCAACAATACCCATACCCACGGGTTTGCTAATGCAATGGGCAGCGGTCAGGACCCAATTTTTGTTAATCAAGCTGCCACCACAAATGTGTGAGTGCTTGGCGGTGCGACTCAACGACACAATATAGGGGGCAGAGTGGGGTTCAGCATCCTCGCCCTTTATAATGTGGCCGGTGGCAAAACTGGGAATTAAACGTTGGGCCACCGATGACAAGGACCCGGCATTGGCACAGGCCACCAACGCCAAAAGAACCACCACAAAAACTTTCATGTTGTCACTCTAGAGAAAGAAAAGAAAACTGATTGATATTGTTGGTGCAATTTTTGTGAACTTTTATAGTACCCGAAAATTTGATTTGGAGTTTCACTTCGGTATCAGGAGTCTAGTAATCAAAATTGCTAATATTTTTTTGTGGGGTTGGAATTTTGATTTACAACCATCTCTTTGTTTGGGCCACACGATCGATCAATGACGTTGTGCCAGTCGGCTGCTGATATGGTCTTAGATTAAGAATGCATTGACGATTATCTTTCTTATCAATTTGTTCGATTTTCCAAAATATTTTGGATTTGACCACACAAAACAAAACACTTTTTTTGAACTTTATCATAGAATTGTAAATAAACCATAACATTAGACGGAGTGCAGTCTGGGTTTCCCAAAGAACTACCTAATTGAAAAAAAGCAGAATGCAAAGCAGCCAACTCTAAAGGTTTTGAACTCGTTATATCCTCTAAAAATACCTTTACATATAGCCTTAGCAAAATGTAGTGACAATTGCCCCTAAAAAATATTAAAATATTCGAACCTCTCAATGTATTTTAGGATATCCTACCATATCCGATCACATTCACCATTAAAATCATGACAATGTAAAGATCAACAGCTCCTCCCTCATACAGAGGTAACTTTTCCGGAGTATTTATTAATAGAGCAAACATAAACGTCACGAAAGTATACCTCCATGTTTTGTCATGGGCCTCACATATTTCTCCTGGTATTTTTAGTAGAATTTTCCGATCGATGTTGCTGTATTTAGGAATTTTTGGAATCTCAGAAAATAAAATACCTTCTTGTAGAAAATTTTTCAGTATAGATCCATGGTTTAACATAGCCTCATAATGGAAGTTCATAACAAACTGATGCTGATGAAATTTGGCATTCCGATTTCTCAGAAGATACAACATTTCCTGACAGAAAATGTTCATCGTAGAGCTATGTGTTGACATAGCTCTCCCAAGAAAACCTAATTTTTATTATTTTTAATTTTTTTTAATAGAAAATACATCCTCAGGTGTATCATATAAAACTCACGATCTAGTTTGGTATTTTTGTCCCGAATAAGACGCCACATTTTCCAATCGAAAGGACTGCAATTAGGCATTTCAAATTCTCAGGAAATACAGAGTATTCAGACCTTTGGATATGGTTTGTAACAACGGCATTGGGCCGGCGAAATTGATCGCTATAAGCAATCTGAAAATAGGAGATAACGTTTTTTTTCGGAATTTTGGATATCCTTACAATCGAAATGCTTGAAAAAAGGTATCATTATGAACTAATATACCTATTTTTTCTTAGCTCCCATGCCTTGAGGTTCTTATACAAAATACATTGATATATGATAATATCCATATTAGAAAAAATAATAAAGCCAAGTTATCTATGGTCTACAAGGGATAAAACAGGACCTTCATTAAAAAAATCCCATATTACACAAAGTCATTGCATTTTATTCCCAAACCTTTTTTATTTCTAGAAATAATTTCCAGAAAAAAAATAAATAAACAAAATATTTTTAGATCTCTTCATTCATAAATCATCAAAGAAATATCACAGTTATTGATTAGGTTCCACACACCAACAATTTGATAAGAACGAACTACGTTCGTCTATACCCAAAAAATCCACACTCTCCCGTTTTGCTATATAAACCCTTGCAAATCGCTACTCCGGTATCAGTCAGTCAATTCATAAAACAGTAGCAAAAAAATTAGTAGGAAACTATGAAAACTTTTGTGATCCTTTGTGTCTTGTTTGTGGCTTCGGTCAATGCTGGTCATTTGTCATCGGCGGCCCAACGTTTGATACCCAGCTTTGCCACCGGTTACATCATCAAAGGCGAAGATGCTGAACCCCATTCCGCCCCCTACATCGTTTCGCTGAGTCGTACCGCCAAACACTCACACATCTGTGGTGGTAGTATTATCAACAAGAATTGGGTCCTAACAGCTGCCCATTGCATTAGCAAACCGGTCGGCATGGGTGTGGTGGCTGGTCTCCATAAGCGTACCAATTTCGATGAAAAAACCCAATCTCGTGTTGTCGATTATGGTGTAGTCCACGAACAATATACCGGTGGTGTTGGTCCCTATGATATTGCTATGTTGCATGTGTCGGAACCTTTCGAATTCAATGAATGGGTGAAACCTGTTGCTCTACCCGCCTACGAACAGATTCATGATGGTGAGACCCATTTGTATGGTTGGGGCCAACCTAAGGCTTTTGTCTTCTCCGCTGCTAGTACCTTGCAGACAGTCACCACTCAGATCGTTGAATTCAATAAGTGCAAGGAAGTCTTGCCATCTGATGCTCCTCTGCATGAAACCAATGTCTGTTCGGATTCTTTGCAACAAAGCATTTCGGCTTGTAATGGTGACTCTGGTGGTCCATTGGTTAAGGAATTCGCCACCAAAGGTGATGCTGAGTTGATTGGTATTGTATCGTGGGGTTATATCCCCTGCGGTATGGCCCAAATGCCTTCGATTTATACTCGTGTCTCCGCCTATATTCCATGGATTGCTAATGTCCAGAATAATTATTACAAATCGATTTAAAGGAATTTGGATTTTTGTATGATGAAATTGAAATAAATACCGGAATTCCTAATAAAAATTATGAAAAAATAAAAATAATATTAGTTTTTATTGCGAGGGACCGTGGGTAATCTTAATAAAATATTGAAAATCATTTAATATCTCGAAATTTCCTAAATCCTCATATTGTGGCTTATATGTTTACTATGGACATGATCTGCAGATGTTGACAGTGTATGGCATGCCGGGTTATTTTCTCACAGACAATTTCCAATATGAGCCGCTTATTTTGAAAGCGGTTAAGTCCACTTTTTCATATATGGAGCTATTAAAAGGTTTGGATTTGATTCCTTTCAAAAATATTGTTATACCATAGACAGACGACAGCCTTAATTTGCATTAAAAAGTTCTTAATTTGAATTAAAATTTACCCCTGACAGACGAGAGTTTCTGCATTTATGAACCAGTTTTTTGTTTCAAAACTATTGTTTGTCTGGGTGTAGGAAGAAAATATTGACATTTCTTTACAATATTTTTTAGGATTAGATCTTTTTGAAATTGATACATGGCAGGAAGGAAAACTAACAGCTATAATGAAGATAAAACAGCTCCAAATTTGAAGAAATGTTGAATTTTGCCTTTATTTTTAATTTTTATTTTCGTAAACGTAAACAAATTTGACAACAATCAATTTATTTTCTACAGCAATGCCATATTGAAATTGCTTAATTCATTATAAATTCAGTTTGATTTTGTGCATTAACAACACATAAAAATGAGGATAATGTACAAGTTAATTTGAATTAAGGCTGTTAATGCAAATTAAGGCTGTCGTCTGTCTAGGCTATTAAGTAGTTTTAATTTAGTTTTTTTTCGACAATGGCTCCATATAAGGGTCCTATCGATTTTTAGGATTTTGCTAGTTCAGCTGCATTTTGCAACCGAAGAGACCCCATACAAAGCTTCCATTCTAAATTAATAGCAATAGGCATATGTCCATACGCGAAATAGGCCGAATTTGTTATTCCGGGTTATTATCAGGTGAAAATTTCTTCCCAGAAAATTCACAAAATATGACCATATCACTCATATAAATGTCCCGCCCCAATATGGTATCTTAAAGAAAGTAGAGATACTCTAATCGAATAATTCTGGCATGCAGGGTAAAGAAAATTATTAACAAAGGTCCTTCCAGTTTTAGCTTTTTTCATGGGTCTAGGCATTTTTTCAAGCCCCTGTGGCATTCCAAGTTCATGTTCGGTATTTTGAAAGTCCTACGACCAATAAAAATGTCTGACCAACTTTAGATATTTTTCTGATTGATATAGATCTTTAAAAATCCACTCCTTATTGCTGGGAGGATCCTTGAAAAAATATTCTTTAAAAATCCACTCCTTATTGCTGGGAGGATCCTTGAAAAAAATATTCTTTAAAAATCCACGCCTTATTGCTGAGATGGTCCTTGAAAAAAATATTCTTTAAAAATCCACGCCTTATTGCTGAGATGGTCCTTGAAAAAATATTCTTTAAAAATCCCCGCCTTATTGCTGATATGGTCCTTGAAAAAATATTCTTTAAAAATCCCCGCCTTATTGCTAAGATGGTCCTTGAAAAAATATTCTTTAAAAATCTACCCCTTATTACTGAGATGGTCCTTGAAAAAATATTCTTTAAAAATCCACGCCTTATTGCTGAGATGGTCCTTGAAAAAATATTCTTTAAAAATCCACGCCTTATTGCTGAGATGGTCCTTGAAAAAAATATTCTTTAAAAATCGTCACCATTAATAAATCTCTTCTTAGCTCAAAAAATAAAACAAAACATATTTTTCTACATATTTTTTATTAGGAATTCAATACATCGTCAACAGATCAAAATCCTTTAAATCGACTTGAAATAATTATTCTGGACATTAGCAATCCATGGAATATAGGCGGAGACACGAGTATAAATCGATGGCATTTGGGCCATACCACAGGGGATATAACCCCACGAGACAATACCAATCAACTCAGCATCACCCTTGGTGGCGAATTCCTTAACCAATGGACCACCGGAATCACCATTACAAGCCGAAATGCTTTGTTGCAAAGAATCCGAACAGACATTGGTTTCATGCAGAGGAGCATCAGCTGGCAAAACTTCCTTGCACTTATTGAATTCAACAATCTGAGTGGTGACAGTCTGCAAGGTACTGGCAGCGGAGAAGACAAAAGCCTTAGGTTGTCCCCAACCATACAAATGCGTCTCACCATCATGAATCTGTTCATAGGCAGGCAAGGCAACAGGTTTCACCCATTCATTGAATTCGAAAGGTTCCGACACATGCAACATAGCAATATCATAGGGACCAACACCACCGGTATATTGTTCGTGGACTACACCATAATCGACTACGCGAGATTGAGTCTTTTCATCGAAATTGGTACGCTTATGGAGACCAGCCACCACACCCATGCCGACCGGTTTGCTAATGCAATGGGCAGCAGTGAGAACCCAATTCTTGTTGATAATACTACCACCACAGATGTGTGAATGTTTGGCGGTACGACTCAGCGAAACGATGTAGGGGGCGGAATGGGGTTCAGCATCTTCGCCTTTGATGATGTAGCCGGTGGCAAAGCTGGGTATCAAACGTTGGGCCGCCGATGACAAATGACCAGCATTGGCCGAGGCCACAAACAAAACACAAAGGATCACAAAAGTTTTCATAGTTTTCTGCTACTGTTTTATGAATTGACTGACTGATACTGGAGTAGCGATTTGCAGGGGTTTATATAGCAAAACGGTGAGTGCGGATTTTTGCGTATAGACGAACGGAGTTCGTTCTTATCAAATTGTTGGTGTGTGGAACCTAATCAATAACTGTGATATTTCTTTTGATGATTTATGAATGAAGAGATCTAAAAATATGTTTTTTGTTTATTTTTTTTCTGGAAATTATTTTCTAGAAATAAAAGAGTTGTGGATAGAATGTAATGCAATTTTTTGGCTAGATGGGAGGGATATTTTTAAAGAAGATCCTGTTTTATCTATGATAAAGTTTAGGGTTTAAACGTAGCTTCCTGGGTGGTTTTATCAATGCCAGCAATATGCAAAAAAAGTTGTAGCAAAAAGTGTAAGATATGCCATTTTTGTAAACTCGTCGTCAGCGCCAGCTATTGATGAGTATGATTTATATCATACAAACTTCCAGGCGTATAACTTTTGAATGGATAATACCAACAAAGGTTGTATCATATGAAAGAGAAAATAATCTACTTTATTGCGAAAAGAAATGAGATAGGCATAATTTAAGATCGCGTCGTCAGCGCCATCTATTGGTGAGTATTAGCACATCATTAACATTTGAACTCATCTCTATGACACCGGCGTCATATGAAATAGTTTACTTTACCATGACCAGCAAATATTTTTTTTAAAAACTCTTTGATCAAAACATATACCTCATAAAACCTGTTTGTAATTCCATAGACCTCCAAAAAAGGCTGATGATATATATATATATATCAGGTATACACCTGACTGACACTTTTTTAATAGTTTTTTATTTTTATTTCGTTTCATTTGCTTTGAAATTCTTAAAGAAACAAGTTTTTATATATATCCATATTTCATATTTTTTTTTTTAATTTACTATTTTTTTTTGTAATTTTTAATGGAAATTAAGTAAATAAATATTTTAATAAAAATAACATTCAATTAATTTCCATTAAAAATCCATTGTCATTCGTATTCAAAACCCCCTGTCTAATTAAATATTAATTTATGTTTTTTATTTTATTTGTTATATATAAATATATAATTTATTTTATAGTTAGCATTTTGCATAAATACTTTACATTATGATTTTTTATTTATTTTCTGTGTGTGTAGTATTAATTATTAAATCTTATTAAAGAACACAAAAAATAATTGTTTAAAAATAAGCTTAGAATTAGAATTAAGCAAAAATAGTTTTGTTATTGTTTTTTTATTAAAATATTTATTAATAAAATAGTTAAAAAAATAAAAATCGAATTAACAAAGATATTTATAATTAATTGTTCACATTTTTAATGGAAATTAATATTTTAGAGTTTTTTTTATTTTATTTATTTTTTTATTTTTTTTGTAGGTGTTGGGATAGGAGAGACAATAAGGCCTTGGTAGATTAAGAATATATTTCGAATTTGGGAAAAAAAAACCTTTAATTTTCAAGACACCCTCTTGACTCCGATAGACCACTAACACAGTGATCCATCCGGTGATTGGTCTTTAACATAAAACCTCAACAATAGTATGGATGTCATAATGCCAAAATGACTTTCAGATTCTCAGTAGTCTAATGATACTAACCTCACTTAACTCTGTTTTTACTATCTTCGCCATTAATAAATCTCCTCTTGGCTCAACAAATAACATAAACATATTTTGTTTATTAGGAATTCAATACATCGTCAAAAAATCAAATTTCCTTTAAATCGATTTGTAATAATTATTCTGGACATTGGCAATCCATGGAATATAGGCGGAGACTCGAGTATAAATTGAAGGCATTTGGGCCATACCGCAGGACGATACAATACCAATCAACTCAGCATCACCTTTGGTAGGGATCGTTCAGGGGTTTGGTCTTTTACATAAAACCTCAACAATAGGATGGATGTCATAATGCTAGTACACCGGTATTCCTATGCCAATCTCTATGACGTTTTATACGAAAAAGTGGTTGTAGGTAAAATGTTCCAAATATATCATGCCACTTTAAGGAACTTCCTGATTTTATTGGTCAAGTGTTCCAAAAAATGTTTGTTTTCCATGAACCAACATATCGTCATCATAAATGCAAACCGGAAGTAACTACCGAAAAATTCGGAATTGATTTTTTGTTTGATTATTGTTCGTCTAATCAAACTACATGTTCAAACAAAATTTTTGACATCTAACGTCAAAAACAGCGATCTCATTAAAGACATTCACACGGACGTAACTACACTCCTGTAAAAATCAAAAGCTCGCAATATTGAAGATAGAAATCCTGAACTGAATATTAATGTTACTTCCGGGATATTTGATATGGAAAATGAGATATATCGGCTAATTTTTACAGGTACCCCAAAATTCGGTATTTTAAGACTATTCTTAATTATTTTTAACTAATCAGCTATAATAAGGTATTTTTGTTTCCCACAGGATGGAAATGGAAATATTTAATGTCTTTAGTGCAACATTTACACAAAATCGGTTGAAACTGTATATAGGAGCTATATCGAAATCTGAACCGATTTTCACGAAACTGAACACACAACACTCTAGACTCAATTCAGTACGCTATGCCAAATTTCGTGCAAATCGAAAGGAATATAGGGGCTTTAATGCACCATTTACACAGAATCGGACAAAAATATATGTGGGAGCTATGTCTAAATCTAAACCGATTTTCACGAAACTTAGCACACATCACTCCAGACAGAATTCAGTACGTTATGCAAAATTTCGTGCAAATCGAAAGAAATATAGGGGCTTTAATTCACCATTTACACAAAATCGGACGAAAATATATGTGGGAGCTATATCGAAATCTGAACCGATTTTCGCGAAACATAACAAACGTCACTCCGGACTCAATTCAGTACGCTATGCAAAATTTCGTGCAAACCGAAAGAAAAATTGGGGCGTTAATGCACCATTTAACCAAATTGGACGAAAATATGTATGGGAGCTATATCGAAATCTGAGCCGATTTTCACGAAACTTAACACACAACACTCTAGACTAAATTCAGTACGCTATGCAAAATTTCGAGCAAATCGATAGAAATATAGGGGCTTTAATTCACCATTTACACAAAATCGAACAATAATATATGTGGGAGCTATATCGAAATCTGATCCGATTTTCATTCTAGACTAAGCGTACGCTATGCAAAATTTCGTGCAAAATTTTACAAATTTTAGTCTCAATCGGATAATTATTAGTCGAAAAGTTCCAGCTTTGCTCCGTTTTTTGCTTCTCCGGTAAAATCAGTAAAAGTGTAGTTATGTCCATTTGAATTTATAATGACGATATTCATTTATGCATTCTTATCCCCGCAGTCAATGTGGTAAAAATGCATGTGGTAGGAGTGAGTTAAACATTTCACAAATGTCTTCAACGACCTCTATTCCAAATGTGGGACTTGACCTCTTGTTTTTATTAAAACTTAATGTTGACCGAGGGAAGGATGAAAGAAAAACAAAAATTAAAAAAAAAAAACAAATTGTAATGCCTAGTTTTTAAAAAATACTTTTTTTTTTATTATTCAGCCATATGAACAGTTTATATAATAGGTTTTTTAATTTTTTCGATTTAAAAAAAAGAGTTGTTCCCCTCTTTCTCTGTAACTTTTCGTGTTGCCGTTTACTTTTTGTGGAGAAAATACTTTATAAAGTGTTTGCTTTTTGTTGATTGGTTAAAGTTAATTGATATTATTAACTGATTTTTTTTATTTTATTTTTATTGATGGTATTTAAAACAAAAAAAAATGTAATCAAAAGAAATTTAAAAAATAATAATAATATGAAATACTAGGATTTAAAAGAAATAATATGGAAAATAATTAATAACTGAGCACAATTTTAAAACTATTTTTTTCTTTTTGTTTTTAAAAAAATTATATTTATAATTATAATATATAACAGTTACAATGGAGGAGGAGCAGGCATTTGAAATAGGATAATAATTTAAAAAATATATATATACTTTTTAGTGGTGTGGGGGAATATTGGGAAAAGGGAGCTGTTTGAGTACTTATGAAATACATTTCATGTGGACATGTTTGTTGTAGTTGTTATATATTGTTGTTGTTGTTTTTTTTTTCTTAGAAATTTTTACTAGAGTTTTAGTGTTTTGTTTGTTTGCTAAGTATCATTTTCATTAGTTGTAGATATTTTGTTGTTGTTTTTCTGTATATATTTTATAGTAAGTTACATGTTTACATATACATATAAAGAGATGATGAGGGTATATATTTTTTTGTTGATTTTAATATTTTTTCTTTAGAAAGGCCTTAAGGATCGTTCTCCTAACTCTTAATATGTTTTTTTTTAATTTATTAATTTAATTTTCAATTGTTTTTGTTGTTGTTTTTTTTTCATAAATTAATGCAAATTGTGTGTGTGTGTGTGTTGTTTAAAACTTCTGCTACACTTTACTAAAAATTTTAGGAGTAATTGTTGGAGATATTTTTAGTTTTTTTTTTCTTTTTGTTTAACAAATGTTTGTGTGTTTTATCTCCCAAACAAACAAAAAAATATTTTAGTGCCTCTTGATTTTGGTTCTCTCTCTCTCGATCTTTCTCTTTTTTAAATCTGCCACTTTCCATTTCGTTTGTGTTCTAGGTTAGTTGATTTTTTCCTTGCTAATCTAACATTCACTTTGCGAAAAATCCACATCCTTTTTAACACTTCTCGCCAAACGATCCAATTCGGCAGCAGCATCTGTGCGTACGGATAGTTTATCGGGTGTTAATAGACTATCTGAACCATTGGCCCGTGGTGTGCTCATGGCACCAGGTGGTGTTGCTGGTGAACCGGATTTTTTGTGCAACAATGAATTGAAGAAATTGGCCAAAACGCCTTCGCCTCCGGGTGTGACAGGATTCATTTTTACATCAGGCTGTAAGAAAAAACAAAAAAAACAACAGGACCAAACAAATAAGTCATTGAAGGAAGAATATATAAATTGAAATATTTTTTGGGAGATTGAGTAATTTGTTAAATTATCTGACTACAAATAACAAAATTAATGTAAACCAGTAAGGAAAATACCAATATCGTGTATTATACCTTACACCACTAGTAACCTGTCGTTAGGTATATACCGAAGCAAACGTTCTCCATGTCGATTTATAAGACATCAACAAGGTTCGGGTGTCTAAGGGATTTTTTTAATACTCTCAGCCTTTCTAAACTCCGAAATGAAAATGTCTATATTTCAAAGGGAAGTTTATGGAGCGGTTTCGAACTCAATGTCAAAGTGACAATTTTAAATAACGACTATATATATATATATATATATATATACATATTAAAATTAGAACTTTAATTTTGAAAATGTCTAGCATTGTAATGAAAAATGTTGAAATAAATTAATTTAGAATCTATTATAATGCCGCATTTGAACCCTGGTTGTTAATAGTTTTAAGCAAATTGAAATAAAAAATGTCCAGTGATGTGAATTCTAAGGTTGTGAACAATAAATATAATCAGTGGTTAGTTAAACAAACACAATAAAAATTGTACTAAAAATGTGACAAATTAAAAAAAAATGGAATGGAATGAAAAAAATAAAAACATGGCTTCACCTTTCTACTGGGTGAATTTTGACCAGCTGAACCAGGGGTACGGGGCATAGCTTTGCTAGCCTGCGAGCGTAAAGGTGATCCACTACGTACTTCACCGCCTTGCTTGATGATTTCCTGTTGTCGCGCCAAAAATGTTTGTTCATCTTCGGTTTGCACTTCAATTTCACGATTTGAAACGGTCTGAAAAGAATAGAAAGAACAAAATTATTATAAACTAATATTCAAAATAGAAGAAATTAAAAAAAAACAGTGAGCGGAGCAGTATAGTCGGACGGGGCCGACCATGCGATACCCTACACAACTACCACGAACTCTAACTTTCTGAGGATGTTTATTCCGAGTCTGAGTAATATTTCGTGATATTTGCCCCCTCTTGTCCGATTAGAGGTTAACAACACCTCTTCCTTACTTTTTTCGAATATTCACTACAGTCCTTCTAATTACTTGTCCAGATTACCTTCACGGTGGGTTGTGTTGTGATTTTCGGATTATACTCTACTCGAAAACACACAAAAAATTATGTTTTCGGTCCATTTCATCCCAAAATGTTAATTTGATCATCACCGAAAATTGTAGGCGTTGTTCTTGACCATAACTGGAACTTCATGAAAAATGTCAAAGCCATCAGCGCGATATTTCTCCCTCTAATGTGGTAATGGGTTACTGAATAATATCTGAATACGTAAGCACCTGTAAATATTTGACTGTAACTCCCACATCTGAGTAGATACATCACTATATTTGGCATCAATTTAAAGGCCAACCACTCCTCTTGGATATGCTATCAACTCCTGGGGTCTACATCCTCCAGGAGTAAATATATATGCCATAGAATACAAATTTTGTCATTTTTCACACAAAAGTCAGGGTCCATTTGACCCGCTAAATATTGACCGATCTTTATCAAAACATGCATGCTTATTCTCTGACCCGATCCCCTTCTCCATGCAAAAATTCGCGGTGTTTGGGCCATAATTGCGGCCTCTGGAGCGACCAGAAAAACCGACAAAAATTTAGTATTTGGTCCATTTCATCCCCTAAATATTAACCGATCTTTTCCAAAAACAATAGGGGTCTTCATTGGCCAGAACCCATCCTACATGCAAAATTTCGTGAAGATTGGTCCATAACTGTGGCCTGTATCGTGTTTACAATTTATAATGGACAGACGGACGGACGGACGGACACACATGTCTAGATCGACTCAGCTAGTCGAGATATGACGATCGGTATACTTAAAGGTGGGTCTAGGACCAATATTTCGCGGCGTTACAAACATTTGGGGCTGCACAAAGCTATAATACCCTGACAACATAGTTGTGTAGGGTATAATGAATTGACAACAGAGACAAATTGCAGGGATATGAACTATTATCCATATCATCATCATAAATGCAAAGTCCCTATATGGTCCTAGATTTGTTCCAGAGTTCTACTGTACTTACTTTTCTCGAAGGTGGCGGTGTAATAATGTCTGTATAATAATCTTCAGCTTTACAAGAATGCATATTCTCATATAAAATACTTATTTTCTTTAAGCTATCCCAACCGGCAGGACTGCAAAAGAAAAACAAATACATGAAAATTAAATATTTCAGTTTCCAACCAAAAAACAAAAAACACAAAAATGTATAACCCACATTAGAACTGCATCTTTCTCTACGACTAGGGCAGGTGTTCGGAATGGTAGACCATAGATTCGATGTGTTAAATATTTATAAAGGAGATCACAGTTTTTGTCTTCTTTGACACTTGTGTAGAAGAGTGAGGTGCCATGTTGCAAACAAAAACGCCGTATCCACTGTTGTATGAAATCGAAATGTTCATCTCGATAGTCGTATTCTTTTTCCAAAGTGGTCATGTAGTCCGTCTAAAAAAAATGAAAAAAACGGAACAAGGAGTTAATCAAATAAACCAAAAAAAGACATTGAATTCCATTCTTACTCACCTTTGTAACCACCACAACAATATCCAAACCCAAATTTGTCAACAACGCTCCATCGGTGAGCGGCAGTAAATCATCATCATCTATGGAATTATTACGCATGGTGCGTTTAACCGGTGAACCCGGATCTAAATCATCACCGACCTCACAATAACTTTGCCATGAGGTTATTAAACGTTGGCGGGCTTCTTCTTTTTCACCGGGTTCCAGCTTCAACGATTCAATGTGATCGGATAACACCTTAATCCAGTGATTAAGCTGTTCCAGCCAATACCATGGCTGTGTCATTGATACGGTCAGTATGACCAATGTGTGTGCATAATTTTGTTCATTTAAGGCAAAGTGTAGGAGATTGTTATGACCTGGATCGCCGTCTAATACCCAAACACTTAAACGGGTCATGTCTGAAAGGAAAAGGATGAAACAAATAATCAGGATTAGAAAATAAATTATAATTTAATATGTATCATTGATTGGAAATCAAATTGGGTGCAGAATTTATGTACCCACGGAAGACTGGTTTAATATCATCCATACGACATACATCTTTATGACAAATTGAGGAGGGAGACCCCATAAATTAGATATATTCTTGATCATAGCAAAATTCTTGTCGATTTAATTTTTCCTGAATGTTTTTTTTTTTACAATAAGTTTTTTTTTGTCGCAGATAAATTTCCATATCTTAGAAGCAGCTGCAGACAATTTAAATGACAATTTAACCCTGTAACCCGGCTCAACTTCGTTACGGTTTTTGTCTACATCACTGTGATCAGTCTCACCTCCAAGTCAGAAGGGATTGCCTGATATGACAATAAAGGATTCCGACTTTTTTACTGCGAATGCTGCCGTTTCTGCGTTGGCAGTAGCCGATGCAGTCAGGACCGCATAGTAACATACGACAATCCGCCTTCGGGGAGCAGAGCTGAATGCTACCGGAAACATCAACTGGTTGCGGATAGTTGGAAGCCCAATACTATTAATTGGGTAGCTGTGAATAACAAATAAACAGTCTCAGGGGGAGAGTCTCGAAGGAAATGACCGAGTGCCTATGATCCCTGAGCTGACGAGGCGAGAATGGCGCCCCTAAATAACCATCTCAAAGGTTTGGGTCACTACCTCTCAAAGTGACCCCCCTAACCCTGGGGTGTCATGTGACCTCGTGCCCATCAGCGGTTCCTGACCCGACCGGTATGGCGCCTAATGGAGGAGATGGACAGAATTGGTGATCTCATCATCAGGTGTGACGCCAATACACATCACTTCCACTGGGGAAGCAGTAACACCAATACGAGAGGTGAGTCCATTTTTGAGTTTATACTTAGCTATAATCTTAGAATTTGTAATAGTGGCAATACACCAAGCTTCGTTAATAGAGTGAGAGGTGAACTCATTGACATAACGCTCACTAATATGGACGACTGTCTTAGACTGATATTTTTCCAGATTCCTACCTCTAGAGGTAAACAGAAGTCTTATAGAAATCCTCGGAAGACAGACTGTGACAAATTCAAAGCAAAAACAGAAGTCTCAATCCTAGGTCATAAAGATCTTAAAACGGTTGAGGAAACTGTGAACAATGTTACGATCACTCTTCTGAAGAGGTATGAGGCTTCTTGCCCCCTGGGAAAAATCTCAGCCGGTATGGTGGTCACAAAACCTCGCATCCTTGAGGAAAGCTGCAAGGAAAGCATACAATAGGGGTAGTAAGACAAAACTCAGTACAGATTGGGACGTTTATAGAGAACAGTTCAATAGGTACAAGAGCGAAAACGCGAGTCTTGGGTCTGATATAGTGAGACAATCGAAGGAGTCAACGAAACGGCTAGATTTTGCAAAGTACTATCTAAAGATCCAAAATCTATAGGTAGTATTAAGAGAAGTGATGGAACAAACTCTGGCAGTGCGACTCTTGATCTTCTATCGTCAACCCACTTTCCTAGTTGTTGCCTCTGTTAGGACTTCCCTTAGACAATGTTTCGTTAAAAAGTCATCAGTGTTAGGAAAACATTATGAAGAAGGCCTTTGGAACGAGTTATTTCTATATTAGACCTATACAACGCATCCTCTTGATGAAAGTCATTTAGAATATTTCCTGTTTACAGATAGGCTTGAAGGTCTTCAGCCCATAGAAGTCCTTTTAAAGTGAAATAAAATAAATGTTTTCTTTTCTAAGCTAAATTGTTCATGCTTTTTGAAAAGTGTGTAGCTACTTACCATCTCTGTATTCATCCTTAACATCGATGTAGGCATATTCCAAACCGGAACCTTTTTTCGGATTTTCAACACCCTGAAGTTTGGCCACCAGTGTTGTCTTGCCGGTGGCATTATCACCCAATACTAATACCGATTTATTTGAGGGAAGTTTTGTGCTGCCTTGTTTTTGGACTTCGCTTAATATAGAAGACCTGAAATGGTAACAGAGATAATAATAAATTAGAAAATAAAAAAAGCTCAGGAGACATGCAATAGTTTTTAAACTATAATTATGTGTAATAAAAATAAAGACAAATGTGTCTATATTTATGATAGGGTCGGTCATTTGTCCAGGTTGATTTATGGTGTACACATTAACCTCTCTGTCTGCCGCCCTTTTCCATACCATTGAGAAGAATTGAGTCATTTCCGTCATGGTGTTGTGATGGTAACAGTTTTGAGAGCATTTCGCATTTTAAAAATAAATTTTTCTTTTTATTTAAATGCAGTGTAGAAAATGTATCTTTGAATTATTCCCTTAAAACCAATTTTCTTACTTTTTTCTTTTTAATTTTCCAACTCCTCCTCCTCCATTGAAATTGGCCAATTGTAATTTATTTATTTCCTTGCTGAGCAATTCGAAAACATTAAATTCATTGACACCGTCCGTCATCTGAACCTTTGTCGATAAGTCTTTCATTTTAAACACGACACACCAGAAAAAAACTAAAGCAGCGACCATGCAAATTTCATGAGATCCTTAATTTTGTTGTCCTTTTTAAATTTGAGTATCACAACAAATTGCTAAACGAAATACTTAATAAAATTACTTTTATTTCTTTTTCAATTTGTCGTTTTGAAATAGAATTTGACCACTGCGTGTCCTTGTCACAATCAATGCCCGTTCAATTGAATGTTTACCAACCAGCTGGTAGCTAACTTGTCTAATACCTTCGTCTCTACACTCAATACTCAGTAGTTGTTGTTGTTGTTAAGGATACCGATTGGTAAAGTGGTTGTGACCGGATATTACAATAGGACAATAACTTTTTGTGGGGGATATTTTCGTTATTTACATACATGTATTCCTTTATGTGTTACTGTGTATGTGTGTTCGTGTGCATGTCGAATGAGTTAAATATTGAAATGAGTCGTAATTCAAAATGTATTTATTTATTTTCTTTGTAGTTAGCGAGGGTGATTGTAATATTGATAATTGGAATATAATTTTTGGTATTGAGTGTTTTTTTACAAGCATTTGTTGCTCGCTCTCGTAATTTTTATCGGAATATTTCATTTCTATTGATTTTCTTGTTTTGTTTCTCCCAAAAAAAGGAAAATTAAAAACACAAAGGTGTTATTGTTAAATAACAAGAAAACACTACTAGCGTGCTAAGCTCAATAGAACAGTGGCGTTTCGTTTGAGAAGGATAAATTCCCACATATCATATTCAAAGGGAGAGAAATAAATGTAATAAAGACATAAATTGGTATTGTCATAACTATTATTTTTTTAATAAAGAATTTTGAGACTGATAGTTCCTGGCTTTGAATCCCAAAAAAAAAAGAATATCTGCTTAATGTAGAAGACATCCGATAGGACAGAGACAGAAGTAATTCTAATAGTCTTCGATATACAGGAGACCTTATATATAGGCTTACAAAGTCATTCTATGAACAAAAGACCTGAGAAATAAAGAATTGGCAATCTAATGCTTTATATCGACCATTGATGATCCATGAAATCCACGTTTCCTTTACAAGATCTAGCAAAAATATTTATGTCTCGGCGAGATTTTATAGTAACAAAGTACCTAGAGCCCAGGGCGCCATAGTATGGAGAGTAATAATCATTTCCGAGCCTACAACCCCATATGATCAGAGTAAAATTTTTCGATTTGAACGAAATTTGGCATAGCGTACTGAATGAAGTCAAGAGTGATGTGTGTTAAGTTTCGTGAAAATCGGTCCAGATTTAGATAAAGCTCCCATATATATTTTCGTCCGATTTTATGTAAATGGTGCACCAAGGTCCATATATATCCCTCGATTTGCACGAAATTTGGCATAGCGTACTGAATTGAGTCTAGAATGATGTGTGTTAAGTTTCGTGAAAATCGGTTCAGATTTAAATAAAGCTCCCATATATATTTTCGTCCGATTTAATGTAAATGGTGTACCAAAGTCTTTATATATCTTTCGATTTGCACGAAATTTCTCACAGCGTACTGAATTAAATCTAGAATGATGTGTGTTAAGTTTCGTGAAAATCGGTTCAGATTTAGATATAGCTCCCATATATATTTTCGTCCGCTTTAAGGTAAATGGTGCACCAAAGTACCTATATACCTTTCAATTTGCACGAAATTTGGCACAGCGTACTGAATTGAGTCTAGAATGATGTGGGTTAAGTTTCTTGAAAATCGGTTTAGATTTGTAGTGGTGAAGGGTATCATATAATCGGCCCAGCCCGACTTTACTGCTTACCTTATTCTTTTTTTAATTTTGCAAAAAAAAATGTAAAAAGATATTATTTGGTAAATGCAGAATACATCATATAGGACAGAAGTCATTCTAATAGTCTTCGATAGACAGAAGACCTGAGAAATAAATAATTGACAAACTAGAGCTTTATTTCGACAATAGACGGTCTTTTGACATCCATATATTCCGTAACACTCATATTCTATATAAAATGAATCCATGTTTTCTTTAAGAGGACCTGCAAAAATATTTATGTCTCCGCGAGATTGTATTGTAACAAAGGACCTAGAGTGCCAGGAAGTTGTGTAGGGGTCTCGTCTTTTTTACCCTCCACCTTTGTATGGATCTGTCCAAAATTTAGCATAGAGTCGTCTTTTGTCTGTAGTTCGAAGATGGGATATATTGGTCCATGTTTTTGGTATATGTTACCACCAATTTTCGGTATTTTGGGGATCTAAAGCTTGGTTTTCAAACGAATTCGCTGAAATGTGGTGCATTGGGTTGTTAGACAACAAATTACTTCACTAAAAATTATAAATATACAGTATTGTTCGAAACCTAAGCAACTTTTTCTTAGTACGTAGTCATGGTCTTATATGATATCGTTAAATTAATTTATACTATGTGTCTATAATCTGAAAATAACAACAAATTTAAATTATATTTCTTTGGAAAAAAATAAAGAAATGAAAACAAAATTAACTCACAAAGCAGCTGTTCGAAACCTAAGCAACTTTCAATATTTCGTATGATACCCGTTATTTTTTATCACTGCCGCACATCTTTTTGCCATTGATTCTATAAGATTTGTTAGATTTGTTGTTGGTATAGCTTCCCACTCTGATTTTAAGCAGTTCATTAGTTCCTGTCTGTTTTAAAGGCGACGTGTTCCAATCCTTCGTTTTAAAATGCTGAAAAGGTTCTCAATGGGATTGAGGTCTGGTGACAAGTTTTGCAAGGAAGTATTATACTCATTTACAACCTCACATTGGGTATTACAGCTTAGCCAGCTGTTAAAAAGACTTAAAATCGGCCGATATTTTAGGTTCTTAAAATCAAACTTTGTATTTGAGATAGATCTTACGATTGCAACAGGCAGACGATGGATTTCGTTACAAGTTCATAAGTTTTACAGTTCATAATAAAATTTCCATAAGCAGTGAACATGTTAATTTCTATCGTCTATTTTCTTAAAAAAATCGAAACTTACAAATTCGCTATGATATAGAGACTATTGAAATTCGTAAAAGTAAAAAATGTTTCGCTTATGATGAGTTCGGATAACTGAAATTATTTTCCGTTGAAAAATCCAAATTTTCAGTAAAGCGGAGTCGACTGTATAATGCATTAGTTAATAAAATAAGTACTTTTCATAATTCAATTTAACAAGATAATAAAATACCATGATTACTTACTAAGAAAAAGTTGCTTAGGTTTTGAACAATACTGTATATCCACTTTTTTCTGGTAGCCCCCATATAACGGTACCCTCTAATTTTCAGTATTTTGGGAGTTTTGATCGTATTTTTTACCGAATTGGCTGTAAATTAGTATTTTTAATTCTAAATAGGTCCCAAAACTCTTCACAAAAAATTATAAATATAGCTTCATTTTTTTCGGATAGCCCCATATAAGGGTACCACCCTATTTTCGGTATTTTGGGGTTCTTTAGCGCGTTTTTCAACAAAATTCACTGTAATTTGGTATTTTGTAGTCGTATATAATAACAAATCTCCCTCCCAAATATTATTAATATTCGCCCCCCCCATCTTTGGGTAGCCCCAAATAAGATCCACATTTTCTGGTAGCCCCCATATAACGGTACCCCCTAATTTTCAGTATTTTCGGGGTTTTATCGTATTTTTTTAAGGAATTGGCTGTAATTTAGTATTTTGAGTTCTCAATAGGTTCCCAAACCTCTCCACAAAAAATTATAAATATAGCTTCATTTTTTCTGATAGCCCCCATATAAGGTTATCACCCTATTTTCGGTATTTTAGGGTTCTTGAGCGCGTTTTTTTTCAACTAAATTCACTGTAATTTGGTATTGTGTAGTCGTATATGATAACAAATCTCCCACCCAAAAATTATTAATATTGGGGTAGTCCCCAAATAACCCCCTTTTTATATCTGATTTGTTCCATTAGCGGAGGACATCGAGAAAAAAAACAGAACGTAAGGTTCGAGAATGAACTATAGGGTCATTTAAATTTTAAAATTTCAAAAAAATCTACGTTCATATTTCCGATCAGTAAAAACCCCACTTTTAAAAAAGCAGATTAACGGCTTAAGTCCTGTAATTTCAATTTTATCAATTTGATTTGATTATTCAAAATAATTCTTCAAGAAATTCTTGTTTAAAGTTTCGATGCTCTCTTAAAAATCATGTTTTCTACAGGGTTGAAAGCTTTGAAACCCCTCGTTAGATTCCACGCCAATGTATCTTGCATGTTGTTTACATTTAAGTTTCGGGCTAATCTGCTACAATAATTAGACTGGTTTTATCCTATGAAGAGGTAGTTACTGCTATCCTCTGGCAGTGTGGAACTTCATATTGGTAATAGACAACAAATTTATATGAGTGAGTTTTTTTTTCATTCATCTATTTAGGAGGTTCGACACTCGCCCAACCATTAGTGAGTGGTGAGCGGTCGCTATGGTGCCCAGTGAAATTTTCAACACGAAGCTTTGAGAAACTTAAAGGACTTTCAATGGAAATATTACAGTGGTGGCTCTCAAAGTGAAAAGTTAAAAAAATAGTGAAAATATTTCCAAAAGAAAAAATTTATTAAATTTGAAAAAAAGAAAAAACTATGAGTTTACTGCCTAAACGCAGATCTCGCAGTGAAACACGAGATTCCGCTGCAATGCATTGTGAAAATAATAATAAAGCTGCAATTCCAATAAATAATGGCACCTTGCTATGGGGCAAGGTTCGCCAAAGTAGACAATTGGATAAAATTCTGGTAATGGGTGGTGGTGGCGGGGGTGGGGGTATGGGTAAACGTCGGACTTCGGCCGAAATGATAAGTGAAGCTAAAACATTTTTAAGTGGCGGGGGAGGAGGAAGTGTTGGAGATTTTGCTGGTTCCATGAATAATTTGAATTTCCAAAAACAGCAATCACAACAATTTCAGGCCACAAATGGTAAAGAAAAAAACAAAAACCAAAAGCGAAAAAAAACAAATTGTAAAAGAAAAAATTATGGCTAATGAGTTCATTTATTTTCCGTTTTTTCCATAGTGGTCGGCGGGGTCCGAATGGTTAGTACACGACGTCCGGTAACACCCCGTGAAACGGGCAGAGTATTATATGGTAAGGTGGCCATGGCTGGCCGGCCACCCAGTGCATTTTCGTAAGTGTCCACGCAAATCAGAGAGAGAGAAACATAGAAACTGAGAGAGAGCTCTCTCTCTCTCTTTGTTTTTATAAATGAAATAATAAATTTACCAATATTTTTGTAAATAATTTATAGATTACGTTATTTGCGAAATGGCGAGGCGGCAGCACCGCGTACACCTAATTTGGAGCCCATACAAACAACAACCGAAGAAGAAGAACAAAAACACGATGCAACAACCCCAAGAGGAGCTGTAGTAGATAATCATACCGCTGCTGTTGTTGATAAACAAATTGGTAAAACGAAAAATATTGATGCCGAACTAACACGACGTTCCAGATCCTTTGAATCGTATAATGGTAACAACAATAATGATAGTTTCGATAGTGTTAGTGGTGGTAACAGTAATAAACCATTACCACGTAAATTACCGGCATTAGAAGTCAAAGGTGGTGGATTAAGGAAAGGTACGACATGTGTGAAAGGAACCTTGAAACTAATAATGGACGCATTAACCTTTTGTTGTTGTTGTTATTTACAGATAACTCCATTCAACAACCCAAACAATTACGAGCCAAAACAGCTTATTCGGTCGAGTCATCTGGAGGCTCCTTGAAAGGTGATGCAATTGAAGTTACTCTCATCGATGAAAATGGGGCCACCAATCGTGCATTGACACTTTTGGAGACACGTAAAATTCTAACCCGCTGCAATGATTTGTTGGGTCAATCATCGACGGAAAAACTTATTGATATGCTAAAGGAACATGCCGGGTTGAAAGAGTGTACCGATGAAACGGTGAATCATATTAATTCGGTGAGTGAGAAAGGGAAGACAAAATTTAAATGAGTCAAGGATCCACTTTATTAGCTCCGTAGATCCTTCAAACGATTATAGTTATAATGACCCGTAAAAAACATATCATTAAAAGAAGTTATGGCTCCAAATAAATATTTGGGAGCTATAACCTAAATCTGAAACGATTTTCATGAAACTGAGCACACACCATTCTAGAGTCAATTCAGTACCCTATGCCAAATTTCGTGCAAATCGAAAGATATATAGGGACTTGTGTGCACCATTTACATTAAATCGGATGAAAATATATATGGGAGCTATATCCAAATCTGTACCGAATCTCCCGAAACTCACCACTCATCATTTTAGACTCAATTCAGTACGCTACGCCAAATTTCGTGCTAATCGAAAGATATATAGGGACTTTGGTCCACCATTTATTAGCTCCGTTAGTCCTCAAACGATCACAGCTCTGACGCCCTGTTAAAAATATACATTCCTCTAAATGTATTCTTTCAAAATCTTCGGTGGCCCTTAAAAAATTACCGTTTACAGCTTTTTTGGTCGTTTAAAATTACTCATTCCTTTAAATATATTCTTTCAAAGTCTCCATTTATAGTTCCGATGGCCCTTTAGATTTCAAATCTATAGTAGTTCTGATGGTCCACATTTATAGCTCCCATAATCCTTGAAAAATATTAACATTATTTGTTGTTATTGCAGATTTTAACAGAATTATACAATCGGGTACACAAACATGAAGATAATTTCAAAAAAGGTTTCATATTGGGTGGACTCTATGGTCTAGTGGAATGTACAGCACCCAAGATATTATTATCTGTGGCCAGGGTGGTACTGGCGGTAAGTGAAAATAAACTAATAAAAATTCCTTGCAAACCAAAAAATCCATTAAACTTCTCTCCTCCTTCTACAGCTACGCGTTTCCGGCAGCAATCTGACCGGAGCCTGTAAACTAATCTTTAAAGTGGCACGCAGCGAACAAAATGATCATCTATTTCATGAAAATGACATTTTAGAACTCCTTATCGATGGCTTGGGTCGGGCAAGTCCCCTTGACGATCCGGAAGCTTGCATCTATGGCTATGGTTCAATACGTTTTCTAACATGCAGCACAAATCAAGAAAGAGCCGAATTGACAGCCATTAAAGATCTCAATCGTAATTGGGCCGAACAGGTTACAGAGTTGCCGCGTAAACCAAATACAGCACCAAATTTAGGTGAATATCCAACAAAAATGGGAGGTGGTAGTATTGAAAAGTCGAAAACGGAATATGTTCAAAAACTCTCAAAACAAGATGCTTTGGTATTACGCCTCTCGCGTCATGGTGCTGTTCAGTTGATGATATTACATTTACAAATGTTAAATGAGGCAGGAGCGGCACGTAAACTGGAAGGACCACCATTGCATTCCCTGTATCAGTTATCAGCAGCATTGAGAGCTTTGGCGGATGTGAGAAAAATTATATCGTCTTTAGAAAGTTTGGATATATCACGACCACATTTCGATAATACCAGTATACATTTGGAATTGGCATGTCCACATTTGATCAAAGCGGCCGAGGTGACAATTGGTGAGATTGAGGTGCAGGCGAACATTGTTAGGACATTGAGGTAAATTTTCCGAAAAATTAGAAGAAGAAGAGCTAATAATAATATTTGTGTATTTTAGTGTCCTTTCCGAAGACTGGGATTGCTGTCATGCCATGGAAAAATTTGCTCCTCGTATTGGCATGTTGCTGGGCCCCTGCTGCACCAATCATAACACCAGTAATGCAGAGAAGCTACTCAGCATTATTAGTCGTTTGGGTTATATTTTGGGTAACATCATGACTAGTTATGATTTGGCAAGGATTCAGGTGAGTTGCAGATTGCTTTTTTAAACTAATTTATCCACAATGGATATTTTAATAAGAACTCAAAATGGAAAAGTAGAGTCAATTCGTTTGAAAAGCTCCTAAGAAGAATGCTTGCGCGTACCTTCAAAGGGGGTCCAAGACGTTGACATTGTTATCTCTTTGACCGCATTCGCTAGAATGGCGTCTTCTTTTTATTTCATCATCATTCTTTCTTTGTTACATTTGAATCTTATATCTAGTTGATAGTCGGTAATTTATTACATGGTTGTATTTTGACAATGATGTCAATCTAAATCTACTACAGCTCGGCCAACCTGACGGTTGTGACCGAATTAGAAACTTTAGCCATCATATATTCTTTAAGAAGATTTCAGTCCATTTAGAGGGAATCCAGTTCAAAATTATCACAGATTGCAATTCACATTCTCTGACATTGGACAAGAGAAACGTTAACAGCCGAATTGCAAGGTGGGCACTAGAACTTATACCAGAATAATAGTTATAATATTGTCCATAGACCACGATGGTCACGAATTGGACCATCGGTGATACGCCAAGTAAGGTTTTGTTTGGAATAAATCAAAGAGGGGGAAGTAATAGATAAGTTAACAGAATACCTAGAGGAAAAGTTTTTGGACCCCGGGGAAGGTATTCAGGCCATACGAGACAAAGCAGAGGCTGCAATTGCGAAGTGGCAGGCATATAGCGAGCAACGGTCTAAGGAAATAGTTGGCGTAGTAAATACATTTAAAGCAGGTGACTTTGTAGTGATACGGAATATCGATACTACGATAGGGACCAATAAAAAGTTAGTGCCGAAATATAAGGGTCCTTATGTAGTAAGCAAATTACTTCCGAACGACCGATATGTGAAAAATATTTATTGAAAACTGTTATTTTGAAAATTTCCTTCTATTTTTCCAGTTCTTTCACAATGACGTTGCCATGGAATATTTGTTAAATGTCCTTGAAAACTATTCCAAAGAGCCATTGACACTACACAATTCTCTTGGAGATACAGTATTGGATGTGTTGATAAAAATGATAAGAGTTGTGGCGAATATGAGTGTTGATTCCGAGGTGGGACTAGGCTTGGGAGATACCCGAGCATTGGGTGCCATATTATTGGATATACTGAAGACCACACAACAACTGAAAAGTATTAAAATGGTGAGTTGAAAAAACTATATTCCCCTAGGAACAATTCATTTAATTTAAAATTTCTATATTTGCAGAAACAAGAACTCCAAGAGCTATGCCATGCCACCTTGGGCGCCTTGCACAATTTATGTTTCTATCAGGATCAAATGGCCACGACACCCTCAATGGTACAGGAGGCCAAAGGCAGCTTACGTTCAATTCTACCCGATTTGGCAACACAACTAAGTGGAGTTTTGAAAAACAGCCAAGATGAAATGTCCCAGGTGGAGGCTGCCCGTGTCCTTGGCAATTTGACACGCAATGAAAAGGCCAGGAAATATTTCTGTCGAGCAAAAGGATTAAAACTGGTTGTGAAAATTCTGTCAAATCCCAAGACCAAGGAAATTCATGATCTTCAGGCGTGTACAATTGGTATATTGGTAAATCTATTGGGCGACGTTGAAAATCGTAAGCCCTTTATACAGTTGAAAGGGCCACAAATACTCTTCGAGCTATTACATGACAGCCTGAAGCAACGTGAAGATTGGTTTATGAGCACCATCATTTGTCAGGCATATTGGAATTTATTTATCGATAACATCCATTTGGAAGAGATGGGTGATGCCGATCACATCATAGATGATATCATTGATTTGCTATCGGAATATTTAGATGACGACAAACTATTGCAAATGGATGAAATGTTAAATCAACATCAGATATGGGAAGATTTTACAATGGTCTCATCGTATTTACTCGATCACTTGCAATCGCATTATCAGCAACAACAAGGTAGTGAGGGTGTCAACTCCATGGAGGCAAGTGATATGGATGATGAAGATGATGTTTACATTGAGGGTATATAAAAATACTGTTACTCAAAAAAATTACCTATTTAAATTAGAAAATCAAATCGTAAAGAAATTAAAAAATATTGAAAAAAATATTAAATGTTGATGCCGTGGCAAAAAAAACCTAAACAAAAAACAATCATTTTTTATTTCATTTTACAATAACTTTTACCAAAACCAAAGGCAATGATGTCAACACCATTAATAGGGAGATACGAAAACCTCTACATCGTTTTGTTTTTGGCATTTGATGGCTATATATACCACAGCAATTATTGAAATCAATAGACGGCGATCGATCGATCGTATGGTGGAATCGACACCAAACTCGTCATATTAATTATTAAAACTTGTTCCATTGTCAATTATCGCCAGACATTTGCTTAACCAATTCTCTCTTCCTCTCTTGATTTGCTTATGGATTTGAATGAAATATTTTTTCAATCGCATTTAATACGCTTGTTGAATGCTAATTAGTTTTTCTTTTGTCAGTCTTCTCTGGAAATAGTTCCATTAACTGTCATCATTTTGGCATCTCTTAAGGGTAGCTGTTGTGTATTGTTACTCTGCCAGGTATTATTAATAAATATTCAATCTCTCAGGTATTATTCATGAACGTTGGAGAACAGAAGAAGAACATTAAGTCATTTTGTTAGCCCAACAAAATGATTCATTTTGTGGGTTTTGAGTTGTTAACCTTAGCAATCTCAAACATGAAATGTTTAGCCAACTAAATAATTTATTTTATTATGGGTATTATTAATAGAATAGCGGTAATGTATCGAAAAATCAAATAAAAAATTTCAAACTGTATTGAGTATTATTACAGAATGTTACTTACAGAAGCCTAAATAAGAAGAATTAAAAGCAAGTTAAAAAACAGAGAAAGTTTTTTAACTATCAATAATCCGATATGCATAGAAAATATTAAATGAGGCGGACTTTATAGGGAGATATTTTAAAATATACTGAAGCATTAGCATTATAAGGGGTATAAAACGAAACAAAACCTCAATTTTATTGTTAGATGTTATAATGCTCACTACTAACGTGAGGAATTTCCGGAAAATCGTCCCTCGCTATATAAGGGCTGGACGAATAGCCGAAATAAAAACAAATTTCCCAGCAAAGGCGACGTTATTGGTACCGTCGCAGGAGTGTGCTTCGTCTTATCTTCGTCCTCCCAGGCGAGGAGATGCCACCACAATCAACGAAGTGTAATTTGCAGATGTCATGCAAAACGCTAAGTCATTATATGGATCCGGACGAAATGTTTATGGTAATACATTGAATTACATTGAAGCGTGAAAATTAGGCATGATGATACCGCTTCTGAATCCAGACAAGAGTGTCAGTCCCCAGTAGTAAGTAAGCTTGAGGTAATAATAATCCTCCCATTGATAAGAGACAGATTTCCACTTATTCGATATTAATGTGGGTGGCGGAAATGCACAGCAGCATTAAATGCCTTGAACACACAAGAACAGGCTATTCAATAGAACAATTTTGGTGACAATTGAGCCTTCGATATTGCTAATTAACGCAAGACTATTCGAAGTCATAGAGAAGACCAAACCCTAGCCGTGTATGAAACGTTGATAATAAACTAGATATGTGAAGACCCGCCATATGTGGAATTCAGAAAAAGCAAATCGAAGGTGCCAAGTTCCATTATTGATGACATATGTCTACATTGATGATTTTGTATTCCACAGCCACGCTGTTCGTCATGCTCCTGAAATTAAATTATTCCGACTACAAATTTTTTCAATATATTAGGTGTAAAGATTGTGAGTCATGGAATGTAGGAACAAGATCCAGAAGTCGTGTTAGAAGTCCACACTTTCTCAGATTTTGGTTCCAAAGTTCGACTGGGATCCTTACATAGACTGTCTTCTCTGGACGGATGTCCAAATCGTCTAAGGGACAGAGTCCCATTTTAAATAGAATAGTTTTTGTTCGTGGTTGACCTTCGACAGGGAGTTTAAATCTTTCTTCTATGAACAGATGGAAAAATCGACTTGGCGACAAAATCTCTTTTTAAATAGTTGTATGGGTCCTTCGGTCCATCACCCACTTCCGGGTCAAACAACCAGATACTTCCCCCAAGACAAAAAATATATCCTTCGGTCCTTCGGTCCATCATCGGTCACTTCTCATTTAAAATGATACCAACTTTGGGTAAAACAACCGGATACGTCCCCCAAAACAAAAATATATCACATAATTAGGGTAATACCCCCCTTCCCCCTACTTCTGGAAAAAATATAAAAAACCTATACAATACCCTAGACAACTACCTTCACCGCGGCTTGTGCTGTGATGTTCGGCTTTCAATTGTGGACTATAGATCGACTCGAATAAAAACAAAAAAATTAAGTTTTCACTTTAATTCATCCCAAAATTATTGTCTGTCCATCAACGATAATTATAGGCGTTATCCTTGACCATACCTGGATCCTCATGGAAAATTTCAAAGCGATCGGTATCAATTTAATGTTCAACCACTCCTCTTGGATATACAATCATCTTCTCGGGTCTATGTCCTTAAGGGTAAATATGTACGCTATAGAATATAATTTTTGTAATTTTTCACACAAAAGTCAGGGTCCATTTGATCCGCTGAATATTGATCGATCTTTATCAAAACAGGCAAGCGTATTTCGCGATGTTTGGGCCATAATTGCGATCTCTGAAGCGACCAGAAAAAGAGACAAAAATTAAGTATTTGGTCCATTTCATTCCCTAAATATTAACCCATCTTTATACCAAAAACAATAGGGGTCTTCATTGGCCAGAACCAATCCTACATGTAAAATTTCGTGAAGATTGACCCATAACTGTGGTCTGTATCGTGTTTACAAATTATAATAGACAGACGGACGGACACACATGTCTAGATTGACTCAGCTAGTCGAGATATGGCGATCGGTCTGTCTAGGACCAATATTTCGCGGCATTACAAACTCTTGGGGCTGCAGAAAGCTATAATACCCTGACAACATAGTTGTGTAGGGTATAGATATCTAATCGTTTTTATCAAGTTGTTCCTTACAAAAATCTCCAGGATTTGTTAAACCTTCATACGAATTTGTTATCCACTTCGTTTTCTTTTATATCAGCATGTTATGTCTGAACTTTGAACATTTCTAAAAATCAAAACAAATCATCATTTAGATAAAGAAACATAACCCATTTAAAGTGCACATACTTTACACACACCTTAATGTAATTGATGCATAACAAACAATAAATTCCGGCACACACACTCCATACTCAAATGCCAATCCCTGCCATTGCATACAAAACATAATTTGAAACAATTTTTAATTCTAAATATTTTTTGTTAATCATTCATTCAAAATTACTTCCCTTTGTTCTACGAAAAAAAAAAAACAACTTTGTGCAAAACTCTCCCCATATATTATTATGACACTTTTAATAGAGAGATAGCTTTCACACCTGCGATGTGTCAAAAATTAAAGGAAAGAAAAAAAAACAAAAACAATAGAATGCCGCCGCAGCTACAATTGTTTTTCTTTTTGTTAATGATGACGTTAATAGCAACAACAATTCGTCTACTCATCATATCTCAAGTAGTGTAGCCACGAAATCAAACAGAAAAAAACAGCAAAAATACACACGGAGGGAGGGAATCAAAACGGTGCTCTCATCACCAGCTATGTGTCAACTCAACCAACCGTAACGCTCTCATCCCAGATGCATCTACTTAAGAAGACACAGTCATTACAAAAACCAACAACAACCGAAAAAAAACTTACTCTTGCAGAAAAACTGTAACACAATGAAGGAAAAAATAAAAATAAACAAAATAAAACAAAAAAATCATCATCATGTTGTAAAATGATTCCCATGGCCGAAAAATAAATAAAATTAAATATAAAACAAATAACAAAAAATACCCCAAAACGACTAAGAGAGTGGATTTTGTGTGAGAGTTATTAGAGAAATTCATATGAAACGTCAGCTAGGCTCCCTACAAAAGTGGCAACGGCGGCGGTGGTGGATACAATGATGATTGTTTGTTGAATGCTGATGATGATGACACATCGTAGTGGCTAACCATGATCCCCCTCTTTCTCTCTCTCTCTCGCACAGACTTGCTGTCTTGTTGTTTTCCTCTCCCCCCACCCAACCAACGAAACAACCAAAAATAAAAAGAACACCAACAAACATCAAACAAATGAAGTCAACAAAAATATGCGAGAAATGTTAATACCACACACACACAAAACCTCACTCTCAAAAGAAAAGAAAACAACAACAAACAGCATGACTTCTTTTGGTTAGTTGGTTGATGGGGCTCTATGCGAAAATAAAGGTAAGAAATTAACGAAATTTGTGCAAAACGGAAGAAGGTGCAAAAAAACGTAGAGTGAATGGTAGATAGTGGTTAGTTGATAGTCGTAGACTTTTCTTTTTTGGGATTTGGCATATTTATTTTTTTTGGGGTTAGAATGGCAAAGCGAAAAATAAAACAACCCATAACAACAACATGACTAGAGTATTGGTCACAAATTGTAAGTTGCTTTGCAATTGGAAGTGAAGGGGCCTCCGCCAACAATGAAAGAAGAAAATCCACCCACACACTGTATTGCTCACCACTTACAGCAGCAGCAATCCGCCTGCCAACCAACCAACCACCACATATCATAAATGTAACACACCATTAATCGAGAAAATGCAAAGTGCAAGTTTAAGGCAAAACAGATGAAGGCAGAAAATAGAAACAGGTCTTTTCATGTTCATTTTTTCTGCTACAGCTTTTTACGATGAGTAATATTTTTTTTGCTTCGGCCCTACACACTCAACCTTTTGGCAAAATAGCCATCTCTCCTACTTACCATAGATTTTCTTTGTCAGCATTTGTGGCAGCATCCTTTTTCTTGGATGTAAAGGATGATGTGAGAGCAGCATTACTGCCATTCACCTGGATATCCAAAGCCATCTTCAACTGATCCTCAGCTACTTAACGAAGATGGTTGGTTGGGAAATGATGGATGGAATCAACAACACTACCACCACTTGGCAGGAACAACCACAACAACTTCCCAGCTTAAGAAAAAAGAAGCAATTGTTCCGGCAATAAGAAACACTTCTCTTCTTGGTTAACACTCCCTTTTTGCAAACTTGGTTTGGTTTTTGTATTCTCTCTCTTTGTTCAAACAATAACAGCTTCAGTTGTATTTTTACAATTTGTCTTTTTTGCTTTGACTTTTCTCTATTTATTTAATAACTTAACAATAATTTGTAATTTTCTTTAAAACTTTTTTTAACCAGCCGTGTGTTTAGTTGCGATTTTATTACTGGCTTTTTTTCGTATGAGTGTTACCGCTTTCAATTGCCTGCCCCTCTTTTGCTTATGCTTCTTCTTATTTTTTCTATTTTCAAGTCCAATTGGGAGTATTCGTTTCGTATATTTTTTGTACTTTTTTTCTTTCTTCTTTGTGGTTTTTATTCTCTTGTATTGCCTTTTTTGAACTGTTTTAAACACACAATGATGACATTCGTTTTATTTTTTCCCCTTCGTGTATTATGCCTTTTCGAAACAAAAAGTTTTTTGTTAGTTTCTTTTAGGTTTGCACACACAAAAGTTGGCAAAATTTTCCCTTTTTGTATATAAAATTTGTCAAAAATTTTAATTAGATTTCGCACAACACTTCGAGGAAAAATTACGTTCTCCTTCGTACTCAGAGAACCGAGTTACAATGCAAATGACAATTGACGGCGTTGCTGTATTTTAGTAAAGGGATCTGTAAATTGATATCAATTGTTATCGATTACTTCCCTGGGAAGTCAATGATTTGTGAGTGTTGTATAATATTTAATAAAAATGCATTATAAATGAAATGATATTTATTTGAATATATGTAATGGTGATTTTAGGGGTTGATAAACATATCAACCCGTTTTATAATAATGTTAGAATAAAATTAATAGTTTGTAGTAAAAAATAATCGATAACTTCAGTTTGTCATTTATGCGGTGTACACACTATTATTCAAGGTAGGTCATAGAAAATTAAATGAAATAAATTATGACTTTTTTCATATTGTGGCTTGTTATGCCGCAGTCGTATACCAAATGTATGACTGTGTGTGTAATGTTTTAAAAAATATATATTCTAAAATCCATGGGTTTACAGATGAATTTTACAAAATTAATAAGAAAAAACTTATGATTTGTGAATCAATATTTAAATCCGAAACCGATTTTAACCAAACTTCGCAGACATCAGTCTGCACCTATTTCAGTACTCTGTGCGGAATTTTGTCCCAATCGAAAAAATATTGGGAGTTTGGTGCATCATTCACATAAAATCGGACGAAACTATATATGGGAGCTATATCTATATCTGAACCGACATCAGTCTGGACCTAAATCAGTACTCTGTGCAAAATGTTGTCCCAATCGGACAAATATTGGGAGTTTGGTGTATCATTCACCAAAAATCGAATGAAACTATATATGAGAGCTATATCTAAATCTGAATTGATTAGAACAAAACTTCTAAATCTGAACCGATTCCGATTTGTTCCAATGGATTTGTTCCAATCGGACAAATATTGGGAGTTTTGTGCATCATTTACATAAAATCGGACGAAAGTATATATGGGAGCTATATCTAAGTCTGAATCAATTTACTTCAATTTCAATAGGGTTTGTCCTAGTGCCAAATAAGTGAACTGTGCCAAATTTCATCTAAATCGGATAATAAATGCGACCTATACAATACATGGACGACATGCGTTAATCGACTCAGAAAGTGATTCTATGCATATTCTCTAAAGGAACCATGGGCCTATCTCGATTCCTTTTGCCTTTTACAAACATATGCACAAAGACATAATACCCTGTACCACAGTGTGGTGAAGGGTATAAAAAGGCAGTTAATGATACCAACAAAACGATACCGAGAAAATATGTTTTTAATAATGCTTTTTAATGAAGGAATATTTAAAATTCTTGCCTTAGCATTCATAAGTGATTGTATGCACAACCTTTTTAGAGCCCGTATAGACTACTAAATCCATTCGATTTCAAATCTCAATTTCATAGCGTATACATTACCTTCTCTTCTCTCTGAGTCTTCTCTTTCTCACGTTACGTCTCCCATTCCCATTGTTTTCCTTTTTGCTGTTCTGTGTAGTCTACTCATTTGATGATAGGAAAAATAACATTATTTAGTCTTCTCTTTCTCACGTTACGTCTCCTCTAATTCCCATTTGTTTTCCTTTTTTGTGTCTACGCTCTCTCATTAGGTTGCCACAAACCAAACTGATTACTTGTTATTCATCTACCCAATATCAATTAACCAATTACCATCCAAATACTCTCTAGTCATATGACAGTCGATTGTCGAGTCGGATAAAGAAAAAGAAATAGAGAAAAAGTATTTTTCCTCCAAAGTCACGGAAGAAGGAGAAAAAATCTTTTTGTTTGCGATAAAACAAAAAAAAAACGGATATAACCACCATTTAAGAAGATTTCCGCATAAAGATTTCTTCTGCCACAAAACAAAATACACAATTTGGAAACTTTGTTCCGTTTGTGAAAAGAAACAAAACAAACTAAGCAAAAATGACTGGCTCGGGTTTTATGTTCAACATTGATGGTGGTTACTTGGAGGGTTTGTGCCGTGGTTTCAAGTGTGGCATCTTGAAACAATCCGACTATTTGAATTTGGTGCAATGTGAAACTTTGGAAGGTATGTAAGGCAAGATGGTGCAGGTGGTACTCCCAGATTAATTTGCAACAGGAATAATTAAAATAAATTGGAAATTTACAAAAGAAAAATTTGACAAGGGCAAGTCATGTGACATTTGTGTGTGTGCGTAAGAAAAAAAAAAATAAATACTACTATGTGATGTGTGTTAAATGGAAAGAGATGGCAATAACAAAAGTATTACTGCTACCTACATGTAGTTAATTGTATAGGGGTGAGGTTGGGGGAGGAATACACATTAAGAAATTCTGTTAACAGTCAGTCTTGTGATTGTTTTGTCATGTTTTTTTGTTGTTTTTGTTTTATCTAGTTTCCCTTATCTTGAATTACAGTTTTAATGTTTTTTGTTGTTGTATTTTACAGATCTGAAGTTGCATTTACAAAGCACCGACTATGGCTCCTTCTTGGCCAACGAACCCTCCCCTTTGTCCGTCTCGGTCATCGATGATAAATTACGCGAAAAATTGGTCATTGAATTCCAACATATGCGTAATCATGCTGTTGAACCCTTGGCCAGCTTCCTTGACTTCATCACCTATGGTTATATGATTGACAATATCATTCTGTTGATCACTGGCACTTTGCATCAACGCCCCATTTCTGAGCTCATCCCCAAATGTCATCCATTGGGTAGTTTCGAACAAATGGAAGCCATTCATGTTGCTGCCACTCCAGCTGAATTGTACAATGCCGTTTTGGTTGATACCCCATTGGCTCCATTCTTTGTCGATTGCATTTCGGAACAGGATTTGGATGAAATGAATATTGAAATTATTCGTAATACATTATACAAAGCCTATTTGGAAGCTTTCTATGATTTCTGCAAGAATATGGGTGGATCCACTGCTGATGTTATGTGTGAAATTTTGGCCGTAAGTATTTGCGTTTATAACTTTTTTTAAGTAATTTTAAATTATGTTTTTTTTTTAAATATTTTTTAGCAGATATTCAAGAAAAAAACTATTAAAGATGTTTATGAAAACGTAGAGCATGTTGATTCAAGAAAAATATAATTTGGGCTTCGGCAGTCAAAAATTACCATTAGATAAAAGAAGAATATACAGACGAGCTCAGTACAACTATTTTCTTAAAAAATTTACAAGATTTCGTTTCGTTTCTGTCTGTCCGTCCGTCCATGTATTTTTGTGATCCGATTTGGATGAAAATTGGCACAGGTCACTTATCTGGCCCAAGGACGAACCCTATTGAAATTGAAGCAAGTCGGTTCAGATTTAGATATAGCTCCCATATATATTTTCGTCCCATTTAATGTACATGAAATTTGGCACAGCGTACTAAATTGAGTCTAGAATGATGTGTGTAAAATATATTGAAAATCGGTTCAAATTTAGATATGTTCGACCGATTTAATGTAAATGGTCCCTATATATCTTTCGATTTCTACGAAATTTGGCATAGCGTACTGAACTGAGTCCAGAATAATAGGTGTAAAATTTCATGAAAATCGGTTTAGATTTAGATATAGCTCCCATATATATGTTCTACCGAATTACTGTAAATGGTGTACCAAAGTCCTTATATATCCTTCGATTTGGACGGAAAAGAATGATGGTGTAAAATTACGTGAAAATCGGTTCAGATTTAGATATAGCTCCCAAATATATGTTCGACCGATTTACTGTAAATGGTGTACCAAAGTCCTTATATATCCTTCGATTTGGACGAAATTTGGCATAGCGTATTGAATTAAGTGTAGAATGATGTGATTTATGTTTCGTGCAAATCGGTTCAGATTTAGATATAGCTCCCAAATATATTTTCTTCCGATTTTAAATAAGTGTTGCGCCAAAGACTCAAATATAGACCGATTGACAAAAAATTTAGCACAACGTACTTAAGATAGTATAGCCAAACGTGTGTCAAGTTTTGTTGGAATCCGTCCAGATTTAGATATATCTCATATTTTAGTTCATCCAATTTCATTTTAATGGCCCTTCTGTTAGGATGCATTTTTTTTAATATACTCATAGTGGCGAAGGGTATCATATGGTCGACTCTGTCCGATTTTACTACTTTCCTTACTGGTTTTATTTTACAAATAGTTTCTTTTTTTATTTATTTTCAGTTCGAAGCTGATCGTCGTGCCATCATCATCACCATCAATTCCTTCGGCACTGAATTGTCCAAGGATGATCGTGCCAAATTGTACCCACGTTGCGGTAAAATGAATCCCGATGGTTTGGCCGCCTTGGCACGTGCCGATGACTATGAACAGGTTAAAACTGTAGCCGAATACTATGCCGAATATGCTGCCCTTTTCGATGGTTCCGGCACCAATCCTGGTGACAAGACTTTGGAAGATAAATTCTTTGAACATGAAGTCAAGCTGAATGTGTTCGCTTTCTTGCAACAATTCCACTTTGGTGTGTTCTATGCCTATTTGAAATTGAAGGAACAAGAATGCCGTAACATTGTCTGGATTGCTGAGTGTGTTGCACAGAAGCATCGTGCGAAAATTGACAACTACATCCCAATTTTCTAAATTGTATTATTGAACAGAAAACGATTAGTCTCAACATCCATACACATAATGTTAGCAAGAAGGTGTTGATTGCCAATGTGAACAAGAGAACGAGAGAGAAAGAGAGAGGTGTTTTTACAAAACTTGGTTTAACACCCCCCAATCAAGTTTAACTCCTCCTCGCCCCCTTACCATCCGCTTTATCCATGTTTTATTGGTCTAAGTATTTTTTGTTGTTGTTTTATTATAATAATTATTATAAAAAAGAAAGAAAAGAGTTGTGTAGTTTTTGTTGCAACTTTTTTTTTTTTAATTTTGCTTTAACTAAGTATTCTTCCACCCCTCCGGCCCATTGTTTTTCTTTTTTTCTTGTCGCCATGTAATTATTTTGTTTTTCTTCTTTCAATGGCAGTACATTTCTATATATTTTTCAATACATTTCATAAAATGATATGGAACCGAATCATAATAACCCTACAAACAAAAATATAGATATTTACCATACCTATGAAAATAAACAAATATTGAAATTGTATACATACTATATATATTGTTAGCAAATTATATTGTAATTATGTAAAAAAAATACAAAACCTTAAATATCGTGCAAAATAATATATAAAATATATAAAACAGTTTCCAAACATTCCTTTACACAAACTTGATATTTTCATTTGAAATAGTTTCTCGCGGGGTTTTCAAAAAAAAAGAAAAACAAATAAAATAAAAAAATAACAAAAAATAAAATAATAAAAAATAAAATAAAAAATAAAATACATAAAAATGAAGAGGTAAGTTTCAACAGGATAACAAAAGACCTCATCACCAGATTCACTCCAGTAGATGAGCGAATTGCTATAATTCGTATAAAAGCGAAGTTCTTCTACATCAGTCTCATTTGCGCCCATGCTCCGGCCGAAGATAAAGATCAACAGACCAAAGACATGTTTTACGAGCGCTTAGAAAAAGCATATGATCGTTGCCCTGGCCACGACATTAAAATTCTGCTAGGAGATTTTAATGCAAAATCGGAATGGAAAATATGTTTGGCCCCACCGTCGGAAAATTCAGCCTCCATGAAGAAGCATCAGACAACGGCATATGGTTGATTGACTTCGTGGCATCAAAAAACATGGTAGTTAGCAGCACCAGATTCAAGCATCTCGATATACGCAAGGCCACCTGGATTTCTCCCGATCGAACAACGAGAAATCAAATCGATCATGTTGTGATAGACCGAAGGTATTCATTCAGTGTTTTAGACGTCCGATCGATCCGGGAAGCGAATAACGATTCAGACCATTACCTTGTGGCAGCCAAGGTACGCACCCGTCTTAATGTAGCAGCAAAGGTGCGATCTAATGTAACATGGACATTTGACGTCGAAAAGCTGCAAACACAACAGATAGCAGAAGCCTACTCCGCTCAACTTACCCATCTGCTTGACGAAAGCACTCCTTGTCCCGATAATAATATAGACGCACAGTGGCAGATAAGTAGCAACAAATAATGCGATTGAGAACTGTCGGGAGAAAAGGAGAGAGGAGAAACGTATTTTCAGAAAAAAAGAAGATAGAACAAGAAAAACGTGAGCGTGAGCAAATCGAGATGTACAGGAGTCAGAATGAAGACCAAAAATTCTACCAACGGGTAAAACATCAAACCGAAGGCTTTGGTGCAGGCACATCCTCCTGTAGAGATGAAGAAGGAAACCTGGTGACAGATACAGACCACGTGCTGAGGATCTGGAAGGAGCATTTTGAAAAACTTCTGGTATCAAATAGTAGCGGTGAAGAAGATACCCCAGAACCAATCAGAGATGATGGTATATAGTGTAGCCAAGATGAGGTAATAAAAGCAAGATGAGCTAATAAAATCAAATAATCGGCTCCAGAACAATAAAACAGCAGGTGTCGACGGGTTACAAGACAAGGAGACAAGACAATATGTACCAACTATAGAGGAATAAGTCTCCTTCCCATCGCATATAATGTGCTATCCAGTGTACTGTGTGAACGACTGAAGCCAATAGTCAATGACATTATTGGACCATAACAATGCGGCTTCAGACCTGGCAAATCCACAATTGACCAGATTTTCACACTGCGCCAAATCCTGGAAAAAAACCCACGAAGAACACATCGACACATTTCACCTATTCGTCGACTATAAAGCCACATTCGACAGCTTGAGGAACTTGAGAACTTCAGCTTCGAGGTAGTTAAAGATTTTATATACCTTGGTACCGCCATAAATAAAACGAATGACATCAGTTTTGAAATTCGTAGAAGGATTGTGATGACCAACAGATGCTACTATGGTCTAAGTAAACAGTTTAGAAATAAGGTCACCTTCCGCCAGACCAAACTCACACTTTAAAAGACGCTTATACTACCCGTGCTGTTATATGGATCTGAAGCAAGAAGATGAGGCAGCTCTTGGGGTGTTTGAAAGAAAAATTCTCCGATCTGAATCGACGGTGAATATAGGCGTCGAATGAACAATTTATATGCGGATATGGACATAGTCAGTCGTATTGAGCTGCAGCGACTACGGTGGCTAGGCCATGTTGTGCGAATGAATGAGAATGCCCCAGCTCAAAGCGAGCCTACTGATGCTTCCCGTAGAAGGGGAAGACCACAAGTTAGATGGAAAGACCAAGTAGAAAACAACATCTTGGAATGTGGTCTTTCAAATAGGAGGAGAAGCGCGCAAGACCGAGGCGCTTGGAAATGTTTTTTTAAGCTCGGCTTATGGAACAATCGTTCTGTAACAAGCCAGATAAGTAAGTATGCAGAGTGTAGATTTCTTGATTACTATTTCTTATTTCTTTAAAGCCATAACAGAGCTTTGATTTTTTAAAGAATATTTTCCAAAGCATAGTTTTTGTACACAACATTTTTTGTTGAGGATCACCAGAGCGTAGATTTTGTAATCTACACTTTTTCAAGGCTCCGCAGAGTCGATTATTTAAATAATATTTTTCAGGGTAGAGCGTATATTTTTTTAAAGAATAATGTTTAAAGTACAGCAAGTTCTGGCAAAGCGCACGTTATTTTAAAATATTTTTTCAAGGTCCAGGAGAGTGTAGATTTATTCAAGGAATATTTTTCCAAGGCTCAGCATAGCGTTGATTTTTTTTAAAGAATATTTTTTCATTGCTCAGCAAAGCAAGTGGAAGAGTATTTTCAGGGTCCATTGAATTTTTTTAAGAATATTTTTTTTAAGTTCCAGCAGATTTTTGGAAAAGTATGTTTTTTTTAATTTCCTTTAAAAATATTCTTTTGAAACCACAATTTAAAATAAAAACTTTTTGAAATATTATCATTATTTTTATTATAATATATATTTTTGTATTTCAGATATTCTTATAACTAAATTGTTGGGTTGTTGGTATACATTTTTTTTTTATATTTTTTGAATTGGAAATCTGTTTTTTTTTTCATTATACTAAAAACATTTCAAAACTTTATTTTGAGTACACATTAACTTTAAATTTTATAAATTATATTATTTTATAATTAAATTATATATTATTTTTTTAAATAAAAATAGGCAATAATTTGTTAATATTCGTTTCAAAATTTATATACTTCTAAAAACATTACAAAACTTTTTTTTGAAAATAGTTACATAAAACTTTTATTTTTAATCAATATTGATTTTTTATAATGAAAATATGTTTTAATTTTTAATATATAATTGTAAATTTTTGTAGTGTTTTGGATTAATTTAAAATGTATAATATATATAATAAAAAAAAAATCATTTTTTACGAACCAAAAAAAGTAGATTTTCTAAAAATATCTTTTAACAACCAAATTGTTTTTAATTATAATCATAATCATTATATAATGTTTAGGTATTAATTTAAAGTTTCGATAAATTAAAATGTATGATATATTTGATTAAAAATATATATATATTAGTAAAATCATTTTTTAAGATCCAAGAAAGCAATTTTTTTTATTTTTTTTTATAATCAAGATATTTATTTTGTTTTCAATAAAAGTTACAATATTGAGTTGTGATGTTAAAATTCCCAAATTTTGTATATTATTTTATTATCGGCAGTGAAGAAATTAGACAAATATTGAGTTATAATAAACATAAATAGAAAATTTCATAAAAAAGTTATATTTATTATTTTTTATAATTTAAATTGTTAAGTTTTTTTTTGGATTTTTCATTGACTGCATTGGTTTTCTTCTGTAACGAATCACATTTGTTGCTAATTTTGTTGTTTATATTATAAATTACACATATATATTTTTTAATTTGCATTATCGTTGTTATTTTTTGGGTATATATATTTGAGGGATATTAGGAGTATATATAATAAGAAATGGGATTATAGTGCAGTATTTTCCCCCATAGGGTTTTTGGTTATAATTAAATATAAATTGTTGTAATGAATTATATTTTTTATAATTAATTATAATTTTGTATAATTAATAAAAACGTTTTATAGTTTCATAATTATAAAATTATTTATTTATGTTTAATTTTTTATTTATTTTTTGTTTCATAAAATATTTTTTTATATAGTGTACATATTATTATTATTTTTTTTAATTTATTTTATTAGTAAATTTTTTGTTTTTTATATGTTAAAAAAAGTTCCAAAATATTTTATTTGCATGTTGTTGTTTTATGTGTTTTTAATAATTTATTATATGATTTTCTTTGTGAATACGTCCCTTTTTTGTTTTGTAGTTTGATTTATTTATTTTTTATCGTTGGGATATGCGTGCAGGTGATTTGTATGTATGTTTTTTTTAGTGGGGGTGGATTTTCTATTGGATATTTGATAATAAAATAATACATTGAAAACTGAATAAAAAATATAAATTTTAGTAAAATAAAAAACAAATATGTGTATATCTATATTATTGTGGAAATATATTTTTTTGTCTTCTTATTTTCTGTTAAATTATAATTAATTGTCATTACTATGTATTATTAATATCGAATTGATTTTATGGAAATTGCAATTAATTGTAATAACGCTAATGTTATTTTAGCGTAGCTTATTTAACAAAATTTTTTTTGTTATTATTTATTATTTAATAAAATTATTTATATACCTACAATCACATAATTATAAGATTTCTACTAAAAAAGCCTACACAATATACATATTTAACTAAGAAAACCCTGTTATTTACTATTTAGTTAAAGCGAGTGACTAGATTGTATAATTATATTTATAATAACAACGAAAATACTTGTACATATATAAATTATGATTTTTGTATATTATTTTGAATTAACAAAATTGTTTATTTCCACTTTTTGAGTATTAAAAAATAGACTAAATTTGTTCAAGAATTCCACATCCCAATTTAAAGGCGAAATTGAGAAAAACATATTTAAAATAATTAATTTTTAACCAAAAATCCCTAAAAATATGTTGAACCTTATACAATTTATGAATATTTTATATTTAGTTAGGCGATTTTTCTGTTTATTTGGTTGAAATACAAACAAATTAATGGTTAATAAATTAATTTTACTGAAAAAACCCGTAAAGAAACTGAGCTCTGATTAGAATCTAATTAGAGAATTTAATCATTGTATTACAACAAATACAAAGGGCTATTGAATGCCTGTTTACCCGTATACGCCGCGTATATGGGTAAGCATGCCTGCTTTGCTATGTCTCATAAATCTCTCTCTTTCCTCTCTGCCTCTGCAATGTACGCAGTCACACAGTCATGCAAAAAGACACCATTTATTCTCATTGCATTACATCAGTGATGCTCATATTACTTGCATTGGAATTTGTACATACTCTCTCACCTATGCTAAACAAACGGCAGATCTAAATTGAGAGAGCGACTCCGTGTGGTTTGTTTACACGAAAATGTAAAGGACGGTGATTGCCAAAACGTTTTCTCTTTGTCTCTCTTTGCGTCAGTCATTTTTATTCATGATCAGTGCTGCCAGTTAAATTTCATGAAAATTCGTCAATTTTTCAGAAAAAAATGACTAATACATTGCAATGCAAATTTGTATTTGTGTAGTTGTTGTGTAATGATTACAACAACTACAAGAAAATATAAAATTGCTTTGATTGATTTTGCCCAAATCAATTAAACGGTTTCTCTCTATGCAGCAGCATCCTCCACATTGTGTGTTTGCGCTCTCCCTTTACTTCAGTTGTACGAGAACTTTTTTGACAAACGGTTGTGTTTATTTTTTCCCCATTGGGAAATGTGCCAAACAAGTGTTACTTTTAAATAATAATTTAAAATGTATTGATTTATAACTAAAAAATAAATTGTTAAAATTCAGTGTGGAAAATATATGTAAATGATTTAAAATATTTGCCAAAAAATTGTTAAATTGCAAAGACGAACAAAATGCAAAACTGACGCCAGATTTATTTATTGTTGTTTTTTCTGATGCGATGATTTTGTTGTGTTTGCCTGGCGTTGTAAAAGAATGATCAATGAATTTGGAGTTGTTTTTGGATTAACGGAATATTTGTTAAGTACATATTATAACATGTCTATCTATGTACATATATATGTATATACATATGTCCATTCTAAGGTCCAAAATCATGCGTATTCCAGCAAACAAACGGACTCGATACTTAACTTCTTTGGAGTCAGTATCACTGTTGGGGGTGTGGGATTGGGGTATGTAGGACGTTTTGGAAATTGATACTACTATGTACTAAATTTGGTACAATTTGAATTGTGGATGAAGCGATAGAGTTGGAAACCTGAAATTTGGAGTGTACTAAATTTGGTACAATATGAATTGTTGGTGAACCAATAGAGCTGGAATCTTGAAATATGAATTTGGAATCATTGTGTGGGTGTAGGATCGGGGTATGCAGGAAGTTTTGTTGGATGTTTGAGGTGGGTACTTTTGGAAATATTGTGTGATAAATGGAACTAAATTTGGATTTGGGTGAACCTTAAGAGCTCGAAGCATGAAATTTGGTATTATTAATGTGTGGATTGCTTAGTTGTTCTGACATATGCAGTTTTCTATGAAAATAAAATAACATATTAATACTTCACATATATATCCCACGACTTCGTTAGCAAGGGCATATGCTAGTATTAACATATTTAAGTTTTAAAATTAAATATAATATTTTGTAAAATAAAATGTTGGCATTATCTGGTTAAAATGCAACACTCTAATTAGATACTACAAGAACCATATATGATTATCAACGGATTTTAGCATTTTAGGTTCTTGAAGGGTGTTAATGCCCCTGTATTATGCTGCCGTCCGAAATGGGGGTTACATCAAAACGGGGACCTATATGGATCCTTTTGAATGAATTCAAAATATCAAATAATACCGAATTCAGCTGAAACCAGTAAAACCAGTGTTGACGACAGGATATAGATTGTGCAAAGTTCGGTTCAAATTGGACATCCCATTCGCTTGATATTGGATTTATAAATATTGAAAATTTTGAACATTTGTGGGGGAGGTACCAGAAGGAGTGAACCTATGGGTCCCATCTCTGGACTTGTTCTAGGCTAGATAAAGATAAAAGATTACGCCAAGTTTGGTTCAAATCGGACATTCTATTAGCATAATATTGCATTTCCAAACATTGCAAATTTTGACCATTTATGGGGAAAGTACTAGATGGAGTGCATTAATGGGTCCCATGTTCGAGCTTGATAAAGATAATACGTTGTGCAAAGTCTGGTTTAAATCGAATATTCTATTAGCCTAATATTGCATTTCTAAATATTGTAAATTTTGACCATTTTGACCAGGAGTGGACCAATGGATCCCATCTATAGACCTGATGTAGGCCAGGTAAAGATAACAGGCTGTGCAAATATGGTTCAATTCGGACAATCCATTCGCCTGATATAGGAGCTATAAATATTGAAAAATTTGAACATTTATGAGGACATGATCTAGGCTTATTAAAGAGAATCGGTTGTATAAAATTTGGTTCAAATTGAATGGTCCGTTCGACCAATTTTGACCATTTATGGGTGAGGTACCAGAAGGAGTGATCCAATGGGCCCCATATATGGACCTGATCTAGGCTAAGCAAAGATAACAGGTTGTGCAACAATTGGTTTGGAAATTCCATTTGCTTGAGATTAGATTTATAAATATTGAAAATTTGTGGGGGAGGTACCAGAAGGAAGGACACATTTGTCCCCATCTTCGAATTTGATCAAGGCTTAGTAAAGATAATAAATTGTACAAAGTTTAGTTTAAATCGGATAGTCCGTTCGCATGATATTATAAAATTCATTATAGCACTACTTTTACCATATTGTGGGGGAGGTACAAGAAACAATGGACCGATATTCCCCATTTTCGAACTTAAAATAAGTTTGGAAGAAACATTACGATGTGCAAAGATTTGAAGAAATCGATTGCTCCCTTCGAGAGTTATCGTACGTACCAGCTGGCCAGACGGACGGACATTTGTAAATCGACTCCAAATTGTCTGAAATGGATTTGGTGCAAATAAACATGGGTCTAAAAACTAATATCTCGATGAGGCTCATTTTCACCGTACACAATTTCAAGTGTATATATGTACCATCATTAGCCATATGGTTGGGGGGTATAACAAATGGGGCTACCGCAATATGGAACTATTTAGTGTAGCTTCAATACCAAATATCATAGGAGTAGTAGCAATGTATTTGTAAAAATAATGCAACAAACAGTTGGATATGAGGATATCGACATAGAATTTCTTCTGATCAAGAACATATACATATATTTTATGGGGTCGAGGTGTTGTGTATATAAATCTGTGTTTACTGTAGAATGGCGGAACATGTTAAATCGTCATTGATTGCAATACTACGACGCATGTATAAAATTTAGTTTAAATTTGAAAGTTATTTCAATTTTTATGGGATATAGTTTTTGTTCCCATAGTATTCAACTTCTAACTTGATTAAAATTTGAAGAAAAAAAAAAACAGAAATCGTATCTGTAGATTTGTATACAAGAGGCTGTGCTGATTTTTTAATCAATCGTGTTATCTTTGATGTATTAAAATTAATTTCTTTATACTCACCAATTAAAAATGTTTGGTTCAATTAAAAATTACAAAACCAATATTTTTAAACTATTCCATTATAGGAAAAAATAGAAAAAAATATTTCATTAAAGAAAAATATTTTAAAAGTGAAACAGATAAAATTATACGCAGAAAGAAAAAATAACAAATTTAGATTTTTTTGTTGTATTTTTTGTTTTTATTATGTTTTATTCTTTGATGGATTAAATAATAATAATAAATATAAATTAATTTTATTTCTTTTTTTTTCTTATTAATATTTAGATTTTCGTTTGTGTTGTTCTTTGCGTGTTTAAATTTATAATTATAATAATGATAAATTATTTAACAATTAGGTGTTTTGGTTTTGTTTTTAGATATATAATTTATCAGCAATTAAATTATTATATAAATGAAATAAAAATAATTAATTAAAACTAATTAGGAAAGAATTTATATTTTCTTTTAAAAAATATACACATGTATTTTGTTAATAGGTTTGGTTTTTTCTTAGGTAGCAATTAAAATTATATTAATCTATGGACGTTTTTGATAAAAAAACAAAGGACTAGTTCAATTTTTTTGTTTAAAAAATAATGTAATGAATTTAAAATTGAATAAAATATGGTTCTCAGTTCTATATATTTTTGTGATTGAAAAAAAAATAATGGCAGTAGTTTAAGCTTTATCTATGACCCATTTACGACCTGCTTCCAATGGTTTCAGATTGGCTTTTTCTAATCCCACCGATTAATGTCTTGGGATGATTTTAGTTGAAAATAATGACCGGATTGTTGTTGTGATTCAAATAAATTCGAGTGAGCGTCCTGGTATATTTTCATTACAAAATTTTATAATTTTTCAAAAAATTTAATAATTTTTCAAAATTTTTATAATTTTTCAAAATTTTTATAATTTTTCAAAAATTTTATAAATTTTTTTATTAATTTTTCAAAATTTTTATAATTTTTCAAAAATTTTTATATTTTTTTTAAAAATTTTATAAATTTTCAAAAATTTTTTTTTTTTTCAAAAATTTTATAATTTTTCAAAAATGTATTAATCTTTCAAAAATTTTATAATTTTTAAAAATTTTATAATTGTTCAACTCAGCCGAATTCACTCAAATCTTAGGTCACTTTAACATATTTTATTGGATTGAAGTTTATTGAAAAAATTCAGTTCAAGTTTGTCTGTGGTGGTTGGTTTAAAAATAAAATATTTTTTCGAAAATTATATTTTTTTATATAATAGAAAATTACAAAATTTGTGTGTGTGTGATTTTTTGTTTAATTTTTTTATCATCTGTTTTACAATTTAAGCAACATAAAATGTACACATTACGCATTAATTCAATTTTTATTTTTTTTTTTGCGTTAAATTAACTAAGATTCTTATCAATTAAGCAAACAATATTTAAATTAATTATTAAATATTTATTTTTTCTTTTCTTTTTGTATTATTTGGTTGTTTTTATATTTTATAATTGAATGAAAATTGTATATTTTAAAGCAATTTTTTAAAAATGTGTTGTTTTATTTCCCTTAATTAAAAAAAAAAAATTGTTTTATTTTCGTAAAAAATTATTCATCATTGGCATGGAAAAATATACTTTGCCGTAATATAAAATTTAAAATTGTTTAATTTTTTTCTATTAATGAACACAACATTTAGTTTTGTTTTTTTTTTTTTAATTAGTATTTAAAACAAAGTTCAAAGGTATTATAGGTCGTGAATGATTTTGGAATTATATTAAAATAAATTATTTGTATAACTATAATAATTTAATTCTAAATCATGACGACTCATAATAACACTTTGTTATTTAGTTATTTTTTTAAATAAAATTGGAATTTCTGTGACTTTTATTTATTCTGTTTTATTTCTTTTTGTTACAAAATTACATTTATATATAATTTTTTTTATATAAATTATTCGAACTTATTATGTATTTTATACATATGTTAAAAAAAACATCCATTTGTTTCGAAATTATTTTTGTTTAAGAATTTTTTTTATATTTTTTTATATAGGGATTTTTTATGTATTTTTGTTATATTCATCTATACACATATAGACCAGGAAAATGCTATTAATTATTGGCAATTAAAAAAAAAAAAAAAAAAAACATATCAAAATTCTGTTTTCAAAACAAATCAAAAAATTCCCAAGCCAAAAATCGTTAAAATCGTTAAAACAATCGTTAAAACAAACTTCAAAAGTCAATTTTCTGCAGGGAAATATCTACATGCAAAGGACACATATTTTTTGAAGATCCAACTAAGGGCATTTTTTTTTAAATATTTTTTTCAAGAACCATATATTTAGAAAAATATTTTTTTAGATTTAGATTTTTTAAAGAATATTTTTTCACGGCCTTTTAGGGCGTGGATTTTTCAAAAGAATATTTTTTCAAGACCTATTAAGGCATGGATTTTTTAAAAGAAGATTTTTTCAAGACCTATTAAGGCATGGATTTTTTAAAGAAGATTTTTTCAAGACCTATTAAGGCGTGTATGGGTGGCGTAGGAGGCCACGAATACGATGGAAAGATCAAGTCGAAGACAACATTGCCAAAAATGGTTTTTCCAATTAGAAAAACAGCTTAAAAGACCGACGCGCCTGGAAATCTTTTCTAAGCTCGGCTTATGGAACGAAAGTTCTGTCACAAGCCAGCTAAGTAAGTAAGTTAAGGGTCTTGAACAATTTTTTTATAATTCATAAAAAATATTAATACAAACAAACGCTATAGTGGCTCTTGAAAAAAAGTAATCATTAAAAATATTTTTAAAAAAGAAATCGATCGTTAAAAAACGAGGAATTTCCAACGTCTCCAATTATTTTTTCAAAATATTTTTTTTCAAACTTTTTTTACTATACATACATAGTGGTCCCTTCAGATGGGAATATTTTTGATTTGTATTGAATACTAGAAAGTGGCAGTAAAGTTACTAGAGTCATTGAGGGGAATATTCTCTTACAAATTTGGGAAATAAACTTAAAGTAATTTAAAATATTTTGTTTTACTTTTCATTATGACAAAAATAATCAATAAATTATATTAATTATAATTTTTATAATATTTAAATTATTATTTTTTTATATATAGTACATACAATTATTACAATTATTTTTTTATCATTTGTTTGCTTTTTTTGTTTTGGTAAAGGCTCAAGTGTATAATTATTTTGTTTTTTGAAAATTGTCTTAGAAAAATTCTATATTTTTATAATTTTAGAATATGTTTTGTGTGTGTGTGTTTAATTTGTTTTTTTCGTTATACTTAATATAGAAAAAAGAAGCAAAATAATATACACATTAAATATATATTTTTTGTATAAAATAAAATATCGTTTAAGCATGTTTTTATATATTTTTTGTTTTTGAAAAAATAAGCAAACATTGAAATTAGTTCTGTTGTGTTTTTCTTTCTTTTTTTCATTCTTCAATTGCGCTTCATTTCTCTTTCCAGATGTTTTATGTAATTATAAATTGTTGTTTTTTTAGATTTAGGAATCTATTTCTTTGTATGGACTTTTATAATTTCACAATTATTATTTTTTTTATTATTTCATTTAAATTTTGCCGAAATTTTACTTTCGCTTTTCTTCTTAAACATAAGTTGCCACAGCACCCGTATTTGTACCCGCAGCAGCTGTTGCATTGGCAGCAGTTCCTGTACCACCAGCAGCCGTTGTTGCTGCTGCTGCGGCCGCATTGGGCGCTGTTGGTGTATGGGCAGCTGCTGTATTATTAGCCGGTTGTGGACTTACAGGTGGTTGTAATTTACCCGGTACATATTGTCCAATAAATGAACCATCTTCAGTAAATTGTCCTGCAAAAAGAAATGAAAAAAAAAATTAAATGAATTATTCAATTGTGAGGGGTTTGAAACATTTTATTGTTAGTGTTCTTAGTTAGGGGATTCAATAGGAAACATTTTGGGGGAAATTTGATTTTTTTGTAAGTCATGTTAATTACAATAAAACATATTTTTCAAGACATGAATTTAAAAAAAAAAAAATTTCAAACCGAGGTTTTTTTAAAGAATATTTTTCTTAAAAGGCATTGATTTTTTTAAAGAATATTTTTCAAGGTCTTTTAAGGCGTGGATTTTTCAAAGAATATTTTTTCAAGGCCTTTTAAGGCGTGGATTTTTTAAAGAATATTTTTTCAAGGTCTTTTAAGGCGTGGATTTTTTAAAGAATATTTTTTCAAGACCTATACAAGGCGTGGATTTTTTAAAGAATATTTTTTCAAGACCTATACAAGGCGTGGATTTTTTAAAGAATATTTTTTCAAGACCTATACAAGGCGTGGATTTTTTAAAGAATATTTTTTCAAGACCTATACAAGGCGTGGATTTTTTAAAGAATATTTTTTCAAGACCTATACAAGGCGTGGATTTTTTAAAGAATATTTTTTCAAGACCTATACAAGGCGTGGATTTTTTAAAGAATATTTTTTCAAGACCTATACAAGGCGTGGATTTTTTAAAGAATATTTTTTCAAGACCTATACAAGGCGTGGATTTTTTAAAGAATATTTTTTCAAGACCTATACAAGGCGTGGATTTTTTAAAGAATATTTTTTCAAGACCTATACAAGGCGTGGATTTTTTAACGAATATTTTTTCAAGACCTATACAAGGCGTGGATTTTTTAAAGAATATTTTTTCAAGACCTATACAAGGCGTGGATTTTTTAAAGAATATTTTTTCAAGACCTATACAAGGCGTGGATTTTTTAAAGAATATTTTTTCAAGACCTATACAAGGCGTGGATTTTTTAAAGAATATTTTTTCAAGACCTATACAAGGCGTGGATTTTTTAAAGAATATTTTTTCAAGACCTATACAAGGCGTGGATTTTTTAACGAATATTTTTTCAAGACCTATACAAGGCGTGGATTTTTTAAAGAATATTTTTTCAAGACCTATACAAGGCGTGGATTTTTTAAAGAATATTTTTTCAAGACCTATACAAGGCATGGATTTTTTAAAGAATATTTTTTCAAGACCTATACAAGGCATGGATTTTTTAAAGAATATTTTTTCAAGACCTATACAAGGCGTGGATTTTTTAAAGAATATTTTTTCAAGACCTATACAAGGCGTGGATTTTTTAAAGAATATTTTTTCAAGACCTATACAAGGCGTGGATTTTTTAAAGAATATTTTTTCAAGACCTATACAAGGCGTGGATTTTTTAAAGAATATTTTTTCAAGACCTATACAAGGCGTGGATTTTTTAAAGAATATTTTTTCAAGACCTATACAAGGCGTGGATTTTTTAAAGAATATTTTTTCAAGACCTATACAAGGCGTGGATTTTTTAAAGAATATTTTTTCAAGAACCATTACGGGCGTAGATTTTTTAAAGAATATTTTTTCAAGAACCATTACGGGCGTAAATTTTTTAAAGAATATTTTTTCAAGACCTATACAAGGCGTGGATTTTTTAAAGAATATTTTTTCAAGACCTATACAAGGCGTGGATTTTTTAAAGTATTTTTTCAAGGCCTATTTTTTTAAAGTATTTTTTCAAGGACTATTTTTTTAAAGAATATTTTTTCAAGGCCTATTTTTTTAAAGTATTTTTTCAAGGCCTATTTTTTTAAAGAATATTTTTTCAAGGCCTATTTTTTAAAGAATATTTTTTCAAGGCCTATTTTCTAAAGAATATTTTTTTAAATGCCTATTTTTTTAAAGAATTTTTCAAGGCCTATTTTTTTAAAGAATATTTTTTCAAGGCCTATTTTTTAAAGAATATTTTTTCAAGGCCTATTAAGGCGTGGCATTTTAAAAAAATATTTTTTTTCAAGGCCTTTTAAGGCGTGGATTTTTATACCCTCCACCATAGTATGGAAGGTATATTAATTTTGTTTTTCCGTTTGTAACTCATCGAAATAATCATTTCCGACCCTATAAAGTATATATATTCTTGATCAGCGTAAAATTGATGACGATATAGTCTGTTGTAATAACTCTAGCCTCTAAACGAATTGAGATAGATCGCCAACATTTTGCATAGAGTTGTCTTTTGTGTGCAGGCAGGTCAAGTTCCAAGATGGGCTTTATCGATCCACGTTTAGGCATAGCTCCCATATAAGGGTACCCCCAAAATTTCGGTATTTTGGGGTTCTTGAGTGCGTTTATCAACCGAATTCGCTGAAATTTGGTAAATCGTTTCAGATTTATATATAGTTTCGTCCGATTGAGATAAAATATTGCACAGAGTATTAAATTAGGTTCAGATTAATGTATGCCAAGTTTAGTTGAAATCGGTTCAGATTTAGATATAGCTCCTATATACAGTTTCGTCCGATTTTAGGTAAATGGTGCAAATGGAGGAGCCTATGTCTGTTCGCTTTACATGAAATATTGCATAGCGTATTGGATTGATTTAAATAAAGCTTCCATATATATTTTCATCCGATTTCATCAAAATGATGTACCAAATAACTAAAGTTTGTCCGCTTAAGACGAATTAGTGCACAACGAACCTAGAATAATGTGTATTGGATTTTGTGTCGAGATAAATTTTGGATAACGCATAGTGTTGCAGCTTACCTAATGGCGGATGTCACGGTTGCTCAAAGACGTCCATTTATATATAGATCTTATACATATTTTGCTCGATGATTGACATTAAATTTTTCATAGATTTCAGATTGTATCTGTATTGGTTGTATAAAATTTAGTTCAAATATCTACAACTTCACGCAGTTTATTTCGTTAGATTCAATTTCAATGGTCCTCCAAAGATGATATGCCTATTCTATCGAATGGATATTTTACATATTAGCATCTCTTGTATGTACCCAAAGTGGTGAAGGGTATCATATAGTCGGCCGGTCCGACTTTTGAACCGACCTTACAGATTTTTATTAAAACAGTTATCTGATTTGTTCCGCGTTTTGGGTTTGGTTCTAAGACTCTGTTGTAATTATTTCACCTGTGGAGGATATCGACATCGATTTTCGGTATTTTAAATATTTAACAAAAAGAACTGTATTCTCATGCAAACATTTTAATTTCGAAATAGAGCTATATCTGTTCTCAATTACGTCCAAATAAAACCTGTGTATATTGGTGATGGCCTTATGTAACTGTGACCTCTTAACTGCAGTATTTTAAAGATGTTCCACCCTACCATGCGTAGTCAATATCGGACCACTTTCTGGGTTTTTAGGAAAAATATCCATTAATATCCAATATTTTCGATGCTAGTAAAAAAAAAAAAATATATATATATATATATATATATATTTGTTATCGTTTCAACTCAGTTATATTTTACATAGGTCCAAGAAAAAATTATAAAATATTTAAAAAGGAGTGACAATAACTAACAAAAAGTAAAATCAAAATTTACTACCTTTGTGATATTTTTGTTGTTTTTTATAAAATATGCTCAGTGAATTTTGCAAATTAAAATTCAAATATTAAATAGTATTTACAAGCTATAGAAATAAACAAAATCAAATGAAAATAATATTGAAATACATTACCAAACGAAAAAGAAAAATAAAATTAAAAAATAATAAAAAATATTTTTTTTGTTTCTTTTTTTATTGGATTTTTACGATTTTTGTGTTTTCTTATTTTTGTTTTAAAAATTATTGTATAGTATTATTATAATAATACGCAAAAAAGAGGTACAAATTTAACTTAACTAAAAAAAGTTAAATTTACATTACAAATTATTCTTTTTGTTTTCTTTGTTGTTTTGTCGTATTGGTTTTTGTTTTTACTGTTACTAATACATAAAAAAATGAAAATAATTATGTTAAGGTTATTATATATATAAAGTTTATATATATTTAATTACAGTTACAAGAAAAAAAAAATAAACAGAAAAATTAAAAAAGGACATAGAGAGCATGGAGACTTATTACACATATACATATATAAAAACATAAAAAAATATTAAAATAAAATAAAAAATACATAGATTTATTGTTGTTATGGTAACAGGGATGGATGCGCTTTGTAGGTAGATGGTATTACAAAAAATACACTTAGTTTTTATTTATATACTTTTTTACTTTAAGCAATAATAAACATTTTTTTCTTTAAATTATTATTAAAAAACAAAAGGTCATACATATATATAGAAAAAAGGAAAAAGACAAATTAAAAAAAAAAATCAAAATAAATTTCTCTTGAACAAAAAAATAAAAATTTCAGAAATTTTATTTACTCTTATTTTTCTTTACTACACAATATTAATAGCGAGAGATTGCCAATAAAGATTTGTCGTTTTACAAAATATTCGAGATTGCCTTATAATTTTTTTTTTTAAAATAAAATATAAAAGAAATTATAAAAAAATATTTAGCTGCTGGCAGTAGAGTCAGGGTTTCCTTCATTTACTTTTACATACAAATATGTTTATAGTATAACTTTCATTGCAGGATGGGGTAGCTAGCTAAGTAGTGATGATTGGTTTGGAATATTAACAAAATTGTATTGGTTTTTTGCCAATATTTGGGATTTGGGTTTGATATATAAAAAAAATTGGTGGACAATTCTGTTGCTTAGTTTAATTTTTTATATATAAAGTTGTTTTTTTTTTTGTATTTTTATATTAAACTAAAATTAAATTTTACGTCCATATTGACCTATAAAAGAACCATCTTCATTCAAACCTGGAGAAGATTTTTTTATAATAAAAATAATTATAGAAATAAATTATAATTATAATAAAACACAAGCACAGACACAAAAAGGCAAAAATTAATTAAAAAAAATAAATTTTCATAATAATAAAAAACCCAAAAAGGAAATATGATTTAATTTACAATAAATTTTACAAATATTTAAAAAAAATATTCAAAATAAAAATAACACAAGTTTTTACAAATATCGATGGTGGTGATGACAAAAAGGCCATAATTAAATAATTTCCATGATAATAAAAATCCCAAAAAGCAAATACAATTTGATTTTCAAAACATTTAAAAATTTTTTCAAAATAAAAATAACACAAGTTTTTACAAATATCGATGGTGGTGTACGTTGGATGATGTCATAGGTGGGAGGTGTAGTTGTTGTTGTCAACACAGGTGATGGTGGTTGTTGTTGTTTTTGGGGTGTCACACACATTTTTGTTGGAATATTTCAAGTTGATGTTGGTTTTTTTTACACACACATAATTCAGGGTGATGATATCAGTGGATGTAGAGTAGAATAAAAACAAACAATAAAAAATGAAGAGAAGGGGAAAAAGAAGAAGAAACAAAATAAATTAATAAATAATAAAAATTAAAATTAAAAAACTATATAGGTTTGTATTAAAAATTATATAACATAAAAAATTAACACTTTTTTTGCATAAACGGGCATTAATTTAAATCAAATTGTAATTGTAATTAAAATTAAAAATTAACGAAAATATATTTTTATTAAAAAGTATATAACATAAAAAATAAACGGGTATTAATTTAAAAGAAAAAAATGTAATTTTTTTATAATAATTGGCTGTGTTGTTTTTTGCATGTTGATGAAAATGAGCTGAGTTGTATTTTTTTTTAATTAATTTGCAATGTTGTTTGTTTTTTTTTTTGCTGTAGATGATTTTTTTGTTTATGAAAATAATCATGAATGATAGGTTTGATTTATTTTTTAATAGCAGTGTCGAATTATAAAAAAAACACAAGCATTTGTAACTGTGATCAGCAGAAATTGTAAATGTAAAACAAGCCAGTCAGAGCATGAAATATAATGCCAATTGTCGTTTGCCAAATTTCAATCAAATTAGAAACCATATATAGTTTCGTCCGATTTTATGTAAATGGTGCACCAAAGTCCCTATATACCTTTCGATTTGCACGAAATTTCGCATAACATACTGAATTGAGCCTAGAGTGATGACTGCCAAATTTCATGAAAATCGGTCCAGATTTAGATATAGCTCCCACATATACATATATATTTGTCCGATTTTACATAAGTGGTGCACCAATATCCTAATGCTTTCCGATTAACACGAAATTTTGCACAACGTATCAAATTGAGACTTGAATTATGTTATTTGGGTTTTGTTGAAATTGGTGCAGATGCATACCTCCCATATGTATTTCGGACGGGTGTCTGATTGAAATTAAATTTTTAACAGTGCGGCGTACCGTATAGCGTGTATCAATAAATTTGTCCCATGGTCTAAACCTGCACGAATGAAATTAAATTTATCATCTGATTGCAGAAAGACATGAGTATGTTCCTTCGATGGAACATTGACTTGCAGTTGTAAGGATACATATGTAGAATATACCCAAAGTGGTGAAGGGTATCATATAGTTGACCCAGTCCGACTTTACTTACTGGTTAAATAATATTTTTGGTCTATTAACGTGGGATTTTTGATTAAAATTTGCTAAGGTCTAGCAGGGCGAAAAGCGTGCATTTTTAAATGAATTTTCTCCACCCCTTCCACGCCTTATTTTTCCCATCGAAGTGACATAATTTCTTGACATTACGAAGTGGCTGTAATTTGGCTTTCAGGCACATTGATGAACGACTTCTTCACAAAACCTTTTCAACATAATAACATGTTTCTACATAGCCCTCTTACAAATTTTTCAAATTTCCCAATTTTCCAATTTAAATGTTGACATTTTCTAATATATTTTTTAATTTTGAAATATTTTTCGCGGACTTTCAGAGCTGTAAGCGTGAGCAGAGGTGATTAGTGTGCTGAATTACTATGCCTGGTGGCGCAAATAGCCAAATTTTAATTTAATCATGTTCTTATATAAACTTTACAATTTCAGAGGCTTCGACAACTTCAAAGTCAAATTGAGTACTGGCTAAAAAATTTCCCTAGATTTTGGTGAAACTTAGATTTGATGGAATTGTAATTTTTTGTTTTACTTTATTAGTTAGCATTTTAAGGTAGATTTTCTTAAGCAGTTTTAAAATTGCATTTTCAAAAATTATATCGAAAAAAGTGTTGCTTAAAACTTTAGAACTTAGGCAGTTTTTTTATTTGGCTTATTTTAAATGGCAAAGGTGAAAAAAGGCGGCAAAAACATTTTTAAACATTTTCAATCAAACAATTTGAAAATAACGATTTTAACAACATGCATTCAACTTGTGGTTTACCTTTGAAAATAAATTTCTCTATATTTTATTCTTTGGTAAAGTTTGAATTTCTAACGAAATTAATTTTTATTTTGCAAAAATTCTATTTTTTAATGCCAACAATCGATGAGGAGGATGGTGTTGTAGAGGGAACGGCAGAAGCAGTTTCTTCAGCCTGTTCCGACACGGTGGGCAATGATTGTTGTAGTTTACGTGGCCCAGCGGCTGAGCTCATTTTCAACACATAAATGAAGTAATTGAAAAATAAAATTGAAATAAAAATTAAATTAAAAAATATAGAATTAAAAAAATAAATAAATAAAATTATATGTTTATAAATATTTATAGAAGTTAATTAAAAAAATACATATTCATTTTTTTAACGAATAAAAATATAAATTTTAAAAAATATTCAAAAAAAAAAAAAATAATTTAAAATTTATTTAATAATATACTTATACATTTTTTATAATAAAATAAGTAATTATTTTTTATATAATAAATTAAAAAAATTATATATAAATATAATTATTTTAAGCATCCAACTAAGGTTATAAAGCATTCAATTTTAGTTTTGGAAACCTACCTGTATCACCATCTCCATATTCGGCCATTGAATCGGTATCACTTTCTAGGCCTGGTTTTGCTGAACTAACAGACTGGCGACCAGCGCTCTTGTTGTCCAATCTGAAATTAAAAAATATATACATTTTAATATAATTCCCATATGCTATTGTTTTCACTTAAATTTCCCAAAAACTTACGGTTGTGAGTATTCATGGAAACCACCTTCATCGGGATAGTCGCGTCTGCCATTTGCCAATTCGCGATCATGTACATCGTATTTGCCACCACGATTACGGCGTATAATACAAATAATAATGAACAAGATAATGATAATGGCCAGGGCCAACATCATGCCGATGAACCAGCCGGCATTTGCTAGATTTTCATTGGGCACCTTGATGGGGCCCTCAACAGCACCAATGTCGATTTCTTGAGTTTCACTTTCGGTCATGAAATGACCATCAACGGCGACCACACGGAATTCATAGACAGATTCAGGATCCAAACCGGCAACCTCTTGGTAGTCGCGATTCTTTTCCTCGGGAGTTTGATTCCATTGGGTCTCGCCCTTGATCCTGAGAAGAGAAAATCCAACAATTAAAATATATTCCTTACAAAGGTTTTGAATAAGGTCGTCGCCTACCTGTATTTGGTAAAGAAGTGGGTACCGGCATGGCCCTCACTATTGGGTTTCCAGTTGATGCGGAACTTGGCCAAACCATTGTCCGAGGGTTCTTGGTGATATTCGAAATAGGGTACGGCAGGTTCCTTGGACTCTTCGGTCAATGTTCGTTTTTCAATAAAGTGTCTAAAAAACGAGAAGAAAACAACGGTTAGAACTTTCTCCTCTCTAAAAAATTAAAAATGTAACTTACTCTGTTCCCTCTCCAGCCTTAGTGGTGGCCGCAATGGAAATCCTATATTTAGTATTTGGTTTCAGACCAGCCATTTTCATACTTGTCACCCGAGGATCGGTAATATGGGGATCATATTCACGTCGTTCGCCCACATAACTACCTTTAACTTCTTCATAGTAGATTTTATAACCAGTCAATTTACCATTGGGGTTCAAGGGTTTCTTCCATACCAACCAGAAGGCAGATGAACCCATTGGATAGGCAGACAACGACTCAACGGGGGATGGTACACCTTCAGGTGTATCGAAATCTATAACAGCACTGGGTGGGCCATTAAATTGTCCATTATAGGCCAAGACACGGGCAAAGTTCTTTGAATCGGGTTTGAATTGTGTTACCAAGGCCTGATTGGAATCACCCTTGACATGAATTTCACGCATACCTTCCTCACCCTCCTTTTCGGTCCAGGTTTGGATCTTGTAACCCTTAAAGTGACCGCGTATGGATTCAGGGCTAACAGGGTTCCAGTTCAAAATGGCCGAGGTGGCTCCCACCACTTGGGTCATGCTGAAATTTGTGGGGGCCTCCAAAGGACCTGTAACGGAAATTAAAAACCACATTAAAATTTGTATACATATAAAAATATAATTTGTTGCAATACTTACGATCTTCTCCGGACCAACCAACCACTTCTTCGGCAGCAACATTGGCCTGACCCATTTGATTAATGGCCACCACTTTGATAAGATAACGCACAAATGTCGGCTGATCACCAATTACCAAACTATCCTGTTTCCAATCATAGATGTCCTTGTTTTCCCAACTGGCAGCAGGTATATCACGTTTCCAGGATACACGATATTGGAAATTGGGTCCATTGTGATCGATCTGGGGCATTGCAGTCCAGGTGATTACCAAATTTGTGGGCTCAGTACCCTGACCTTGGACATTATCGGGATTCTTATAGGGTACATCAGGTTGTGTGGTACAAACTTCACTATGATCCGATGGTGGTGAGGGTCCAATTTTATTAAATGCAATCACTCGGAAGGTATAATTGGCCCATGGAGACATATCCACAACGAACGAGGTATCTGTAGAGGGTACCTTTTCGTACGCAGCATCCCAAGTGGCTGGGGCAAATGTCGTATTATATTGGATGGTATAATGCAGGATGGGTGAACGATTATCGCCACGTGGTTCCCAGGTGATTTCAGCCAGACGGGGTTTACATTTCACACTCTTCAGGGCTGGGGCATTGGGTACATCTTGTACAATAAGATTGGCACTTCCTGAAGCCTCATCCAATTCAGTTCTGGCCACACAGGTATATTCTCCGGAATCTAATTCAATTGTCTTGGCAATGGTCAGGGAGTTATCGTTGGTCTTCACGAAGCGGGCTTCGGCATCAAAATCAATCTGCTGGGAATCCTTCCACCATTCAATGGTCAAATTCAGGGTATCGTCATGGGCCTCATTACAACGGAATGTGGCTGATTGACCGGCAGCAACTTCATAATTTTGTGGGGCCTGGGTAATGCGGGTGGCTTCCTTTACTTCCAGCGAACCGTTGGCAGACTTTTCACCAAACTTATTCTTGGCATGGCAGGTGTATTGGCCGAAATCATCATGGATCACCTGTTGAATGTGTAAATCTCCCGAGGGTAAGACAGTGAAACGTCCTCCAGTCAACTCACGACCATTGTGCAGCCATTTCACTTGAGGCTTGGGTGCACCAAACACACGACAACGCATTGTTATATTCTTGCCCGTGACGGTGGCCTCCTTGCGTGGTGGTTCCTCAATCTCTGGCGGCAAAGCCAACACGTTCAAGTAAACATCCTTGTAAACGTAACCCAAAGAATTGGTGGCGTTACAACCATAATTACCCGTGTCAGTTTTCACCAAATCGTGGATAACAATGCGATTCGTTTCAACGGTACGTCTGGGGTTTGGAGGTGCTTGACTAATGGGTTTGCCGTTGTGGATCCATTGAATGGTAGGTTCTGGGACACCTGAAGCCTCACAACGGAATTCCACTGTCTCATCTTCGGCAGCATTTTGTATTTCGGGTTCAACGGTGAAATAGGGCACAGCTTGAATTTCCAATTTAATCGAATATGATTGACCCTTACCGACACCATTGAAAACGTCGCAGGTATAGGTGCCAGCATCCTCAAAGGTGGCATAGCGTATAATCAGCGATTTGCCATAATTACCCTGGGATATCCGATCACCCCATTGAATGGGCTCGCCATTTTTACGCCACACCGTCTCGGGCAATGGAGTACCACCGAAAATACAAAACAGTTCCACATATTTACCTCTTAGGGCCACTTCATTTTTCCTTGTCACATACTGTTGGGTGGGGGCGAATTTATTTTGCGATGGACTAATACCGGTTTGTTTAACATCCAGCAAAACACGATTACCAATTTTATATTCATTACGGAAGACCGAAGTGGCGGAACAGGTGTAGAAAGTGTCTGTGGAGGCATCTTCACGGGTAACATTCGAGAACCATAGAGTACCCTCGGGATCGAGAGTCATACGTGAACTGTTGATGGTTTTAATGCCAGCATCAAAGGTATTTTGAATTAACCAATTGACAGTGGGTTTTGGCCAACCATCTGGAGCCTGACATTGCAACGAGAAGGGTTCACCCTCATTGGCTTCAACAATTTTCTTTTCATCCTCCTTGAAGGCATTCAATTCGGCTTTGCGTACAAATACGGAATTCGAGGTGGCAATACCAAATTCATTTTCAGCAAAACATTGATATTGACCCAAATCTTCATCTTTGGGTGAGGTAATAACCAGGGTACCACGACCCGGCTGTTGCAGCATACGATTATCATAGGCTTGCCAATCGAATTTTTTGCCATTCTTTATCCAGCGGTATCTGTAAGAGAGAAGGAGAAAAAAAGAAGAGGTTAATTAATTTGACTTTTGAAAAGAGGAGAAGGGAAACTTGAGGTTAAATATTTTGTTTACGAATAATTTAACTTCAGCGTAGGCAGCAGAGCAGTTTTAATTGTTGTTTTAATTTAATGGGTTGATTTCCTTTTTGAATAAATACGAGAGCATCAAGAGGAATTAACTTCTGCATAATTAATTTATGTTTGTTATATTTAACTAAAAAATGCAAAATAATGCATTAAAGCAGCAATTACTAGACTGTGTTAAACAGAAATGTGTAGTAACGCCTGCTTTTTGGCGGGCCAAAACAAGAATAAAAAAACATTCATATAAGAGCTGTCAATGTAATCTCTTTCATGAATAAGATATGAAGAGAGTCTCTTTTGCATACATGCAGAAGGAAGTCTCTTTCATAATGAGTCGTGAAGGGATTGCCTTTTGCATGCGTGAACTGTGTCTCTTCTTATAGATTAACTGTGAAGGCAGTCTCTTTTAGAATATGAGATCTAAACGGGGTGCTCTTCTAATTATGGACTCTTTTACATAGTTTTTTGATGCAAGTCATGATATGAATGATGCATGATATCTACAAGAAGACAACTATATTTTCTATGAGCTCTGAATAAAGTAAATGGGAGATAATCATCAAAAATGATTGACGAAAAGAGAAAAAAAGAGAATAACTGTTTAGCCATCACTGCTATCTTACTATTTGTGTATTGTGCTTGAGTGACATGAGAAGAAAGCTAACTAACGGTATTTTATTTTGTATATGCCTAATATATGAGCCTTTTTATAGTCCGGTGGAAGACAAAGAGGATTTTAACCTTATATGAAAAATTACAAATTTCCAAGAATAGATTTTTTCAATATTCATAATGTAAAATCTTAAGTAAACATTTTATTCTGGAGTCACACAGTTTGACCTTCTCTGCTTTCTTGCAAAAAGAAAGAAATCCATTTTTACTACATTAAGTAATTGTGATTAAATTGTGTGTGTGCGTGTAATATTCGTCATACAATTCTAAGCAGCTTCCTACAAATTGTCCATATGGAGCAAGATGGTCGGAGGTCTAGTCTGGACGGAGTCGCTCCGGCCACAGACCGACAATAAATATTAAGTAATACCCGTAATGAAAATGAATTGAAATAAATTATGAAAAGATAAAAAAACAAAAGAAGAAGAAGAGTACTAGTACTTTATATTATTTTATTGTTCGCTATTTATTATAAGCAGTTAAGTAGTAGCAGTATGGATAAGAATTTGAAGAGCTCTTTTGTCAAGATTTTTTAAGGAGGCAACTAGAAATGAATATTACAATGTGTAGGGCCATGGAATATGAAGTGGAGAAAAAAAAACTGAAGCATCATTTTTGAGGATGGTATTGTAATACAAATTAAATTAGGACGATAAATCATAGGGAGTCCGTTGAGGGGATGAGTAGATGAAAATAATTCGGAAAAAATTGGAATCAAATATTAAAGCGCCTACAGGTATGCTACAAAAAGAAACTGTGGTGTCGAAGCCCTCAAAAAATCGTTTTAAAAAATCCAGGGCCTGAAAAAATAATTTTTTTAATCTTCACCTTAAATAAATATTTTTTCTAAATTCACGCACTGAATATGAGGAGAAAAAAGTTATTTGGCTCAAAAAATTGGACAACAAATATTAAGGCGCCTAAATGTATGCTACTAAGAGAAGATATGGTGTACATTTAAATCTAAGACCTTGAAAAAATTGGTTTTAAAAATCCAGGCCCTGAAAAAATATTTATTTTTAAAAATCTTCACCCTGACAAATATATTTTTAATCCACACAATGGGAAAATAACTCTTAAAAAATCTATGCCCTGAATATGAGTATAAGAAAATGATTTGGCACAAAAAAAATTTGGAAATAATATTAAGACGCCTCAATGTATGCTACTAAGAGAAGATATGGTGTACATTTAAAGCTAAGGCTTTGAAAAAATTACTTTTAAAAAATCCAAGCCCTGAAAAAATTTATTTATTTTTTAATTTTTCACCTTGAAAAATATTTTTCTTTTTTTTCTATGCCCTGAAAATGAGTAGAAGAGAATGATTTGGCCAAAAAATTAGCAACACTATTGAATCGCCTTAATGTATGCTAAAAATATATATTTTTAAAAATCTGAATTTTTTTTAATCCACGTACTGGAAAAATAGGAGAGGGAAGACGGGTCCCAACTAGACTTGATCTAGGCTTTGTAAAGATAATAGATTGTGCAAAGTTTGGTTCATATCAGTCATTCGATTCGCCTGATATTAGATTTATAAATATTGAAAATTTTGATCATTTGTGGGGAAGGCACCAGAAGGAGTGGACCATTTTCGCTAATTTAGACTTCGATAAAATAATGGGTTGTGCAAAATTTTGGTTCAAACCGGACATTCGATTCACCTGTCATTGGATTTAAAAATGTTGAAAATGTTGACCCTTTGTAGGGGAGGTACCAGAAGAAGTGGACCAATGGGTTCCATCTTCCTACTTGATCTAGACATGGTTAAGATAATAGGTTGTAAAATGTTTGGTTCAAATAGGATAGGTCGTTCGCATGATATTAAAAAATTATTTTTTTGCACAAATTTAACCATTTTGTTTGGGAGGTACCAGAAGGAGTGGACCGATATTCTACATCTTCGAACTTGATCTAAGTTTGGAAGAAATATTACGATGAGCAAAGATTGGATGCAATCGATTATTCCCTTCGAGAGTTATCGTGCGCATCAGCCAGACAGAGATAGGACGGACGGACATTTGTAAATCGGCTCCAAATTTTCTGAAACGGATTTGGTCCAAAAAGAAAATGGGGTCTAAAACCAAAATTTCGATGAGGCATATTTTCACCGTATTAATTTTTTTTTTAATGCAACCATTTAATTTTTTTTTTATTGTTCGCCTAAATTTTTTTAAAACCGAGTATACACCAAGAAAATATTGTAAATATTCACATAAAAATATTTAAAAATTAAATTATAACAAAAATCTTGGAAACCCCCATCTTACAGGAAAAAATATGTAAACAACTGTGCCTATATATTTTTTTAAAGTTCGTCTAAAAAAATAGAAAATTAAATCTTTTCCCATAAAAAGTATTTTTTGAAAACTTTTTTGTAATGTTTTTTTCAAAATTATATTCAGTCAGTAGGGCACACATTAAGGATAGAAGTAAAAAATAACTCCAAGCCATTCTACCATTCCACCCCCCTTTTTAACCTAGGTCGGCGGCCTAACAATCAACTCGATGCCAATTTAGCCTTGAGCGTTTGAATTATTTATGTAAAAGAACCCAGATAATTACATACATACACAAACGTAGCATACATTACCCAAAACAAGCGAATACGCATGAAGTCATCAAATGCTATAGAATTGAAATGATTACCTTAGCTGTGGCATATATACACAAACACACTTACCTACATACATACATATGTATGTAGATAAATTCATGTATACACCGTTTTTTCCATTTGATGTCATTCACTCCCCCCTAGTCCGCACACTCTCCCCCGCCCTCGAAAAAATGTTGGTATCTTACAAACAATGATTGCATACTCAAAACGCTCGCTCGCTTGTTCGAATACTACACACATAATATTCAATTCTAAAACTTCTATTCGCATTATTATTGGCTTTGTTTGGTTTGGTTTGTCAGAGATTCGACTTTTGTTGTTGTTGTTCCTATTGTTGTTCCATTCCTTTTGTCTTGTGTTCAATATTCAAGCTTCTAAACAAACGGCCTACCACCACCCGAACCTCTTCCACAAACACCATATCCAAACCCAGCAAAACGCAGCATTGAGTCACACACACAATTCGAGCCACAAAAAACAAAACTTTTTTTCTAGGTTTGAGTAAGTAGGTCAAGAGGAGGTGGAGAAATGCCGACCAGACACCAAGCCATCAACCATTTATATAGGAATATTTCCAAATACACACTCTACTCCTCCATCATTCCCAGCTTAAATCCAATAGAATACTCAAGAGCAGAGTAGGGTTTTTTGGATTTCTATGTTTTGTTTTGGTGAAGTTAATGGAGGAAAACCAGAAATTTCAGGAATATGCCTATCAAGGATGATTATTAGCCATTGTTAGGGAAATAAAAAAATATGTTTTTTGGGCAAAATTATCTTAGATGGCTAAGAAATAAATATAATAAGAAAAATTAAATAAAAAACAGATTTTAAGTTACAGCGCCTAAAAGTATGCATCAGACATTGTAAAAGTAACAGCTGACTTTATTTACTGCTTAGCTCATCGAATTTAAACATAGTTTGGAAGAAATATTACGATATGTAAAGTTTATTTGAAATCGGTCGACCAGACAGAAGGACATTTGTAAATCGACTCCAAATTGTCTGAAACGGATTTGGTCCAAAGAAACATAGGGTCTAAAACCAATAGTTTGATGAGGCAATAAAAGTATGAATATTTGATACCTAATGAGACCCAAAATATAAAATTACAGCCAATAGGGTTGAAATTTTGTTCCAAAATATTGATTTGTGAGATATCCTGTTTGAGGGTGTTCCTCAAAAAATGGATCAATATTTATAATTTTTATTAACCCTTTGTGGCCCAATGTTGCCCACAGGCAACAAAATGTTTTAGATCTTATATTTAAAATGCTGCTCGTAGATATATACTCTTTGGATTTCATATGTCAAGTCCTGATTATGGACCAAACATATCACAAGAAAAATCTAAAAAAATCAAATTTTTCGTAAAGTTATAAGCTTTTTAATATAGTGAAGAGGGCAAAAATGAGTACAGTAATAATTTATGTATACAGTCCAAATTATTTAAATCGCTTCGTATTCGAAATGTACAAATTCTGCCATCATAATTGTTATTAATTCTTGTAAAACAGAATATAGAGAATATATAAAATAATTTTTTCGTCGATTTTGCTTTTCTTGATATTGGGCTTTTATTTTTCAGAATGAAAGTACTGTATCTCCCGAAATCAAGGATGTAGCGATGTCAAAATTTGTCCATATCCTATCTAGGATAGTTGCATTAAATCTGTGAACAGAAAATTGTTCTATGATTACGGAAAAAATTCGGGGCTCAAAGGGTTAAGAAAATTTACCACCCAAATGAGATCCAAATACCTATGCATCTCTCCAAAATACTACCCTAAAAAATATGGAATAATATCGATAATTTTTGATAGGAAAATTTGATACCCAATAAAAACCACCAACTCCGCTGGATAACGTGCCAAAATAACGTTGTATAGAGGTTAGTCCGAAACGTGGGCCAAAAACGGACCAATATTGATAATATTTTCATATTTTCAATTTCAAAAGATAGAAAGATAGACCTGACTGAAATCGACACTGAATTCTATTCTCAACAAGAATACAGTAGTTTTGATTTACCTGCACAAACAACACTTGCAATTATATCTATGCAGTAAAGTCAAAAGTGCAGATATCTGCAATATCTTACCTGCCTCAACGTGCACGTAAGTGAAATCGCTGCATAGAAAGGGGAAACAATAGATCTTAAATTTGGTTTGCGACGATGTGTAAAAAAATTACGACTGTTTTTTTTTTTTAATTTCACATTCTCTGTGCAGCTAAGTTCAAAAATTTTAAGTAGCGAAAGGGAATAACTGAAAATATTCCGAGCTCTTATCTTAAATGTGCAGGTATAAATTGTGTTCTTAATCGACATATTTGAGAGAGAATCTGAGAAAAAGTTCTAAAAGATTTGAGCAGATAAATCCAAATTCCAGCTATATACAAGGCAGCTAAGTAAAAACTACTGTACAGGGTGAGATAAAAAAACTGCAACAAAGTTAAACGCCATAATTTTTACATTTTTTTAAATTTTATTGAATGAAAGCTAAAAATGTCGGAAATAGCATCAAATTTTAGAATAAGTTTAGATTTGTTCGAATTGGTCACCTTTGGCACGAATTATGGTCTTCAAACGACCAATGAAACCATCACACGCTACCCGAATGTTGCTCTGCGGTATTTTTGGCCCATTCCCGGGGAAACGCTTGCTCGAGGTGATCGACACTTTGGTATTTTTTAGTGCCAACCTTGGCCATTGTGCTGGAAATGAAGCGAGGGACCTCATTTTTACCATTCTTGGGTGGCGCGTGCTGAGCCCTGTTGGAATGTCCAAGGTCTGCGGCCAAAATGTTTGCGTGCCCAAGGCTTTAATACACCCACCGGAATATTGTCGTTATTGGACATTTATTCTGATGCCACGGTCGATTAATACGAGCAGAGAGCGACCATCGGCTGTTATGGCGGCCACACCATCACCATGGCCGGCGCTTGAGTTCTGGTGGCCAACCGAAGGTACACATTTTCAACTGACCTCTTTGGCAAGTATGCACGATCACGATTTCTCATCGGTGATGAACTACCGAATTTCTCAACTAAATTCGGTAGTTCATCACTTTCTACCAAACGAAGCAACACTTCAGCTCTTTTGCTGAAGAATCCAATGGCTTTACTCCGAGCTCATTTTTCTCTATATTTGCCGAATGGAATATTGCGATATTTTCAGCACACGAGCCATTTTTCGGCCACTGCGACGCGGTTTTCGATCAAGTCGCTTCTTTACTTTTCGAACCATTTCTGCTGACGTTGCTGTTTTCATCCGCCCACTTCCTTGACGTCGGGCTAAGCTACCAGTACCAGTATCACTGTAACGAGCAATAGTACGAGACACAAAAGATTTATTCACATATAAATGCTGGAGTGCTCTAACCATAGTCACTTATGGTTTTCCAGCCTAATATAAAGAAATCACGCATGAATTCCATCACGAATAACTTTTTTCTGGAAAATTCTCACCAAAATGCTTGCGTACGCTTGTAAACAATATAATGAGCTGTCGCTGGAATAATTTTAACTGCTGTCGGACGAGTGGCTTAGTAATGACAGCAGTCTTAAATTGGTTGCATGTTTTTCATCTCACCCTGTATACTGTATGGGGTCTCCAGTGAATAGGTATTGCAAAATGAATGATAAATTTAATATATACTCCACATCAGGGTGGAGGTCCATTAAAAAATATGAATTTAAGTCGCCGAATTCTCCGACCTATCCAAGTAATGTTCGCAGTGGTTGCCACTAAGTCCATTATATTCTAATTAAGAGATTTTTTTCTATAAGGGCTATCTATATACTTCCTTGTGGTTTTGTAAAGCAACTAAAGCTCTTTTTCAGGGTAATTGGTTTCCTTTTATTTTTTTTAACAAAAACAACAACATCAAAAAAGTGAAAACCAATGAAATGAAATACAATCCTCCCTACTCTGTGTCAAACAAAAAAGGTTGCAACTAAACAACAACTGTCAGTTTTTTAATTTCTCCATTAAATCGAAATGTTGGCAATAGCACGAGGTTGGTTGGTCGGCTGTTAACTTGAAAAAATAAAAAAAAAAAAACATCCATCTAGTTTCAAATTTCACATCAATTGTAAATTCGAAAAAAACGATGTGCCCCGCCAACAACAATGAATTAAAACCACATTTGAATGAAATTAAAAACGAAGTGAAGTAGTAACTGCCACTATTCAGGTGGTCGTTGGAGGGGTAATAGTTCAATGAGCCTCATGTCAGTATTGGTGGTGGTGGTGTTAATATATTTTTTCCTGAATGTTAACATTTTCATTTCCAATGTGGAGGTAAAGTTCAAATTTCATTTTATAGAGGAGGTGGAGATTGATACGAACTGAAAATGATTCATTACGAAGTTTAATGATGATGTGGTCTGGGGTCTATGTATGAACTCTCCATTCATAAGCTCTCCATTCATAAGGTCTGTATAAACCCTTCATGATTTATTCGTACAAAGAAAAAATCATTACCACCACCTCACTTTCAAACACTGCACGGGGAAAGTTTCAAAGGGAGATATGAAAAAATCCACCATGTGGTTAATCCAAAAAAAAAAGTGATGGACATGAAAATCATATCTATGAATAAATTGGAAATGCAAATTTTTGTATTTTCAGTGTTGCCAAACCAAAAAAAAAAAAAAAAAAAAACAAAATGAAAACATAACCACAAAAAATTAACCTAACAATGGGAAGAAGAAGAATAAAGGCACTAAAATAGTGACCACATCCCTGGTGGTGGTGATGGTGGTGAATAAAATTACAAATGGTGTTACATATATTTTATTTTCCTGCTTTGGTCATTCCATGAGATGTTGCATAAATGGGTAAAGGTGTCTGATGTCCGGCTGACCGACCATTGCCAGCCAAGCATAATGTCGCGTGTCAATTCTATGGTTCGGTCTGGATCGGCTTGCTCTGTATTTTATTTAATGACTGCATTCAGGTGACCACCACCATCATTACCAAAACCGCCGTGGTAATGGTAACACTCATGCATGCATTCATGTTTGTGCCTGTGCGGCATATCATCAGGAAAAAATCTTGATATGCGTAGATTTTTGAATATTATTTTGATTATAATGTAATTTTACTAACGAAATACCGCACAAATGGTTAAAGGAAATAATAAATATTAATTTTTTTTTTTAAACTAAAAGCGGAGAAAGTCTTTAATTTCGGCCGGGCCGAACTTTTTTGCCCTCCACTGCCATGTGATATATTTAAAATAAATGATATACAAAATTGTCATTCAAAATATACAAAATTCATCGAGACTTTTAAATAAGGGGCCGTGATATGTTAAATTCCTACCAGACGAAACTACTGCCAATCAGGTTCTAAAATTGGACTATAACCTTTTGATCATATCGAAGTAGTCGTCTGACCTTTATATCAACATGAATTAATATTGCAATGTTTTGTGAAGACATTGTTTAACAAAAAGATGCCGGATTTCCACAAAATTAAGTCACTTCGGTTGGAAAAAAATGTGCCTAGGCCATTAAAAAACCCTATAAAAGGGTCAGGACCAGAGGGTTATGAAGGTATGAAGGTTGGTTATACTCAAGGAACAGCCGATATTTACAATTGTTGATAGCAACATTTTCCATTCAATGAGAAAATTTTCCAATGTGCCAGTCAGTGTTGCCGGCAGATATATACCCTCAACCCATGGATTAAGAAGGTCTTCGGAATTAAACACAGGTTTTTTTTATTTTTTGATCAAATCGGTTATTCCATTTGCTTCAATTTAATAAATTTTAATAAAATCGGAAACGGATTTGAAACGGATTTGGTCCAAAAAAACCTGAAGATGGTACATTTTCACCACATCAAAGTGTATATACCCTTAATAGGAATCAGGCTGAGGGTATAAAAATCCACGCATATGGTATTATTGGAAAAATATTTCATTTTGCAATATTCTGTTGGTTGAGTGGAAAAAAATATTAAAAAAAAATACGAAATTCAAAAAGAAACCAGTGAGGAAAGTTCAAAAGTCGGAAGTGGTCAATATAGTCCATAGTCACCACTTTGGTGAAGGGTAAAAAGTAAATTGTTCCCCAATAGGCGTGGATTTTTAAAGTAATTTTTTTCCAAAGACTTAGAGCCCAATAGGCGTGGGTTTTTAAAGTAAATTTTTCCCATAGACCTAAAGCCCAATAGGCGTGGATTTTTAAAGTAAATTTTTTCCCATAGACCTAAAGTCCAATAGGCGTGGATTTTTAAAGTACATTTTTTCCCATAGACCTAAAGTCCAATAGGCGTGGATTTTTAAAGTAAATTTTTCCCATAGACCTAAAGCCCAATAGGCGTGGATTTTTAAAGTAAATTTTTTCCCATAGACCTAAAGTCCAATAGGCGTGGATTTTTAAAGTAAATTTTTTCCCATAGATCTAAAGTCCAATAGGCGTGGATTTTTAAAGTACATTTTTTCCAAAGACCTAAAGCCCAACAGGCGTGGATTTTTAAAGTACATTTTTTCCAAAGACCAAAGCCCACAGGCGTGGATTTTTAAAGTAAATTTTTTCCAAAGACCTAAAGCCCAATAGGCGTGGATTTTTAAAGTAAATTTTTTCCAAAGACCTAAAGCCCAATAGGCGTGGATTTTTAAAGTAAATTTTTCCCATAGACCTAAAGCCCAACAGGTGTGGATTTTTAAAGTAAATTTTTTCCAAAGACCTAAAGCCCAACAGGCGTGGATTTTTAAAGGAAATTTTTCCAAAGACCTAAAGCCCAACAGGCGTGGATTTTTAAAGGAAATTTTTCCAAAGACCTAAAGCCCAACAGGCGTGGATTTTTAAAGTAAATTTTTTCCAAAGACCTAAAGCCCAATAGGCGTGGATTTTTAAAGTAAATTTTTTCCCATAGATCTAAAGTCCAATAGGCGTGGATTTTTAAAGTACATTTTTTCCAAAGACCTAAAGCCCAACAGGCGTGGATTTTTAAAGTACATTTTTTCCAAAGACCTAAAGCCCAACAGGCGTGGATTTTTAAAGTAAATTTTTCCAAAGACCTAAAGCCCAATAGGCGTGGATTTTTAAAGTAAATTTTTCCAAAGACCTAAAGCCCAACAGGCGTGGATTTTTAAAGTAAATTTTTCCAAAGACCTAAAGCCCAACAGGCGTGGATTTTTAAAGTAAATTTTTCCAAAGACCTAAAGCCCAATAGGCGTGGATTTTTAAAGTAAATTTTTCCAAAGACCTAAAGCCCAACAGGCGTGGATTTTTAAAGTACATTTTTTCCAAAGACCTAAAGCCCAACAGGCGTGGATTTTTAAAATAAATTTTTCCAAAGACCTAAAGCCCAACAGGCGTGGATTTTTAAAGTACATTTTTTCCAAAGACCTAAAGCCCAACAGGCGTGGATTTTTAAAGTACATTTTTTCCAAAGACCTAAAGCCCAACAGGCGTGGATTTTTAAAGTACATTTTTTCCAAAGACCTAACGCCCAATAGGCTATATGTAAATCTGAACCGATTTCCACAAAACTTCGTATACGTATAACGGGATATAATTCAATTCGCTCTGCAAAATTTGATCTCAATCGGACCAAAATTGGGAGTTTGTTGTACAATTCACCTAAAATCGGATGAAAGTATATATGGGAGCTATATCTATATCTGATACGATTTCAATGAAACTTAGCACACTCTATCCTAGTCTCAATTCCATACGTTATGCCAAATTTCTTCTCAATCGGACAACAATTGGGAGTTTGGTGCACCATTTACATAAAATCGGACGAAGCTATATATGGGAGCTATATCTAAATCTGAATCGATTTTCTCCAATTTCAATAGGGTTCGTCCTTGGGCCAAATAAAGGACCTATGCTAAATTTTATCCGATTCGGATCATAAATGTAACCTGTACTTTGATCACAAAAATAAATGGACGTACGGACGGCCTATGCAGTTAAAAAAATCTTCCGCCTAAATAAAAAACTCCAAATTTTGAGTGAAAAAAACAATTAAAATCGCCTAATGTTAAATTTTTAAATATAATTAAAACCAGTGAGCGGAGCAGTATAGTCGGACGGGGCCGACCATGCGATACCCTACACAACTACCACGAACTCTAACTTTCTGAGGATGTTTATTCCGAGTCTGAGTAATATTTCGTGATATTTGCCCCCTCTTGTCCGATTAGAGGTTAACAACACCTCTTCCTTACTTTTTTCGAATATTCAGTACAGTCCTTCTAATTACTTGTCCAGATTACCTTCACGGTGGGTTGTGTTGTGATTTTCGGATTATACTCTACTCGAAAACACACAAAAAATTATGTTTTCGGTCCATTTCATCCCAAAATTTTAATCTGATCATCACCGAAAATTGTAGGCGTTGTTCTTGACCATAACTGGAACTTCATGAAAAATTTCAAAGCCATCAGCGCGATATTTCTCCCTCTAATGTGGTAATGGGTTACTGATTAATATCTGAATACGTAAGCACCTGTAAATATTTGACTGTAACTCCCACATCTGAGTAGATACATCACTATATTTGGTATCAATTTAAAGGCCAACCACTCCTCTTGGATATGCTATCAACTCCTGTGGTCTACATCCTCCAGGAGTAAATATGTATGCCATAGAATACAAATTTTGTCATTTTTCACACAAAAGTCAGGGTCCATTTGACCCGCTAAATATTGACCGATCTTTATCAAAACATGCATGCTTATTCTCTGACCCGATCCCTTTCTCCATGCAAAAATTCCCGATGTTCGGGACATTATTGCGGCCTCTGGAGCGACCAGAAAAACCGACAAAAATTTAGTATTTGGTCCATTTCATCCCCTAAATATTAACCGATCTTTTCCAAAAACAATAGGGGTCTTCATTGGCCAGAACCCATCCTACATGCAAAATTTCGTGAAGATTGGTCCATAACTGTGGCCTGTATCGTGTTTACAAATTATAATGGACAGACGGACGGACGGACGGACGGACACACATGTCTAGATCGACTCAGCTAGTCGAGATATGACGATCGGTATACTTAAAGGTGGGTCTAGGACCAATATTTCGCGGCGTTACAAACATTTGGGGCTGCACAAAGCTATAATACCCTGACAACATAGTTGTGTAGGGTATAAAAATCCGAGCATTTGGGCTTATGGAAAAAAATAATTCCTTCCAAGTAGAATCCGAACACACTTGTTCTGTTTAACACCATATGGTCGGTCAGTTTGTCTGTCTCTCCTGGTTAAATATGCTAATGCCCTGTCTGTCTGTCGGTCAGTCCGTCTGATCAATACTCGTATGTGATGGAATTTTGTTTATATATGTAGTTTTTATTGTTGTTGTTGGTATTACTAAAATTGTTGCAGTTTGATGTGTTTTGAATATTAATTAAGGAAATAATGAAAAACGAAAAAAAAATACAATAACTCCACATACACACATTAATATGCAAGGCATTTTGTTGTAATAGTCCAAACACACACACCCACACATATCAAAGAGTGTTTTTTTAGGGTATAACTATTATGGCTGACCAATTTTGAATGACGGCTTTTTTGGGGTGAATAGGCAAAGTTTTTTGGATAATTTATGCCTATAATTTTTAATATTTTTTTATTTATTTTTTTGGTCATATAAATTACCTGGCATTATGAGTAGTAATAGTTTTTTTTATTTTAATTCCATATATGAAGTTACTTTATTATTAAATGGGGGAAGATTCTCTTTTTTGATTTTTGGTATTAAAGTAAGTCCATGTTGAGAATTTTTAATTCGAAGAGGATTTTTGTTCTTAGTTAATTTTTGTGATATTAAAAAAAGGCTTGGGAAGGAGGCAGACTATGTCACAGCCAGAATTGGGACCTTCAATCGAGGCATACAAAAAATATATTTTGATTGTACCCTGCAGAAATGTGTAAAGGGATAGCATCTCTCCACCCTTTTGAAATCACATTATTATTGTCTTGAAATTAGATTATTTCACGTATTTTCCCTAACAACAATTATTTGCTTATATCAGGTCTGTGAGTTAAAGGATAAGCTTTTGAGAGCATACGCACGCTCCCAAATCATATATATCCGAAGCATATGGCGAATCGTATCACCCTGTTGCTTGCCGCTAACGTCGCACTTAAAACTCCTTAAACAATTCTGACACGTTTAGAAATGTTTGTTAATATCGGTGTTGTTGTTCTTGGCTCAAGAAGTGGAAGTGACGGAGAATCAGGACACGTGTCTGAACATTGTTTAATAAAACGACAAATTCTTAGACATGACGGGCACGTGACCGCCGAAGTAAGCAAGCAATATCTCACCTAAAGGCTGGAGTTGGTATGGTGATTGTGATGATGATACCCTGGAGTGGAATTCAAAGGGGCAAAGGGGCCATGCAAAAATATTATCATAACAAAACACTCGAAAAGTCTTTGTATGGGGTTTTTTCTTTTGGGACAAAAGTAAATATCGAGTAAAGGATAATAAACCAATAATGCGTATGAATTGCGAAGAAGTGTGCCAGGCTAAAAAATTCAATACCTTGGGGAGAGAGACCGATTGCTGCTAAGGAAGGAAATATGGCGGAAAATAAGACTAATTTTCAAATGAAGGTTGAATGAGAAGAATATGTTTATTTTGTCTTGAGAGGATGGGGGAATGGAGGCAAAAACAAAATAATATTTTCCTTCTTTCTTCTTATCAAGAAATGATTTATTAATAAGTGTTCCCTTTGTCTACATGGCCCTTAAACTTTTTTTGTTATATTTGAGGGGCATACCTACCCCTCATATTATGTAGCTGTTTGTCGTCCTCATGTAAAAATAATTTATGAGTATTTCCAGGTTATTTAAAACACCCATATCCTCTTTACGCTTGAACAAATGACTTCGGTCTCGAATATAATTTACAGCCACTTTAGTTAATTTTCCGAAAAAAAAATTCTTTTAGAAATCCTCGCCTTATGTAGGCCCTTAAAAAATTCTTTTAGAAGTCCTCGCCTTATGTAGGCCCTTAAAAAAATTCTTTTAGAAATATTCGCCTTATGTAGGGCCTTAAAAAATTCTTTTAGAAGTCCTCGCCTTATGTAGGCCCTTAAAAAAATTCTTTTAGAAATATGTAGGGCCTTAAAAAATTCTTTTAGAAATCCTCGCCTTATGCAGGCCCTTAAAACATTCTTTTAGAAGTCCTCGCCTTATGTAGGCCCCTAAAAAATTCTTTTATAAATCCTCGCCTTATGTAGGCCCTTAAAAAATTCTTTTAGAAGTCCTCGCCTTATGTAGGCCCCTAAAAATTCTTTTAGAAATCCTCGCCTTATGTAGGCCAGGACTTCTAAAAGGGTCTCTAGAAAAATTATTTAAAAAATCCACGCCTTATGTAGGTCGGTGGGTCTCTGGAAAAAATATGTAGTTGGGTCTCTAGAAAAATTATTTCAAAAAATCCACGCCTTATGTAGTTGGGTCTCTAGAAAAATTATTTCAAAAAATCCACGCCTTATGTAGTTGGGTCTCTAGAAAAATTATTTCAAAAAATCCACGCCTTATGTAGTTGGATCTTTAGAAAAAATTATTTAAAAAATCCACGCCTTATGTAGTTGGGTCTCTAGAAAAATTCTTTAAAAAATCCACGCCTTATGTAGTTGGGTCTCTAGAAAAATTCTTTAAAAAATCCACGCCTTATGTAGTTGGGTCTCTAGAAAAATTCTTTAAAAAATCCACGCCTTATGTAGTTGGGTCTCTAGAAAAATTCTTTAAAAAATCCACGCCTTATGTAGTTGGGTCTCTAGAAAAAATTATTTAAAAAATCCACGCCTTATGTAATTGGGTCTCTAGAAAAAATTATTTAAAAAATCCACGCCTTATGTAGTTGGGTCTCTAGAAAAAATTATTTAAAAAATCTACGCCTTATGTAGTTGGGTCTCTAGAAAAATTTTTTTAAAAAATCTACGCCTTATGTAGTTGGGTCTCTAGAAAAAATTATTTAAAAAATCCACGCCTTATATATGGGCACTAGAAAAAATTATTTAAAAAATCCACGCCTTATATATGGGGTGTAGAAAAAATTATTTAAAAAATTCACGCCTTATGTAGTTGGGTCTCTAGAAAAAATTATTTAAAAAATCCACGCCTTATGTAGTTGGGTCTCTAGAAAAAATTATTTAAAAAATCCACGCCTTATGTAGTTGGGTCTCTAGAAAAAATTATTTAAAAAATCCACAATCCAAAAAATCTCTAGAAAAAATTATTTAAAAAATTCACGCCTTATGTAGTTGGGTCTCTAGAAAAAATTATTTAAAAAATCCACGCCTTATGTAGTTGGGTCTCTAGAAAAATTCTTTAAAAAATCCACTCCTAAGTTGGTCCATAATGTATGTTTACTACAATGAAATCTCTACACTCCTCTAGCCATGTTATTTATGTTTACGCAACATTTATCACTTTAATCATAAAAGGAAGATGACATCATAATTATTTTGTTTATGAAATTAAATCTTGGATAAAAAAATCCATTAAATTTGTACATGATGTACCTCTCAAAAAAATCGAAGACACCATGACGACCCCTCTTCTCAAAATATCACAATTTTCTTTAAAAGCCGACACATGACAATGATGAATGGATTATGATTTGAAATATGACAGAAATTGGAATCTGAGGGTTTTAAAAAAATATATGGAGATAGATTTTATGAGAAGAAGAGCATCACTTCGTAATTGTTTAAATGTGTTCTGCTGAAGATGAGGCCATAGCCAAAAATAAAATGAAGTATGAAAATAAAAAAAGAAACAATTAAAAATGTCGTTTTGTTCGCCAGGGTCGTGTTAGGATGTTATACCCTCTATCATGAAGTGGATTTTGAAAATACATAAAATCCAAAGATTTTTTCTGAGCTTAAACTATACAATTTTTCTATTAAATTCTTTAATAGAAAAATTCTTCTTTAATTCTTCTTATTGACATCAGTATTTTTTTTGCACTCCTGACTTCTCAGTTGAATTTTCATGAAAAGTCAGCTTTTCTTTTTTTCTTCCGTCTTCACAAGTTTTCCCCACATAACAATAAACTGAAATTCATTTATTGTTTTAGTCGTTGGCTGTCATCAACTTATAAAACATGTTATGTGTCCTACTCCCTCCTCCTCCTTTTCTTCTTCTCCTCCTTTCCGAAGGACTTTAATGTCCTTCTGTTGTTGTTTGACAAAGCAAGGCAGGAAAAACAAATGTGTGACCATAAAAAAACTTTACCGTCATCTGGAAAAAAACTTGTAAAGAAAACAGAAATACGAATGAACGAACGCACGACTGCATAGAATTCGCCGAGGTCCTGGTGAGGAAGAGGGGACCTCTGTGTATGAAGTCATTCATATTTCCATTTAAATGACACCACAGTGTGTGTAGGTCCTCTTTCTCCTCATGTTTTTTTGCAAAGTTGTTATAGGAAGAAATAGGGGGAAAAAACTACGTCAATATGACGCATAATCCATTACTCCATGGCAACATCGATGAGAATATGCGTTTCTCTTAATGTGTTCAGAAAAATAAGAATTAAAAAAATCTGTGGCAGGATATTTGCTATAGAAAACGAATATCAGAAAACTCAGTTCCTTGGGGGAAAAATTAGAGTGCAGCTTAAGGAGAAAACAAGTGAAAAAATCGTTACGTTCGGCCGGGCTGAACTTTCGTATATAGGGAACATACCAAAAAGTAGGCCCATACTGATAATTCTACAAACCGATTTATGTAAACGATTATGTACACCAAATACAAATTTAAGCAATTTTTAATGGGGATTTATCCTAAAATCTGAAAATCCCAAAACGTGGACCGATATTGATAACGCATGGTAGAATATACTCAAATTAATGCAATTTAGAGCGCAAATTTTTATAAGGCATCATTATATGGGGACTAAAACTAACTGCGGGCCGATATAGTTCATTCTCGAACCTCCGCTGGTAGTATGACTGCAAAAAAGACGCGGAACAAATCAGATAACAAAAAACCAAATTACAAAGAATTTGGTTGAAAAACATGCTCAAGAACCCCAAAATACCGAAAATTGGTGGCTACCTTTATATGGGGGCTATCCGAAAAAAATGGACTCATATTTATATTTTTTAGTGGGGAGATAAGAACTCAAAATACCAAATTTCAGCGAATTCGGTTGAAAAACACGATCAGAACCCCCAAAATACTGAAAATTTGGGGGTACCGTTATATGGGGACTTTCAGAAAAAGTGGAACCATATTTACAATTTTTAGTGGAGTAATTTGGTATTCAATAGGAACCCAATGTACCAAATTTTAGCGTATTCTGTTATAAAACGCGCCTAAAAACCCGAAAATACCAAAAATTTGGGGTACCCTTATATGGGAGCTACCCGAAAAAATGGGTCTGAATTTATAATTTTTAGTGGGGAAATTTACTGCCCAATAAGAACACACCGTATCAAATTTTTGCGAATTTGGTTTAAAAATGCGCTACCCCCAAAAATAACGTAAATTACGGGGTACCGTTATATGGGGGCTACCAGAAAAAGTGGACCGATATTTATCATTTTTAGTGGAGACATTTGGCACCCAAAAATAACCCAATGTACTAAATTTCAGCGAATTCGGATGAAAAGCGCGCTCAAAAACCCCAAAATATCGAAAAATGGGCGTGGACCGATATAGCCCATATTCGAACTTGATCTGATTAACCTGATTAAGAATACATTTACTATATAGGGTCGGAAATGAATATTTCGATGAGTTACAAACGGAATGACAAAATTAATATACCCTCCAGAATGTGGTGAAGGGTATAAAAAATCGGAACCTCAAAGTTTACTACCCTTCACCACGATTTTTTATACCCTTCACCACATTCTGGAGGGTATATTAATTTTGCTCTAAATTTTGAAATTTGGCAGGTACCCATATTTCTACACAGCTCTCATACAAGGCCACGAGACAAGGGGTTCTAGCCAGATTTCTGCAGTGGGGTATTTCAGTATTTCTGCAGGATACAATTTACCATGGTATAGCCTCCATACAAAAAAAACCGATCGATTTAAGATATTAATTGTTAATTTCCACCATTCTTTTTAACTTTTTTTCGAACCTTAATTTCTATTTTTTCTTTAATATTTCTTTTGGTCCATAGAAATGTCGGATATTTCAAATTTATTTATTTTTTAACAATACATTTGTCAAGTACTCTGCAGACAAATTTATTTCTAAAATACCTGAGTCTGTAATTGTTCGTGGGATTTTTTTTTTGCAATTCTCATTGTAATCCTTAATGGCCCATTGTTCTTCCTACTACCCCATTTATTCAAAATCGACCATAATGTGCATCATTACAACCCAATTATTTTTGTTGTGTTTTGTCAAACAAAATTTAAAATGCCATTAAACATACTCGCAGGCTATTAAATATCCACCCCAATACCCCATTCCCCCTATGGAAGCTTTATAATAAAATGTAAATTTTAATATGTGGTTGTAATTTACAGAATATTTAAAATTCCGTTACACACTCAATTATTTAGAACAACGACCCCAAAAACGGAATGTCATCATTGTCACAAACAACAACAACAAACCGCCAAGTTCGCTAACACGGAAATGGGAAGAAATGTCAATAGGGAGCAAGGAGGAAAGGACGAAATCAACAAGGAAACGTTGAAATGAAATAGAGTCTTCAACTTTCGCACCCACCCACTGTCACCCGATACTCTTTGGGGGAAAATGGTGTAATAGTCTAATCTTAATATAACAAAAATCCATTTGCCAGCCTTCGAATGCCTGGTAGAGAAAAGGATATGCAAGGATATACTATTTTAGGGCATGGCATGTCATGCCAGCTATGCCTTTCTACATAAAACATTTTCCCATTCAAATGTCGAAATATTTAGGAGATACCATTTGTATTCCGACACAAGCAGTTGGAGAGAGAAAACCCGTCAGTTAGTCAGTAAGGCAGTTGGTTAGACAGCCAAGTTGGGTAGTTGTGCATTTTTTCGACAACGCTAACAACCCCATTAGCTAGATAGATTACATCAGGGGATAAGGAGCAGTGACACATGTTATTGTGTGTATGTTTTTTTTTCTTTTGTAACCATTTATATGGTGCGGAAATGTTGTGGGGTGGAGGGAGAGAGGGGAGGGAGGATGGTACATATTTTAAACGCTACAAGGACATGCTATGTCTTGTAAAATTATTAACATGAACTCATTCGGCAAAGGAATGTTACTTCGTTTCCTCTTCGCGCGAAATTTGGCATAAATAAGCGGTGACATGGTTCGGAGGTTATATTCAAAATACATAAAATAAATCGAGAAGTTTATATATGTAGGGGTTATATGCCATGATAAATATCTGCCAGACGAAAAAGAAATACCTAACTACAGACACTTAGGTAGAAAAATTGGACGTGGAACCCCGAATGACGTGTGACCTTTGTATGGAGAGGCTATCTAGTAACATGGAACTATCGAACATTTGAAGTTACCATTATATGAGGGGCAATGCCTAAATGTCTTATTGATGACCGATTTAGCTAAATTTCTTCCTGAAAATTGATAGGTATCATTATTTGGGAGCTAGGCCTTCATTCTCGAACCTGACGTCTAATTTTTATACCCTACACAACTATGTTGTCAGGGTATAATAGCTTTGTACAGCCCCAAATGTTTGTAACGCCTTTAAGTATACCGATCGTCATATCTCGACCAGCTGACCGACCGTCTGTCCATTATAATATGTAAACACGATACAGGCCGCAGTTATGGACCAATCTTCACGAAATTTTGCATGTAGGATGGGTTTTGGCCAATGAAGACCCCTATTGTTTTTGGGAAAGATCGGTTAATATTTAGGGGATGAAATGGACCAAATACTAAATTTTTGTCGGTTTTTCTGGTCGCTCCAGAGGCCGCAATAATGGCCCGAACATCTTAAAATTTTCCATGGAGAAGGGGATTGGGCCAAAGAATAACATGCCTGTTTTCATAAAGATCGGTCAATGTTTAGCGGGTCAAATGGACCCTGACTTTTGTGTGAAAAATGACAAAATTTGTATTCTATATGTCCCGAAGGACATAGACCCGAGAAGTTTATATTATATCCAAGAGCAGTGGTTGACCTTTAAATTAATACCAATTATATTGTTGAATGTGCTCGGATGTGGGAGTTAATTTTTTAATTTTTTGTGTTATTTTCTAGTCGATCTATAGACCACAAATGAAAGCCGAACATCATAACACAACCCACAGTGAAGGGAATCTGGACAATAGCTGTACTGAATACTCGTAATATTCGGAAAATATGTCAGTGTGTGGAAGAGGTGTTTTTTACCTCTAATCAGGCAAGAGGGTGCAAATATCACGAAATATTGCCCAGGCTCGGAATAAACATCCGCAGAAAATTTGAGTTCCGTGGTAGTTGTGTAGGGTATCGAATGGTCGGCCCCGTCCTACTATACTGCTCCGCTCACTGGTATTATCTTGATATTCCTGAAGAGTTTTTATAACAGATGGCTAAATAGTATTCTGTTGTAGGGTATAAACAGAAAATTCCGAGTACTGAATATCTCCCTTACTATGGTGGAATAGGGCTATATGGGGCAAGCCAAAAACTTGGAACAAATAATTTAACTATTTTAATATAAAAAAAGGGATATGCTTTGTTAACAAATGCGACAACAGAATACCAAATTTAAACGGATTCGGTGGAAAAATGTGCTCAAAACCATAAAAATAGGAAAATTTTGGGCGTACTGTTATATGGTGGCTATCAGAAAAAGTGGACCTATATTTGTAATTTTTGGTGGATAGATGTTGTACCTAATAAGAACCAAAAGTACCAAACTTCAGCGAATTCGGTTGAAAAATGCTCTCAAGGACCCCAAAATACAGAACATTGGAGGGTGGCCTTATATGGGGGCTACCCGAAAAAATGGATATATATTTATAATTTTCAGTGGAAAAACTTCATACCCAATATAACCCAAAGTACCAAATTTCAGCGAATTCGGTTGAAAAGCGCGCTCAAGCACCTCAAAATACCGACAATTAGAGGATACCCTTATATGGAGGCTACACGAAAATATTGACCTAAGTTTATAATTTTTGGTAAAGAGATTTTGTACGCAATAAATACCCAAAGTACCAAATTTTAGCGAACTCGCCTGAAAAACGCGTTCAAGATCTACCTTTATATGAGGGCTACCCGGAAAAATTCACATATGTTTATAATTTTTAGTGGATAAAGTTAATATCCAATAAGAACCCAAAGTTCTCTCGGTTGAAAAACGCGGTCAAGAACCTTAAATAACCGAACATTGGGCGTATCCTTATATGAGGTTTACCCGAAAAAATTGACCTATAATTATAATTTTCAGTGGTAAAAATTCATACCCAATAATAACCAAAATTACATAATTTCTGCGAATTTGGCTGAAAAACGCACTCAAGAACCCCAAACAGAGAATTCGGCTGTAACCTTATATAGGGGGCTACCCGAAAAAATGGAGCTATATTTAAAATTTTTGAAGGAGAGATTTTGTACCCAATAAGAACCCAAAGTACCCAATTTCAGCGAATTCTACTGAAAACGCGCTTAAAATCCTCAAAATACAGAAAATTTCAGGGTACCGTTATATGTGGGCTACCCGAAAAATTAACCTATATTTATAATTTTCAGTTGAGAAAGTTAATACCCAATAAAAACCCAAAGTACCAAATTTCAGCGAATTCGGTTGAAAAACGCGGTCAGGAACCTCAAAATATCGAAAACTGATGGGTATCCTTATATGGGGGCTACCAGGAAAAATTTATCTATATTTATAATTTTTGGTGGAGCGATTTTTTATCTTATAACAATTGACAATATCAAATTACAGCGAATTCGGTTGAAAAACGGGCTCAAGAACCTCAAAACACCGAAAATTGGGGGGTACCCTTATATGGTAGCTATGCCTATACGTGGACTGATATAGCCCATTTTCGAACTTGAGCTGCCTGCAGACAAATGACAAATCTATGCAAAATTTCGGCGATCTATCTCAATTTGTTTAGAGGCTTGAGTGATTACAACAGACAGACGGACATGTGTAAATCGGAAATGGCTTTATAGGGTCGGAAATGGTTATTTGGATTAGTTACAAACGGAAAAACAAACTTAATATACCCTCTATGCTATGGTGGAGGGTTTCAGAAAAAACAAATCGTCTGAAAATATATCTAAAATCTTTAACATTTCATTAAATTTTTTTTCATACAAAAATATGTCTCTAACTATTGCGGATTTTTTTTCTACATTGTTTTTCATTAATTTCTCCATTTCAATACAGATTTCAACACAGTATAACAAATCACTTCCATCACCACCCCATCTTGAATAATTAAAATGAATTTTAATTCCATCATTAATTACGTTAATTGTTGCTGCAGCTGTTGTTGTTGACTTTTTATGGAGCCCATATGATGGTGGGATTACAATCAATGCCCCACAGCTTTGGTGGCCTAATTTTAATCTCCCCATGGATTGTGGAACAAATGGCGCCAGTTTTTTTTTATCATTTGCAGTCATCAAAGGCAATTTGCAAATTTTCTCAGTATAGGCTACTATGGTTCTGATGGGGGAAATTGTATTTTTCTCTACTTCTTTGTGAGAATGTTTTTTTCCACTCCAAAAAGATAAACTAGAAACTCCCTAGAACTAAATGACCACAGAGGGCCAGTGACCGACCAACTTTGTTTGATTACAATACTACTGGGCAAGATGGATGGTCTGAATGGAGCTGCGCCTTCTTATCTTGAAAAATAAATATATTGTGGTTTGTGGTTTCACGTGCACCACAGCTAAATACTTCGTTTACGGAGGATATTTTTAAGGAACATTTAGTTTTGACAAAAAACCTTTCATGTTTAAAGGCAATTTTGGTACTCCATAAAAAAACATGTTAAAAATTAAGCTCCTTAATAACCCAAAAAAAAAACTTCAGACTTCAGAGAACATTCAACCCAGGAAACGTTTTTTGTTTTATTTGCATTTATTCTAAATATTAACCTCAGGTGTAAAAATGTGGCAATCAAAAACAACAACAACTCACCCAATTTTTATAATGTTGTTCATATAACTTTAATGGCGCACCAAACTTCTGATAAGAGAGAGAGAGGGAGAAAAAAATATCCCACAGAGGATTGTGGGTGGTTGGGTTTAAATTGGGTACTTCGCCAACCTCCAAGAAGGTCCTTTACCTCATTGAATAACGAACCAACCGAGAATGGAGAAAATAAAATAGAACAAAACTTTATCTTGGGAATTTTACAATGCCTTCACTTCTATGTCTCAGTCACTCACTGCCTCCCTCCCTTTATTCCTTCTTGTGAGAGTGCCATATATTTAAAAAAGGATTTGTAAGAAAAATAATTTTCCGCTTGCGTGTCATAACGAAGATTTCGGTGAAAAATAAAATAAATGTTTTTTTTTTGTTAATTTCCCCTCACATGACGACATGCAAATGTGTGACAAGGTGATGATAAACCCTGTGATAAAAATAATGGACACCTCTGAAACTCCACCCAAGAGAATGAGGTGGCATACAAAAAACATGCTATTAAGAAATGATGAGATTTTATTACGTAGCACCACCAAGGGAGTGGATAGAAAGGATAATGAACTTTAGTGGAAACTTAAGAAAATTTGTTTTTTATAAAAAAAAAAAAAACAGCAACTTCGTTAGCGAATGTAGGAAATTCCAAATTTAGTACACAGTAGTACTAATTTCAAAAAATTGCTACTTAACCAAAACCTACATCCCGACAATGCTCCTAAAAGAATTCCAACTCTTATCGGTTCACCCACAATTCAAATTGTACCAAATATAGTACACAGTAGTACCAATTTCCAAAACTTCCTACATACCCCAATCCTGCACGTCCACAGTGATCCTAAATCCATGTTTTAGGATTCTAACTCTATCGGTTCACCGACAATTCACATTGTACCAAATTTAGTTCACAGTAGTACTTATTTCGAAAACCTCCTTCCTACCCCAAACCTACACTCCCACAGTCATTCTAAATCCAAGTTTCAGGATTCCAACTATATTGGTGCAACCGCAATCCGATTGTACAAAATTTAGTACATAGTTGTACCAATTTCCAAAACTTCCTACATACTCCAATCCTACACCTCCACAGTGATCCTAAATCAAAATTTCATGATTTCAACTCTATCGCTTCACCCACAATTTAAATTGTACCAAATTTAGTACACATTAGTACAAATTTCAAAAAACGTCCTACATATTTCAATCTAACATCTTAACAGTGATCCTGACTCCAAATTTCATGATTCTAGCTCTATTGGTTCACCTAAAATAAAATTGTACCAAAATTTAGTACCATTTAGTACCCATAAGTATTAATTTGTTAAACTGAATCCTGACCCTAATCCTACATCCCTACAATGATCCTAAATCCAAACTTCATTGTTCCAGCTCTATCGGTTCACCCAAATCCGAATTGTACCAATTATTGTACGATTTAGTACTTTTCATACACATAAGTAAAAAATTTCCAAAACTACGTACATATTCCAATCCTACACTCCGACGGTAATGTTACTTTCAATTTTCAGGATTCCTGCTCGTACCATATAGCACTTTTCGTACACATGAGTATACGCTTTCCAAACTCTCCTCATATCGACCCTACTTCTCAACCTTAATTTGCATTCAAGTGTTTGCTCAATCCCTTCACATGCTACGAAATTGTACTAAATTTAGTACTTTTCGGATACTTATAGTTCAAATTTCCAAAAAGCCCTTTGCTACATCTATTCTACACTCCATCAGTGATCCTAAATCCAAATTTCAGAGTTCTAGCTTTACTGGTTCGCCAAATACAAATTATACCATATTTAGTACTTTTCGTACGAATTTCCAAAAACCCAGTCTTATCTGTCACATTTGGACCAAGAGTGACACTGACCTAAAATTTCAAGATCTAGCTTCAGCCGTTTCGTCTGAGCGTTGATGAATCGTTAAAGCAGTCAGCCAGTTAATAAGGGTACTTTTTATTAAAAGGGTACTTTTTATTAAAAAGGGTACTTTTTTTTAAAAGGGTACTTTTTTTTAAAGGGTACTTTTTATTAAAAAGGGTACTTTTTATTAAAAAGGGTATTTTTTATTAAAAAGGGTACTTTTTATTAAAAAGGGTACTTTTTATTAAAAAGAGTACTTTTTTATTAATATGGGTACTTTTTATTAAAAAGTGTATTAAAAAGGGTACTTTTTATTAAAAAGGGTACTTTTTATTAAAAAGGGTACTTTTTATTAAAAATGGTACTTTTTATTAAAAATGGTACTTTCTATTTAAAATGGTACTTTTTATTAAAAGGGTACTTTTTATTAAAAATGGTACTTTTTATTAAAAATGATGCTTTCTATTTAAAATTATACTTTCTATTTAAAATGGTACTTTTTATTATAAAGGGTACTTTTTTATAATTGGTACTCTTTTATTAAAAAGGGTACTTTTTATTAAAAAGGGTACTTTTTATTAAAAAGGGTACTTTTAATTAAAAAGGGTACTTTTTAATAAAAATGGTACTTTCTATTTAAAATGGTACTTTTTATTAAAAGAGTACTTTTTATTAAAAATGGTACTTTTTATTAAAAATGATGCTTTCTATTTAAAATTATACTTTCTATTTAAAATGGTACTTTTTATTATAAAGGGTACTTTTTTATAATTGGTACTTTTTTATAATTGGTACTTTTTTATAATTGGTACTTTTTTTTTAAAAAGGCTACTTTTTTATTAAAAAGGGCACTTTTTATTAAAAAGGGTACTTTTTATTAAAATGGGTATTTTTTATTAAAATGGGTACTTTTTATTAAAATGGGAATTTTTTATTAAAATGGGTATTTTTATACCCCCCACCATAGTATGGAGGGTATATTAATTTTGTCATTCCGTTTGTAACACATCGAAATATTCGTTTCCGACCCTATTAAGTATATATATATATTCTTAATCAGGGTAAAATTCTAAGACGATCTAGCCACGTCCATCCGTCCGTCTGTTGCAATTACGCTATCTTCTGAAGGATTTGATGTAGGGTGGGTTATTGGGTACTAATTGTCTCCACAAAAAATTATAAATATAGGTCTACTTTTTCTGGTACCCCCAAATTTTCAGTATTTTTGGGGGTTTGATCGCATTTTTACACCGAATTTGCTGTAATTTAGTATTTTGAGTTCTTATTATGCTCCAAATCTCTCCACAAAAAATTATGAATATAAGTCAATTTTTTCGGGTAGCCCCCATATAAGGATACCCACAATTTTCGGTATTTTGGGGTTCTAAGCGCGTTTTTCAACCAAATTCGCTGCAATTTGGTATTTTGTAGTCGTATTTGGTATCAAATCTTCCTACAAAATATTATTAATATTCGCCCCCTTTTGAGCGTAGTCCCCATATAACACCCTTTTTTATATTAAAATAGTTATCGAATTTGTTCCGCGTTTTGGATTCCGGTTTAAGAATCTGTTGTAATCATTTCACCTGCGGATATATCGAGATAAAAAAAAACTAGAAGGTTTGATAATGATCTATATATGAACTATAACCCGCATTTAGGCCTAGCGCCTCGATGGAGTGAACCGATATTCCCCATCTTCGAACTTGAACTAAGTTTGGAAGAAATAATAAGATGGGTAAAGTTTGGATGACAACAAATTTGGTCCAAAGAAAAATGGGTCCTAGAACCAATATTTCAATGAGGCTCATTTTCACCGTGTCAAAGTGTATACACCGTCATTAGCCATAAGGCTGAGGTTATAATTATCTATTAAAAATTTCTAAAATTTGTATCATGGTTTACATAATCGGTTTGTAGAAATGTCGGTACGAGTCAACTTTTTGGTATTTTCCCTATATTTTCATTTCAAGTACCTGTCAGTAGGAGGGTATCCAAAGTTCGGCACGGCCGAACTTAACGCTTTTTCACTTGTTAATATTACATATTGAATACGATTAATTTCAATCTCTGATGTTGGTGAACTTCAAAGAGGCGCCCAAACCCAAACCCGTTCTTCATTTAAAATTCTTAATTGAAAACATTTACCAAATTCTATAAAATAATTATTTCCGAACGTGATGGGAATTTCCGAGGCTATAAAGAGGAATCTGATACATGATAATTTTGTTAAATACAATAACAATTAATTTTACAACAAAGTAAATTTAAAACTAAATATTTTTTCTTTAGAACCGACCAAATATCCGAACAGAAAACGGAAACACATAAACAGTCATGTAATCTGATTTATTTCCGTTGCCAAAAAACAAGTCAAAAGACGTGAAGAATTCAAGAGCCCTGAAATGACGGCATTTCAGGGTTCTTTATGACCATTATATAACAATATTTGGAGCGTGGTGTCTTTGATTAAAAGCCGGCATCTTTTAGCCTCCACAATGGACATAAAAGTAAATGAAAAAAAAACAACCAAGTGTTGACAATGTCCGGGGAATATTCGAAAGAGTCATGGTAACGGAAGTAACTGTCATTAAAATGTATGTAAAGACAAGTTTTATTTTTTTTTTGATTTCAAGAACTCAACAACAACAACAACTTACGCTTAAAAAAGAATGCCCAAAATTAGTCGATTTTCAGGCCTAGCGGCTGAACTTTACCAATGACTTTATTTAAGTAATGACTAATTCGCCGATTCGGTGTTTAGATTGGGTACTTACCTAAAAAGAGAAAAAGAAGAAGAAAAAATGAATTAATTTTTTTGATGACTTTGGTTGAACAAAAGACCATAGCTAAATGTCAGAAGTAGTCAGGCAGTAGCAAATAACAACAATAAAATCTACAATACAAATAAGAATATTAGTGGTAACAATAAAAAGTCTTGACAATAGCATTTTGTGGCAGGCATCCTCATTCATTGCTAGTAATAAGGGATATTGTTCTTCCTCCCCACCCCTCTCCTCACCCACCAATCATCACTTGATCCAGGAAGCTATTATTCGCCTCTAAGACAATCACAAGCAATTTAGAATTAAGGACGCACATAATGAAACACAAACACTCAACACACAGGTGTTTTGGGCCGAAGCACAGTGGGCGAAAAGACTCATCTAGCGGCGTTTAATTAATAGCGCTTAGGGATTTTGTTTTTTTATTTTTTGTAATATTTTTTTTAGTTGAAAATAGATTAAGCTACAGATTTAAACCAAAAAAAAAAATTAAAATTTAATTTATATATATATATATATATATATATATTTTTTTTTCAAAGTTTCAATTTTTTAATTTTTTAGACATTGTTTATTTCATTCAGGAAAACATGATTAAGTTGGAATATTTAATGTTTCTCATTCTTTGGGGCTAAAAATATATTAAACTTTAATAATAAAAACATTTTTTAAACATTTATTTATTAATTTTTTTAACAATATTTTTGTCCTTATTCAGACTTCATACATTTCAATACATTTTTCATAACAAACATTTAATTATAAATACAAAAAAAGGAAAAAATACAAATCGAAATATGAAACTATTATTACTATTGTAATAATAGTTTCTTATTCCGATTTGGATACACATTTTTTTGTTTGCCTTGTGGTTTGCCTAAGTTTGAAATCAAGGGATCTGATAAACACAAAAGCGGATGCATTAAGTCTTTCATTTATTTAATCGGGATGTCTTTCGCGTATGGTGCTCACGGAAATTGCGGTAATCTTCTCCGGGCTTCTAACGCTTCTTCCGACATTTTTCCTAATTGAAGTGGTGATACTTTAATTATATCGGCTCCATGTATTAAGATTTTATGTATGGAACACCGCATATAAAACCAAGGATACAGTAAGTTCTGCGGTCTGTAAAGCATATTGCCTAAAAAATTCAATATCGACTTTGAGCCCGCAAAAAATGAGATTCTGCTCACTCCGTTCACCAACATTAAATTCTGATAGAAGAATGAGCTTCTTCGAGGCGCGTAACAATATGATCTACCATATCTTTTAAAGGCACTTGAGCTGAATAGTTCGTAAATTGGACTCCATTTGGATAACATGTTAGTTTCGTTTTGATGGGATATTCGTCAAACTTCTTATCGGGTGTTCCGCGATTAGTCAGTGGATTAACTAATAAAAGTTATCCGTCTAACCACTACTTGTTGTTTTCTTCAAATTTGTGGCTGCTTCTACGATCGAATTTTCATTTCTCAGCCAATTTTGCTACAAATTTTCTATTTTTTTTATTATTAGATGAAATTTATTAGCATCGCACATGTTAATATTAATAATATTATTAAATATATGAGTTTCAATGACAGAAAAATTTTTAGTAGACATAGGCTCGTTGCGCCATAGTAAATAAACTTCTCGTCTGAGCATCGACATTTTTCCTAAAAAATGCAATATCATGTAAAGTTGCAGGTGGCTGCAGATCATTTGGACATTTTACAATCACAAGACGACATAGTAATTTAAAAAAACACATTCTAGCGCGAATACACACGAATATCAGAAGTTCCGGTCTACGGAAGTCTTACTTTGGATTTTTTCAAGCAGATGAGTGGTATAGTACACTTGAACTATATTTTTTCTACAACACTTAAGCACAGGTCACAAACAAAATTTTTTTTAGTTAATACATACCTCTAACAATAAATAAATCAACTTTGCATTCACTTAATTGAGACAAATGCAACTTTAGAGAAAATTTGGCAATGCAAAGAAAACACGTGTTGAAGCTTAGTTATGCATTGGCTGAAACATATGTTGTGTTTGACAGCTCACAGCTGTTCAACTAGATCATATCAATCAGAATAGAATCGATATATTAGATCAGTGGGATAGTAGTAATCGATAGAGATACAATTTTGGCGCAATTAAACACTTTGAAAATTGAATTAAACGACGCTAGATCGTCCATTTCCCCCACAGTGCGAAGGAGAGATTTTTCATGAGGGGGTGTGAGTCCACAGCTTATCCGAACATGCAAGCCTATTGCATAGTAAGTGGGGGATGACTAATTAAAAGCATTTCTATAATTACAAAACAAACAACAACAAATATGGAAAGTGAAACCTTCCACAAAAGAATTTTAATGGCGCCCTCATAGCGAATGTAGAGAGTGAGGGAGGACGTCGAGATGCTGTTGCCCATCAACAGCAACAGATTTATGCCAGGTCATTAAGCCAATATTCTGCTATCCTATGACAATATAATTTGTTATTGTCTGTCTATGCGGATTATTTTACATGAGGTTGTCTGTACATAACAAAATCCATTCATTACCGATAATGTATACGTGTGGGTGTGGGAGAGCTTTTTTTTAATTTTTGGTAAGGATAATCAAAAAATAAAGAAATCTTTAAAGGTAAAATCAAAATGTTGTTACAATCAAAATATATTTTTTATTTAATTTTCAGATATAAAAAGTAAATAAATTTAATTATATAACAAATTCAGACTTTTATACGAACTTCTTAAAAATGTCGAAAATCTCGAAAACAGTTTCCAATGAAATAATTCAAAGAGAAAAATGAAATAAATTTAGTTATATAACAAATTCCGACTTTTATGCAAAATTCTGACAATTGTCGGAAATCTCGGAAACAGTTTCCAATGAAACTATTGTATTCACAATTGATTTCAAATCTTCACTAAACACGAAATTTCATAAAATCGGGTAAAAAATAAAATTGGCAACAATTTAAGATTTTTATCCGAAAATCCGATAAAAATCGGAACGCATGATTTACTAATTGTATTTGAGGTATTAAATTTAATTATATCACAAATTCAGACTTTTAGACGAAATTCTGACAAATGTCGGAAATCTCGGAAACAGTTTTCAATGAAAATATTTAATAAATTGTATTCACAACATGAGACTTTTATCCGAAAATCTGATAAAAATCGAAACACATGTTTTACTAATTGTTCCTGAGGTATTTTGCGTCGGTTATATTGAATAGTTTATTTTCATAAACTTTTTATTGAAAAATGAAGGATTTCGTTTTTTTAACAGAATGCCGTATAAAAGTCGGAAATTCTTAATTAAATTGAAGATTTTTGTAGTGACAATTTTCTGAAAATTTCTGTAGTTATTTAAATTAAAAATAAACAAAAAATTTTCCATGAATAACTACAAGATTTCAGACATTTAACAGAATAAAATTCTGAATAACATTTAACAGAATAAATTCTGAATTTGTTGCTAAATTTAAAAATGTAAATTTTTTTTTATTCAAAGTAAAGAAACATTTAAGCTTTTTTCTTCAATTGCAAATCAAGAATTCAGAGATTTAGAAGAATGTTGTATAAAATTTGGACATTGTTCCTAAATTTCAAATGTAAATTTTTTTGTAGTGATAATTTTCAAAAGTTTTCGTACTTATTCAAATTAAAAAAAAAAACATTCAAAAAATAATTACAAGAATTCAGACATTTAGCAGAATGTCGTATAAAAGTCTGAAACACTTCCTTAATTTGGAAACTTTAACATTTTTATTTATATTAGCGATAATTTATTTTAATTAAAAATAAACAAAAAATCTCCCAAAATTAATTAAAAATCAAGAGATCCGACATTTATCAGAATGTCGTATAAAATTCGGAAATTGTTCATAAATGTGGATATTTTTTGTTATGTTTGTAACAGGCAAAAGGAATCGAGATAGACCTATGGTTCCTTTTGAGAATATGCATATATAGCTTTGCCCGATTTTATATGAATGATGAACCAAATTCCCAATATTTGTCCGATTGGGAAAAAATTCTGCACAGAGTACTGAATCAGGTGCAGACTGATGTCTGCGAAGTTTTGTGAAAATCGGTTCAGATTTAGATATAGATCCCATATATAGTTTTGTCCGATTTTTTGGTGAATGATACACCAAACTCCCAATATTTTACTGATTAAGTAAAATTTTTTAGAGCGAATGCTATTAAGAAAAAATGATGCGTGATAAGGTTTATAGAAATCGGTTCAGATTTTGATATAGGTCTTATATATATTTTCGTTCGATTTTATGTATATGGTGGTTACATGAAATTTGGCAGAGGGTATTAAATTGAATATAGTGATTACAAAAAACAAATGGTGTATGCAACGGTTACTCAATTAGGTCCATGTGTTTATATATAACTCCCATACATAATTTGACTCGATTTCATACAAATGGTACACCAAAGAATCCAAGTCTGTCCGTTTGACATGTAATTTTTCATTGATTTCTATCTAGATAGCACATTTAATTTCGCCCGATTCCATCTCAATGTTCCTTCAAAGATTCTATGACCGTTCTATCTACAATATATTGTAGGTATTAACATGTCTTGCATGTACCCAAAGTGGTGAAGGGTATCATATAGTCGGCCCCGTCCGAATTCTGACCTTTCCTTACTAGTTTAAATTAAAAAGTAAAAAAAAAAAATCCACGGATAATTACAGATCATGAATTCAGACATTTATCAGAATGTCGCACTAAAGTATATTAATTTTTTATATGAAAATATGTAATTCAAATGTTTATTTAAAATTTAAATAAGAAATTTAAAAATACAAAAAAAAATTTAATTTATCTTTTATTTTTCGTTCCAGGTTGTTGTGAATTGTATGTGCTCGGATTTCGGAATACGATCTACAAATAAGTTGGAAATAATGCAGGGGCCCGCCTATAGAAATATTTTTTGGAATTATCTTGACCTCTCAATCATAAAATTCTACAAGGAAGGACTGCGATACAATTGAGAGTGGCCGAATAAGTTGTTAAGATTTATTATTTAATTAAATAATATATTGTTTTAACTGTACATATTTTGTATATAGATAATTTAATAAAAATTCAAATAAAAAACCAATTTACTAAAAACATGGTTTGTTTTCATTTACGGATTTGAATGCGATAAGTATACATATCCCCCCATGACTGCGACAAAAATTTATGTGATGAGGTCACAATTTTTCTTCCACCTGGTTTTGTGCAAAATTTCACAAAAATACCAGGGGCCCAGAATATGTAAATAGATAGGAAGTTGCCCGCCAAAAAATAACAAGAAATGTGGAGAAAAAAAAAAAATGTCATTGCAAATGTGGAAAAAATTGCATCTGGCAACGCTGTACTTAGAAATCACAAAATATATAGCATACTTTTAGGCGCTCGATTTTTTTGTGTAGGGCGTTGCCAGGTAAAATTTTTGGCACGGAGTTGCCAGATAAAGATGTTTTTAAATTCATTGGGAGCCAATTAAATACGAAAAAAGTAATATTGAGAATCCCCAGTATTACATATTTTTAGACGTCCATAAATAAATAAATAAAAAAACACAATTTTAATATTTGTTTTTAAATCAATTTATTTGATGTATTTGAATAATAATAGTACTATACAGGAAAAAATAATGAATTAAGAGAGTCAGCCTTAAAGTTTGGAGTGTGTTTCTTTTTTTCGGAAGCATACCAGGCATCCCGAACTGGTAGTTGGACAAAATAAACTAATTGGCAATCTGTGGGCTTCCACATTTCAGTTCGGTAATATTTATAAATAGATTTCAGAAAATCCAAACAAAACTGCGTTGGTAGTAGTCGTTTCTTTCAATTGTTTAACCCTTTGTGGCCCAATGTTGCCCACAGGCAACAAAATGTTTCAGAGCTTATATTGGATTTGGATTTCATATTTCAAGACCTGATTATGGACGACACATATCAAAAGAAAAATCAAAAAAATTCAAAATGTTGGTGAAGTTATGAGCATTTCAATATAGAGAAGAGGGTAAATTTGTGTACAGTACTGATTTGTGTATACAGTCCAAATTATTTAAATCGCTTCGTATTCAAATTGTATAAATTCTGCCATCAGATTTATTTTTGATTCTTGTTAAATTAAAAATAGATAATAATTTAAAATTATTTTTCTGTCGATTTTGCATTTGGTTTTTTGATATTGGACTTTAATTTTTCCGAATGGATGTACTGTATCTACCGAATGCAAGGATGTAGCGATAACAAATTTTGTGCATATCCATTAAATCTGTGAACAGAAATTTGATCTAAGATTGCGGAAGAAAATTCGGGGCTCAAAGGATTAATAGAACCCATTACAATACGTGGGCACATATCTAGTAAAATACGCATTAAGCTCATCAAATAAATCTATTCCCCAGGGTACTTTTGCTACCCCGTTCGTAAAAAAAATAAAGTAACAACAAAAGACTTCCAACCAAACAGATTTGTATGGAAATTAGCAGTACAATGCAGGAAAGGACTCCTTCGGAATTATTTAACGATTGCTCGCTCGCAATGTGTCTGGGGAAAAGGAGAAGACCACATTAACCATAGCCATAAAATGCGTAATGTCATGTCAAGCAACAACAACAAAAACTGCAGAAATGAAATCCTTGCTTTACGATAATTAAAACATTTTAATCCTTTGAACCGAAGTTGCAAAAATGTCAGCCTTATTTATTTTCCACTTAACATGTTAATAAAATAATGTTGAAAAACCTCAACAACAACAAAAACTCCCAAAGGAAGAAGGAAGACAAAGCTAATAATGAGGTAGTTATTTGCATAACCATCTAAAATTAAATTGGAGTGGGAGAGACTCAGGGAAGGATAAGTAAATATCCTTCCAATAAAAATGAAAAAATTGCTTACAAAATTTCAATTTAATATAATTGCCTGCCAGAATGTAGATTGGCTATATTTTGGAAATAACACATAAAAGCCATTAAGGATAATTGAATCAAAGATACATAACCTTTCTGGCAAACCCCCACCAAAAAAGATATACACACATAAATTGATGACACACACGTACGTCGTCCAACCCGTATCCATGATATATTTCAAATACTAGTTTGTTTTTTTCCGAAAGTCTTTAAAATGGTGTTTGAAAAAAAAGAATAAATCCTTTTAAAATAGACTTTTAAACACTTGAAAAGGGTTAAGTGCAGGGTCAAATCACTGATGCATAGATCTGAACATGTTTTCTTTTTTAAGCATTTTTGCCCACATACACCACTTGTTTTTTTTTTTATTTACCATGTTTGTTAAGAGTAAATATTGCTCTCCCTCCTTCATCTCACCTCTTCGCATAGTTTCCTGTTTGACGATGATGACTAAGCTTGGGCCTATAGTAAAAGTGGCAAGATTTCAAAAACGAAAAAATAAAAACGTAATTAAATTTAAACTGTAACTAAATTTAGTAGTTGAAGCTAATGTCCGCAAGGTTAAGGGACTACGGAGAGGGAGGGAGAGGTGTGAATAGATCAGTTAGGGGAAAATTTTCAATTTAAAATAAGGAGAAAGATATTTAAGTATTCGTCAAGTGCTGTATTACATAACACTGTTATTACTGTACATAGAAATGTACTGTACACACATTAAATGCTACTCGAAGGACCAAAATATAAATTGATGTAATTACGAATGTGGGATAAATAAAATAAAGTAAATTATTAATTGAAAAACTCCATTTATTGTAATATTATTTAATTAATACCTTTATGTATGGTGAACGCAAATTATCAATTGAAAACAAGAAAAAATATTAAACATATCGTTCTTTTCTAGTACTGTACACTCACCTCGAAGGACCACCATAATTTTATTTAATCATGCTGATTTCCGTAAGGTGTGAGGATAAGGTAGAGATAATTTTTATTAAAAATATTAAATTGAAATCTTTATTCTAAAAGAAAAAATATATTTTCAATATTGCCCGAAGTTGCCCGAAGGGCCAAAATAATTTTATTCTATTACAATTTTATTTAATTAATATTTTTATTTGTGGTACACGCAAATTATTAATTAAAAAAGGATAAAATATATAACTTTTTTTCTAGGAAAAAACACCAATTATTGTAATAAAATATTTAAAATTTATTTTTTTAGGAAAAAACCCCAATTATTATACTGTACACTAATGTAAGAAATGCCTCGAAGGACCAACATTATGTTAAATGTGTACTGTACACTCATATTTGATATTTGAAGCTGCTCGAAGGACCAAATAAATTTTATTTTATTACGATTATGACCATAGGTGCTAGGACAAGTAAAAAGAGATATGGTAGACTTTTTATTAACATAGAATATTGAATTGAAATATTTCTTCTATAAGAAAACAATTTTTTCTATATTGTAATATTTGGAGTTGCTCGAAGGAGCATAGGTGCGAGGATAAGTAAATAAATATTATTTATTAATGCAAATGAGGAATAAAAAATATTTCGTAGGAATATTTCTTCTCGAAGGAAAAAAAATCAATTACTGTATAGTAAAAAGTTCTTTGAATCTGCTCGAAGGACCAAAATCATTTTATTTAATTATGCCAACGTCCATAAGCTGTAATCTCAATAATATAAATAATAATGATAATAATATAAAAAAGAATTATTGGATTGAACATTAGATGAAAAAATATTAATTAAGGAAAAAAGTACAGCATTGTCTTCCCTAAGCCAATCAATTTAACAATTGCTGCTAGAAGGGCCAAAAAATTATTTTATATATTTATGGAAATATTGGCTATGAAATTTCTATGAAGAGTCAATATACCTCTACACTTACTGTACAGTAGAAGATTGTTTGAATCAGCTCGAAGGACCAAAAAAAAAATATATAATTGCTGCTAGGATATGTATATGAATATGTGTCAGCGCGAAGGACCAAATAATTGCACGAAAAAAATTAATGAAATCTACATATAGTAACGATTTTTATTCAAATATTTATATTGATTATTAAATACTATTAACTAAATCAATTTAACATAGCTCGAAGGACCAAATAGAGAATAAAATAACTCTAAAAGGGAAGGGATATTTTAGATCTAAAAATAACAGACAGGAGAGTTTAGAACTGAAATATTCAGAAGGGTTAACCCATTTTAATACATAATTTAAGGTTCCAGATCAATTATATAAGTTTAAAACAATTGCTTTGATTCCTTGAAGATCTACAAGATTTAAATATATGAAAAAAATTATGTTTATAGATGTTCAAAGTTTTTCCATAGTATGATGTTTGAACTCGATCCTCGTAATGGATTAAGAATAGAAATATAATGTGTACTGAAGTGAATTTTTGATTTCTTCAACTTAACATACAATAATACAATACAATTTCATATTATTGTGAATTTTGATTCTGATCGAAGGACCAAATATTTTTAATGAAATAGAAAAAAATCGTTTTCAATTTTCCATTTTGTCAAGGGTAAGCGAAAAAAGGTCTGTATTAAAATCACATAACTAAATTAATTAAAAAAGAATAATTTTTCTATGAAGGTTCAGTACACCTCTACACTTCTGATGAATACGAAATGTGCGACTTTGAATTTCCCTCTCGAAGGACCAAATATTAGCCTCTGTTTTGCTTTTGAATTGCTTTACACATTTTTGTTATGTGACTATTATGAGTCTCCGAATGCTAAATCCTACAGTAAACTGAATTCATTAAAGTCCTCAAAATGTTAAATTTGTCACTTTTTGAATTTTCTCTCCTACTCGAAGGACCAAAAAAATGCTGCGGTAAGTAAAATAAATGACTTATAGGAAAATATTGTTTATTGTTCGATTTTTAATTTCCAATCTTTGGTCCTTCGAGTCCAAAAATGCTTCGGTAAGTAAACAAATCGCTTATTAGTATAATATTTATCGTGCTGTCATGTAGGAAGTTCCAAAAATGATTTACAGAATTTTCTCCATTATGGTGTGAATACAAAATGAGCGACTTTGAATTTCCCACTCGAAGGACCGACTATTATCCTCCGTTTTGCTTTTGAATTTCATTACAAATTTATTATTATGCAATTTTATGAGACTCTAAATGCCCATTAAAGTCCTCAAAATGTGAATTTTGTTAGTTTTTGAATTTTTCTTCAACTCGATGGACCAAATAACATGCTCAGTTTTGCTCAGATGCATAAAAAGTAACCTTAAATTCTATCACATTATCTAACCAACCTCATTATTACGACGCACATCTCTCATTTAAGGTCATTGAAATGTGTGTGTGTGTGCGAGTGAGTGTGTCCTCCTGGAGTACACATAAAAATACACCTAATGTTAAAGGTAATGCCAGCTTATCCACAGAGTCAAGCATTGGCAAAGTCGGCAAAGTCAACGAACCCCTTGTAACCAGCAAAAAACCTTTGAACATGAAATTCACCACGATGGTATTCTTTTTTCAGTTGTCTGAGGTAAAATGGTTTATGGGGGAGGTTGGGTGGCCCAGAGTGATGTTATGCCAAGCCACAAGCCAGTCAACCACCCACAAGTCGGCATTTTCTGTAAAAAAGACCTGAATGAGTCATCATCACTGTCGTGATTTTGTGTGTGCTGTGGATATGAGAGTAGAAAAAAAGACGAATAGAAAATAAAAACAAATCCACCAAGAAAAAAATCGAAATGCATGAATGAATGATGAGAACGATGATGATGGAAATCTCGGTACACAGGCTTTTAACCCCGAGTGTTTTGAAAGTTTTGTATTCAACTTTTTTCATTTATTTAGGGAAAAGGACAAGGACGTTTCTTGTATTTAGAGTCGGTTTGGGTATTTATGTATTGGATTGTTGGCACTCGACTGTGTTTTAAATCATCAAAAATGTTTGGAGAGCAAAATGGATATCTGATATTCCGCCATAAGTGCTCAACATTGGAGTCTCATATTACTACCATGGACCTATAATGTTGGCAAGGAAGGTTAAAGAAGGTGGCCGGGAGTGGGTTCTCTTCTTAATGGAATGCTGTATAAGCTTGAGACAAAATGTTGTTTATTTTTTGTACTTGTATTTGTTTTTTTCTGTCCTCATCGCCGTCTCCTTTTGGATATCGCAGGGGGATTTTTTTCTGCACAGCTGTTTTGGCTCACACAAAAGATTCTTTTACAAATTGTATGAGTTTTTCCATTTACTTTGAAAGTAGAAGCCAAAAGGAGAACCCAATTCATATCAAAGGAGCCACATTAAATTGGCGAAAATGATGCGGCTTTTCTTCTGTGTGTGTAAAGTGATTTTCTGCTGATGTTGGAAATATTCGGAGGGTGGTTGAAAGGAGGCATTTGTGTTTTGTGGTATACCATGTAGGCTTTAAGAAAAATTCTTGATATCTTAAATAGAATGAAAATTCATTTTTGTTAAAAGTCGAAATATGACTCAGATGAAGCGCTCGAAGGGACCAAAAAATACAGCCGAAGTCTACTATTAAGACGGCCGATAAAATTAATCAATATAAGTAATCTGAAATAAAGAGCAGAAGTTTTTGCGGAACATTTGAATATCGGGGTTGTTATAGGTCCAAATATTTATCTCTGTTTTGCCTTTGAATTTCATTACACATTTTTATTGTGCGACTTTATTAGCCTCTAAATGCTAAACTCTACAATAATCTGCATTCATTAAATTGTCATTTTTGGAATTTTTCCTTCTATTCGAAGGACCAAAAAATATGCTCCGGTAAATAAAATAAAGGAACCATAGGAAAATATTGTTTATTGTAAAAAGTGACAACAATCGTCTGGTATTTATCGTGCTGTCATGTAGGAAGTTCCAAAAAAATCTACAGAATTTTCTCCATTCACACCATGAATACAAAATGTGCGACTTTGAATTTCCCACTCGAAGGACCAAATATTAACCTCTCTTTTGCTTTGAATTTCATTACACATTTATTATTATGCGACTTTATGAGTCTCTAAATGCTAAACCCTACAGTAATCTGAATTCATTGTCGTCAAAATGTATAATTTAAGAGACTGAAAAATCGTTTAAAAAAATATCTAAATATGACTCAGAAGAATAGCTCGAAGGACCATTAAAAATATTGTTCTGTCAAAGTCTTTTATAGAGACGGCCGACAAAATTATTCAATATAAGGAATCTGAAATAAAGAGCAAAACTCTTTGCGGGACTTTTGTTGTTATCAATTTTTGTTAGAAGTCGAAATATGTCTTCGAAGAAGAACTCGAAGGACCAAAAAAATTCTTTTATCGAAGTCTTCTATAAAGACGACCATGGGACCGAAAAAAACGATCTAAATAAAGGGCAGAACTTTTTGCGGGTCTTTTGGATAGAAGGAGTCGAAATATGACTCCGAAGAAGGGCTCGAAGAACCAAAAAAACTCAAAAAATAAAAAGGCGACCATGGGACCGAAAAAATTAGTCGCTATAAACGATCTGAAATAAAGGGCAGAACTTTTTGCGGGTCTTTTGGATAGCGTTGTTATTCATTTTTGTAAGCAGACGAAATATGACTCAATAGAAGTGCTCGAAGGACTAACAAAACTAAGATTGTTCTGTCGAAGTCTTTTATAAAGGTGACAAAGGCTGTAATTGATCGGAAGTGGAAATATGACTCAGAAGAAGTGCTCGAAGGACCAATAAAAACATATTGTTCTGTCAAAGTCTTATAAATGCGGCAAAGGACCCAACAATATTAGTCGATCTTTTGGATATCGTTGTTATCAATTTTTGTAAACAGTCGAAATATGACTTCGAAGAACTGCTCGAAGGGCCAATAAAAAATATTATTCTGTCTTTTATAAAGACGACCAAAGGACCGAAAAAATTAGTCGCTTTAAAGATCTGAAATAAAGGGCAGAATTTTTTTCTGGGATTTTATGATACCGTTGTTATCAATTTTTGTAAGCAGTGGAAATATGACATCGAAGAAGTGCTCGAAGGACCAATATAACAATTTTGTTTTGTCGAAGTCTTTTATATAGACGTCCAAGGGATCGAAAAAAATAGTCGCTATAAACGAGCTGAAATAAAGACCAGAATATTTCGGCACCTTTTGTATACCGTTCTTAACAATTTTTGTAATGGGTCGAAATATGTCTCAGAAGAAGTGCTCGAAGGACCGCAAATATTGCACAGTCGAAGTCATTTATAAAAACGGTAGAGGGACCAACAAAAGTTGTTGCTATAATCGAACGAATATAAAATCAAATTTTGCGGGACTTCTGATAACGTTGTTATAAATTTTTGTAGAAGTCGAAATATGACTTCGAAGAAGAGCTCTGTCAAAGTCTTTTATAAAGACGACCATGGTACCCAAAAAATTAGTCGCTATAAGCGCTCTGAAATAAAGGCCAGCCCTTTTGCGGGACTTTTGGATACCGTTGTTATCAATTCTTGTTAAAAGTCGAAATATGACTTCTAATAAAAAATATAGGACTGACGAAGACTTTTATAACGTCGTCCAAAAAATTACTCGTTATAAACCATCTGAAATAAAGAGCACAATTTTTGCGAGTCTTTTGGATAGCGCTGTTATAACCGATACGTCGTTATAAACGATTGCGTTTAAATATTTTAGTTTTCAACTCTTCTGACATGAATTTTTCCAATCCTCATCGCTGGAGGTCTTTGGGTTTATGACTCAAAAAAAATGAAATAAAAAATACAACTACACACAGGTAAGTAAATAATTTCAACTCCATGGACTGCACATGGAAAAGTGATAAAGACAACATTGTTGCAATGAAAAAAAATGTTCGGTTGTAATTTTATTTCCCCCCTCAAATGACATAAAAACACCTTTACGACGACACACAGAAGAGTCAAATGTTAAAGAGAAACGGCGAACATGGCCAACACTCGAAGTGACTGAAAGTCAAGTAACGAAAAAACCAACAACAAATTGTTTAGACGTTTGATAGATAGATATGTAGGGTAGAGTTGGCTTAGATGGTGGTATGCATAAACAGTTAACAGCTACTACTTTTTCAAAAAAAGTAATACACAACTCAAACTCTTATTTTTGGTGTAGTTAATTTTTGTTGTTGTTCTTTCTTCTATTTACTAGAAGTCACATAAGGGGCAAACAGTTTGAAGCCGAATAAAAAAGAAAATGTGTAAATTGAAATTGCATACAGGTGTGGAATAAAAACATAAAGAAGGAAAAACATGAAGTAGAAGAAAAAACAAGACAAGAACGTTGTTCAAAATGTCGGGATGGCCAGGTAGAAAGGTAAAGAGGTACACATGAAAATATCATTTCAATATTCCGACTATTCAATAATATTAAATTAGTTGATACTCAAATAATCACCAGTCAATAATATCAATTTGACCGAATAAAAAAAAAAATATTATTTTGCAGGCCCATTCATTATCTTGATTTTTTTAAATTATTTTTTCAGATGTTCGCAGATTTTTTAAAATAATATTTTATGGGTCCTGATATATATGAATAGATTTTTTAAAGATTTTAAAATTTTATTTTCAATGACCAGATTTTTTTTAAATATTTTTCGAGGTTTACAATGTCAAGCATAGACTAAGGTCCCTATATAAGCCTTAATTAAAAAAAAAATTCTAAGTCTATTTACATGGGAGGATTTATATTGTGCAAATAGAGGTACATACATATATGCCTCCTACTACAGCACAGATAATTTTCTACATATATTTTATTGGTTAAATTTAAGAGTGTTTTCTGGAGCCTAAATGTAAATATTATTTATTGTAAAAAAGGTGACAAATAAATCGACTATTAATATTTCTCGTGCTGTCATGTAGGAAGTTCCAAAACTGATCTACAGAATTTTCTCCATTACGGTGTGTATACAAAATGTGCGACTTTGAATTTCCCACTCGAAGGACCAAATATTATCATCTGTTTTGGTTTTGAATTTCACTACACACTATTATTTCAAATATTTTTTAAAATATTTTTCAAGGTTCACAATTTCAAGCAAAATTTTTAAGGTCTATAATTTTTTTATATTTAGAAAAAAATAGCTGAGTCGATCTAGACATGTGTGTCCGTCCGTCTGTCCATTATAATTTGTAAATACGATACAGGCCACAGTTATGGACCAATTGTCACGAAAGTTTGGATGTAAGATGGCCAAAGAAGACGTCTTTTGTTTTGGTAAAGGCGAATATTTAGGGGATAAAATGGACCAAATATTTAATTTTTGTCGGTTTTTCTGGTCCCTCCAGCAGGCCACGCATGTAACCCGAACACCACGAAATTTTACACCAGGAAGGGAATCTGGCAAATAACAAGCATGACTGTTGTTTCCAAATGGACCCAGTCTTTTGGGTGAAAAATGACAAAATTTGCATTCTATGGCGTATATATTCACTCCTGAGGGACATCGACCAGAAGTTGATAGTATATCCAAGAGGAAAAGATGACTATTAAATTGATACCAATTAGGTTGTTATATGTATTCGGATGTGGGAGTTATACGTAATTATTTAAAGGTGTCTATGTGTTATGATATTGTTTAGTATTGCCCCCACTAGAGGGCGGAAATTACGCCCTGATCGCTTTGAAATTTTACATGAAGTTTCGCTTATGGTTAATGACGACGCCTATAATTGTCGGCGATGCGTTATACGTAAATATTTTAAGGTGTCTATGTGTTATTATATTCTTTAGAATTGCCCCACTAGATGTCGGAAATTTCGCGACGATCGCTTTGAAATTTTACATTAAGATACGGTTATGGTCAAGGACGACGCCTATAATTGTCGGTGATGTTGAGATGATATTTAGGGGGTACAATTAATCGAAAACTTTATTTCTGTCATTATTATATGCCACATATTTTACACGGTAAAGGGGATCTGACGAAATACTTAGAACGATTGTTTACATGATGATCGATCAATATTTCGTGGTCAAAATCAACCAAAACCTAAAGGGGACACATTTTTATTTTATGACGTAAATATTCACCTCGGGAAAACAATATTTGGAAAAATATGCCAGGGTTAGAAAGTGGAGCTGTTAACCTATAATCGGTCAAGAGGTTGAAAAATATCGAGAGATATTGCCCAGGTTCAGAATATGGAAGCGCAGAAAGTTAGATTTTCGTGGTAGTTGTGTAGGGTGTCATATGGTCGGCCCCGTCTGACTACACTGCTCCGCTCACAGGTTTTAAATTATTTTTTCCTTGCCCTATTTATAATGGTAGGATAGAAGCGTGGTTTTGTTTAGGTCCATCCATAATGTGAGATTCAAGTTTTAAAGGTATAGGCGTTGATTTTTAAATGTTATTTTTGTGATTTTATTAGAAAATTTATCATGTCGTTTGTAGGAACTTTTTAAAATATTCATCGGAGAACCCATAGATTTGACCAGATCCGTTTTTGTTTTGCAATCACCACAGATCACACTATATAAGATAGAACTTTGCGAATATGTTGCAACTATGTTTAGGTATTGAATAACGAATATATCGGTCCACACTCTAGTGGAGCTCCGAATATTTGTTTTTTAACCGCATTGACTTTTTTCAGACTGGGAAATTTTACCCATGGCTCTAAATATAAATCTCCAAAATGTCAAAGTTCAGTGGTAGTTGTGTAGGCGACAATTCTACGCCGATTTATTTACTACTCTGAGTTATTATTTTTAATACTTTTTTATTTTAAAAATTACAATTTTTAATTCAACCGCTTTTCCAGCGGAAATCATATTTGTCTTAATTTCTAATGAAGTCATATCATATTTATGACACGTCCATTTCTAATTTCAGCAATTGATAATAAAAAAAAACTACTCATGTATAGAAAAAAATATTCAAATAACAAAATATTCAGAAATTTGCATTTATTTACAAAACCACACAAAAGGCTGAGAGGGTGGGTCCGAAAAAACACCCGCCTTTTTATCATAACAATATATGTAGAAGAAAATCCGGCAGGCGTTAGGTCATAGCTGAGGTTGTAGCTCAAAAAGTGCTGCAGTCGCAAGTGAATTGCTAACATGTGGCATTTTACGCCTCTAGCTGAATGTCTTATTAAAACGCAATTAAGTTGTTGTCTGGGAGCGTGTGGATGGAGGAATTCATCATCATCGAAAAAATTGGGCAATATATGACATAGAAGACAGACACCACCCTCATTCGCTGGCATTTCGTCATTCTTGGATGGGGGGAACATTAATGCGTCTTATTGCAAGGGGTGTATTCTGCGAACATATGTACGGGGCGTGGTTGCCAAAATCATCATCATCATTCATCAGCACCATAATTATTTCTTTATAGGAATTTCTAAGGTCGATTTTATTAAGACATTTCATTTAATTGCAGTTTCTTGTTTCCAGAAATGGGAACACCTACTCCCAAGATCCACAATGTAGAACTTGCTCTTGGTGGCCATGACTCAGATTTCTATTTTCTTGGAAATGAAACCAAATCCCGTTCATGATGACGACGATGATGATGATGAAATACAATTAAGGCTAGATAAGACATGTTTTCCTCTTCTTAGATGTGGGTCCCCATTGGGGAGTTTAATGAAAATAAAAAAATACAAATCAATTTGTTTTTTGTTTTGCGTTTAGCAAACATCCGCAAGGAAATGGAAAAACTCGTCTATCACTTGGCCTTTATTTGCAAAAAGGAAAGAAGTCGTACAAAAAAAAAAAAAAAAAAAAACACAATACTCATCTTGAAGAGTCACTTGT